>NC_137514.1:647500-1095000 GCF_041902795.1 Electrophorus electricus | reverse complement strand
CAACTAAGAACATATGCTAAATTCCATAAATGTAAATGAGTGAGGCCATTGTTTCATTTCAACATTATCAGAAAATATAAGCCATAGCTTTTCCTAGTAGTCCCAGTAATTATATTACTCTCTGAGGTACTGAAGTACAGTACATTTTGGAAAGAGGTCCTTCATCAGCTGTGCAAGCAAAGTGCTTCTGAATTAGTAGTAGGAGGAGCCAGTTTATATATGAAAAAGTAGATGTTAAAATAATAACATTCATTCCATGGGGTTCTAAAGTTCCAAGAGTATAGATCAGTTCTTTTTCTTTGAGATTCCTCATTTCATTGCTGCCATAGCAACAACTGGTAATGCAAACAGAAATGTCATTAATGCACTGACTCTAACAGGTTCCTCAACTTGGACTGATTAACCATGTATGGCTCGCCACCGGAGATTGTGGTACATATAACATCCCAAAGTGTACTTACTTCTGGCAAAATCGAACTAGCCTCATTACTGCTGAACTATGCGAGAGAAATTAGAGAAACACTTGCGCACACGTAAATAGCCTACTATTTCCATTTAATTTAACTGTTACATCTCAGCTATATGAAGGCTTGACGAATTAAGCCTATAGAAACTCCACTATAATTTAAGTGACATAAATAAGTTGAAACCAATCTAAGTAGGAAGAGACTGAGTACCGCTGTATCATCCAGGTTGCACTGCAACATCTACTCACAGGCGCGATCCCACTACTTATCTGCACAGGGGCTTTGACCTGCTCTGTTTCAACCCTCCTTAGATGACCTGGTGGGCCCAAGCTTAGGAGCACCATATGGATACCGAACTTAGTGCGGACACCCGAATGGCATAGTACGCTACAGCCCACAACCCCTGAGCTCAAACAGTCTGCTAGCCTCAGCCTCCCAGTAGCTTGGATTACTGGCGCACGCCACTGCACCCGGCGAAAGCAAAGCAGATCTGTACATCTTTTGAACGTTGTACACGCAGTGTGCCCTCTCGTGAAAAAAGGAAGAACTACAGTGACTAAGGGTTTGTTACTTAGAGTGTTCTCTGGTGGTGGTTAATACATTTAGGTTTGAGAAATATACTCCAGGGAAAGACCACCTGTTTTAATATGAATGTGGATTTTCTTTTACACTGGATCATCCTTCCAAAACATCCACATATTTGTTGAAACAATGCACTTCAACTAAAACAACAGTCTTACATTGAAGCCCAGTAACAAAGTAGCCTTTATCATGAATGTAAAGTGCTCTTTTAACAAATGATGAAATAAGCCCTGCTGACATGTTAAAAAAAAACACCTTTATGAACTGCACCTTACAAGCAATAAGGAGAAAGTGGCATCATGCCAATAATATTAACTAGGAATGGAATAGAAATGGCACCATGTTTGCCATGAAGCTGTATCCAGTTTAATGACCAAAACCTTAAGCAGCACAATCACATATATCTAGTAGTGAAAACCCCACTGAAAACATGAGGACCAAAACCGGAAGTGGAAAGCGCTGCCAGTTAAAGGTTGTTCATGACCTTATAGTCAGGTCACGTTTATATCTATTTCTGTATCCATCTTATGCCTGTCAGGTAATTAGCATTTATTATACGACTCGGGTGTGCTGGGAAAAAAAACCAAAACGCTAATTTTATTGCATCCTTGCCATTTATTTTAAGATAAAGCACACTTCATAAGGAATTGCTTGAAGGAGTTCATAGAACTGCTATTAAAATTAGTTCCAGAATTATGTGATTGTAACATCTAATTATCTTACTAAAGCACTTATGGGTTGTTTAAGCTTACATGGGAGTTTAAATGTTTCTTAGAAGCAAGGCCGTGGTCACATTATGCATTTACATATTTATTCCACTCACTAGCTTTGTGCAGTGATAGGCGCTGTCAATGTCCCTATGTGTTGTCGATCGAACACTTATTATTGTAACACTGTACCGCCGCATCAGCACTGCTGACTAACGAACGTCTCTGATCTGCAGGAAAAGGTAACGTTAATGTCAATACACAATTTTGCGCTGAAACTAATTGTAGAAATAAATAAAAAAATTAACCAAAACGTGTCAATAATTGTATGAAGTGGAACCAAGCATTTTGGGTGAAAATGGGCCAATTTGCGAATGCTATATCAATCAACCATCACTACTGACGTTAGCTAACTATTATAACGCTAGTTAAGTTACCTGGAAAGTTAAATGGAAAGTTAATCATGTTTCCTCGTACTCTCCATGTGGGCTCTATGACCCTGGACTATATAAACGACTCTGATTTTGGATTTGCCCCTATTAAGTCTCGCTCCTCTCAGCACATGCGTCCGCCTCCTTACCGCTCAACGTTACATAAATCAAGCAATACAAGAGACATAACCCTGGTCAGAAGCCAACAACATCATTAATTACTGCTGTGTCTGTACTATGATTAAGCCTAAACCCTGACTGAAAGACTTCATGTATCTGGTTCTGATTCAGTTCAATTGCTGAGCTACATCTTTTTCTAGGATCTTGAAAATAAATGGAAGGTTTGAGATCAACCTGTATTTTGACAGCTGACATGGGTCAAGGTTAGATTTTTGATAAGTGATCTGTTTACTGCTAATTTGAATTATTTAGGAATGTAGCCAAGGTTCAAGGAGGAGATGATGAGAATGAAACACATTTGTGGAATACAATGATAGTACCTCACACGGATGTTTTGATATATTAATCAAAATCTTTTGGCCATACCACCCACTACTAGCTGGAACAGATTATAATCATACAGTGGTTGCTTAATGGTTAAGGTACTTGACTAGTAATCTGATGGTTTCTGGTTTAAACCACACCACTGCCAAGTTACCACTCTTGGGCCCCTGAGCAAGGCCCTTAACCCTCAAATGCTCAAGTTGTGATCAAACATAATTGTAAGTTGCTTTGGATAAATGTGTCACCTAAATGCTATGAATATAATTGTTGATGGTAATTTGAAGTACAACTGAGCCAGGTACTTAATGGTAATCTTGTTAAAATTTTATTGTTTTTGTCATTTTAGCATAGCCCAAGCCTGGTCCTAGTGATTGTCTTATTCAGGGAAACCTGAAAAACAGTAATCAATGGGAACAATAGGAGTGCTTAGCAAGTGCTGGCCAGTGCCTTACCCTTGGCTTCTTACTCGTCCACATCAACTGTGCGGACTGTTGCCATTGTAAATTCACAAAACCTAACCCTGCCAGAGCCTTCGGACCAAGCACGCTATTTGAATCCATGTAGAACAAAATTAACTCAATCAAAAACCTGCACACCTGCCCAGCCTCTCACTCATCGATGGTAGTAGGGAGGATGGGTGGGTGAGCGGAGAATAGGCCCAGACAGGCCTGGGGGGGTGCCCTACTAAGTCCGGCGGTGCACTCCTTGCTCCTGCTTCTCCTAATATGACACCCCGAAATCTGATGTATCATTCACTGCAGTTTCCCCGACACAAAAACCTCTTAGCTTCTTACTCTTCAAATCCTCATCTTCTCTATGGCCCTAAATTGACTCCCATAACCTTTACATAATCCTAAAATTCAAACCTGCCCCATCCCCATCTGTAAATTTGAGATCCCACTTACTCCCAAGCCTGGCCCCAACCTACATTATCTTCCTCCCCTAATTCAGACCCCCAGTTTTGCCACATGTGCATGTGCGCACACTCTCACACATACACACACTCTAGATCTTTAAGACTGATCCCCTTGAAAATAAGAAAGTGAGGGCCTCCTGAGGTCTAATCCAGGAAAAATATTGTTGGTTTATACCACACTTGGATAGTGACCCCCTACAAAATAGTAGTAAATTAAATTTTCGAGATCTGAGTGCATTTTAGTAATTTGGATAAGGTTTTTTCAACTTTGAAAAGTAATATCTCAGGAACAGTAGTACCTAGAAACACACATTTTTTTTGTGTTAGAAAGCTCTTTTTCTCACCTACAATACTAATTCACCTTTGAAAATAGAGAGGGGGATCACCGTGAAAGAAAAATGTATGGATAGAATAGGCCAAGGTCCCCCATTGATAACAATGAACTAGGTTGGGGAGCACTGTCGGTAGAAGCCGGGTTGTTCTCAGGTGTTGTGGAAGGCAGAGAGGCAGTCCGCCATGGGTGTACACCCCCAGGGGGTCCAAAGCAGTAGAAGCTTGATATCTTTCTGAAAAATTCCTTTGGAATTGTAGGAAAGCTATCTGTTGGCTTGGATCTCAACCCAAGGCCACTGGAGAGATGACGTATTCAAGTTCAAGTTCAAGTTCGGTTTATTCGTCACATTCATAGTCATACACAGTATAACTCGCAGTGAAATGGTGGCGAGTGCTCTGTCCAAACTGAGGAAGAGAAACGGGTGCATAGAGAAAAATATATATATGCAAAATAAATATATATATTCTATGTATGTACAAAATATATTAACAATGTATGTACAATATATGTATATTATGATTATATACACAATGTACAATGTATATGGTTGGGTATATATGTACACAATCTACAGAATGTACAGTGCAGGTGTAATATGGTTGGGTATATATGTACACAATCTACAGAATGTACAGATCCATTTTGTATAATAACATATCTACAGTTGTTGTGTAACAAGGTAATTGAGTATAAATCTATATATACAGATGTACAGATATACAGTTATGTTACTTGTTGGTGGTGGTCCCCACAGTTTATCAGTTTCCCTGATTCAGGGCCCGAATGGCCAGTGGGAAGAAGCTCCTCTTCAGCCTCTCTGTCTTGGTCTTCAGGGAGCGGAAGCGCCTCCCTGACCTCAACAGAGAGAAGAGTCTATTGTTGGGATGGGTGGGGTCCTTCACAATTTTCCTGGCCTTGGTCTGGCACCGCTTGTAGTAGATGGTCTGCAGGTCAGGAAAGTTCCGTGTGAGTGATGCGCTCTGCTGAACGCACTACCCTTTGGAGTGCTTGTCTGTCCTGCTTGGTGCTATTCCCAAACCAGACTGTGATGTTCCCCGTGAGGATGCTCTCGATAGTGCAGATGTAGAAGTTCCGCAGTACTTTGGAGGGCAGTCTGAAGTCTCTTAGGCATCTGAGGTGGTAAAGACACTGACGAGCCTTCTTTGCCAGGGAGTTGGTATGGCAGGACCAGGACAGGTCCTGCGAGATGTGAACTCCAAGGTACCTGAAACTATCTACTCTCTCCACCGTGGTTCCACTGATCCTCACAGGTTGGTAGTGCCGCTCCTGCTTCTTGCTGCAATCCACGATCAGCTCCTTTGTCTTACTGACGTTTAGGAGGAGATTATTTTCCTGGCACCAGTTTTCCAGGTGTTTAATCTCCTCCAGGTAGGCCCTCTCGTCGTTGTCCGAGATCAGACCCATGACAACGGTGTCGTCAGCAAACTTGACAATGATGTTAGAGCTGGAAGTGGCTGTGCAGTCGTAGGTGTACAGTGAGTAGAGCAGGGGGCTTAGGACACAGCCCTGAGGAGCTCCAGTGTTGAGGGTGAGGGTGGATGAGGCACAGTTGCCCACCTGTACTGATTGTGGTCTGTCTGTTAGGAAGTTGGAGATCCAGTTGCACAGGGATGTATGCAGTCCTAGATCCCCCAACTTAGTAGTGAGTACGGAGGGGATGATATTGTTAAATGCTGAACTGTAGTCGACAAAAAGCATTTTAACATAATTTCTCCTCCCTTCATCCAGGTGAGTCAGTGTAGTGTGGAGCAGATGTGCAATTGCATCGTCAGTGGAGCGGTTGTGGCGGTATGCAAACTGCAGTGGGTCCATGGAGGCTGGCAGTGAAGATGTGATGAAGTCTCTGACTAGCTTTTCAAAGCACTTCATCACGACTGATGTGAGGGCGACAGGACGGTAGTCATTGAGGTCGGAGGTATCGCATAGGACCTGCCTCTCCGGCCTTTGGTCTCAACCACTTGGCAATGGGTGTTTGGGGCACAGGCTCCGGAGGCACTGGGAGGCTCCTTTTTCGGGGGCTTCTGGGGCTTCTATGACCTGGCCCCAGCTATACTGGAGTAGGCCCCCCTAGCAACTAAGATGCCAGGAAGCCTTGCAGTGTTAACAAATGGCAAGCGTGGGGTATGGATTCCAGTCTTGGGGGATCTGGGAGACAGTGATCCGTTCACGGCTGGCCTTGGGCTCCTGACCTCTGGTCTCTGGCTTTGGTTTCTACCAGGGTATGCCCCCATTTTAGCACATAATCTCCCACCTCCAGCTCTGTCCCTAACCCACCTCACACCTTAGCCCTGACCCTAATCCCCTCACACCGTAGTCCTGACCCTAACCACCTCACACCTTAGCCCTGACCCTAATCCCCTCACACCGTAGTCTTGACACTAACCCCCTCACACCCTTACTCTAAATAGGCCTGGTAACATGTGGAGCCAGTTGCCACTAATTAGTAACAGCCAGTCAGCCCGTTTAATTTGGTTGCATGAGTATCCCTATTATTGTTAAAATTTGTGAATATATTTCTTTGTTTTGCTAACTTGATATTTTAATGAGCAGGGTCCCATTTGAAACAGACAGATCAGCATTTAACTGTTGCACTTGCATTCAATGCATAAATAAATAAAAACAAGACAGTTATGGCAAGTCGAGTGAATAAAGCTTGTGTGACATTTTTGCTTTTGTTAAGTATGTTTAATTGTTATAAACAGTGTATTACATTTTAATAAGATAAAGACCAGATAAGAACAAAGAATAATAAAGTAATAACTTAGGCCTGTCAGAATTTATCATCAACATTTAACAGAATACAGATTTGTGTAATTAAATTAGAAAAGAGTATAGCATATAATTGGATTACTGGATAGTTGTTCTGCATTATATTGAAGCAGTAAATGTAAGTCTGAGACCAGCTGTGATAAATCGCCAGCAGCAATCTCATACTGCAATATCATCATTGGCCATACAATATATGGTTTACAATATATTCATATTAGCATTTTTCATTTTGTGCATAAGTGACCTTTAATTTACATAATATCACAATTATACTACAGTAGAATATTTATAAGGAATTTAAAAATGAACACAGCAGAAAGAAGGACTGGTGCACTGCGTAGAGATGTCATGGCACTGTTGAATGGCTTACTGGTCACATTGTTCTGGCTGATCTGTGCTTGGGTGTAGAGTGCTGTGGAGGTAGTGGTTGTTGTATTCACTTTCTGCACCACTGTAATGAACAAGGAGGCAGGCAAGACTAACTGAAATTTCATGACAGTGAAATCTGAACAGTTATTATATTTATTCCATGGTCATAATTTAAATTTAAATTGCACTATACTTGTGATTATATTCTCTATTTATGCTACCAAAATATTATAAATGTTGACAATCAATTACTTTTAAACATTAACCTTAAATAATATGTAAATTTATTTTTACTAATAAAGTTTCCAGCACTCACCAACAACTATACTGGATTGGACAATGTTCAGGAAAATTTCAGATTTATTTACTGCTGACTCCAGATATTTAGCCACAGTTGTTTCATTTGGAACAACTGTATCATTTTTAAAGATCAGCTGAGCGCTCACACCAACTGAACCTTCCCTATAGAGGGAAGAGAATAGAGTGATCTTAAAAGTGATGTATTGGTGGCTAATAGTTTAAACAGAGTTATTTATCCATCAATCAAATACCAGTGAAATGCAAATTTCTCCCTTTCTGTTGTGAAAATCCAGCACATACTTCAGTGTGTATAAATAGTGCATTCTTACCATTCTCATTCTTACCATTCTCATTCTTACCATTTCTCATTTGGCAAGATAACACATTGTTTTTTTCAGCAACTTAAAAGCCTGAACATATCAGGCCCTGCATTTTAATTGAACAGTGCTCCACCAGTCCTAAATATTGACTTTATTCTGAATTAGATAAAGAGATATAAGGACAGACAACCAAGTAATTTTAAAATGTGCTCCACCCAGCCAATTGTAATAAACCAATCACCACCAATCTAATACTCTTGCAGTCTTTCTAACAATCTTAATTTGGGAAACAAATGGCAACCACATACAGGTTGAAAAAGTGTAGAAAACTACACAGCTAATGGTCCAGTGACTCTTGATTTTGGATAATTTAAATAAACTAGATTTAGATCATTTTGGGTTCATTTTGTTCAGCCAGATAAGGTAATTAAATAAATTGCAAGATTATTAGTTTGCTAGCTTAAATTCCTAAGATGAATATAAAACAAAATATGGCAAAGTGTAACTTAATAGATATGCAGAATTACATATCTCTTACACCTGCGTTATTTCATATTATTATCTCTTACATCTGTGATATTTAAATATCTGTTTTATTTATTTATATATAAGCAAAACCACACCAAATAAAAGAAACACTTCTTATAAATTCTTAGGATTCTTAGGAAATCATATGCCTAAAAGAAAGATTAGGGATATGATTTGTGGGACCACCTAGGCTACTGACTATCATAATGTGATGTGAATAAAACAAGATATACCAAAATCCTAAAATGTAGCATCGAAGAAATGTGAGGGGGAACAGCACGCTGTAGAATCGATCCAACTACAAATGAAAGAACACAGGCAACTGCATTACAAAACATGAAACACTAAAGGCCATTGGCACAGTAAGATAGGTAATTTAATTGTACAGTTCTTCAAATCTTGTACTTTGCATCAATTCCACTAAAAAGGTAAACCTCAAATATTTTGCTAAAGGACTTTAAAATAAAAATGAATTGTGTCATTATTTTACCTCAGTAGTGATAATGTTGGCCAGAATCTTGTATGCAGCTGAGGAAGTATCACTATAAGCAGGGATGAAATCTCGCTGCATGCGAAATTCTAAAATAAGAATTCCTTGTCCGGGCTTAGCAGGCACAGGAATGGTTGTGGTGGCCTGACTGGAAAACTGAACTGATAAAATTGCAGGCAGTATTGTGGTGGTGTAGCGTCTCTTAGGTACAACTGTTTTGGTAACAGCAGAAGAGAGCTGAGTTATAGTTGATATAGGAGCTGATGATGCTTTAATTTTTGTATTGGTTTTGGCCAACACCATTATTGTCTTCAGAGCTTCAGGTGGTTTCACACTGACAGAAACCTTTGGAGGTTCACTGGAAGACAAGGGAAGATGACCTCTGTTTACCATTGCTTTTTCTGATGTAGAATCTGAGCTGTTAAGTTCTGTGATACTCTGTGCTCCAGAATGTACAGTCTTTACAAATCCTCCAGCTGTAGTACTTCCTAAGCCTTTATATACTGTAGGCTGAACTGTCTCTAATGTTTGACTTTTTCCTGGCAGTACTGTTGTGGAGAAAATAGTCCCTGCTGTTGGTGTGCCAGGTTTTTTAATGGAAGACACTGATGTGCTTGTCATTTTATCTTTTGCAGGCATTTCGACTGAAGATACTGCCTTGGTAGTAAGGTTAATAGAAAAATCATGATTGAGACTCGTGGACTTCAGAGAAACAGGTGGCTTCAAAGAGACAGAAACCTTTGCAGGTTCAATGGAAGACAAGGGAAGATGACCTCTGTTTACCATTGCTTCTTCTGATGTAGAATCTGAGCTGTTAAGTTCTGTGATAGTCTGTGCTCCAGAATGTACAGTCTTTACAAATCCTCCAGCTGTAGTACTTCCTAAGCCTTTATATACTGTAGGTTGAACTGTCTCTAATGTTTGACTTTTTCCTGTGAGTACTGTTGTGGAGAAAATAGTCCCTGCTGTTGGTGTGCCAGGTTTTTTAATGGAAGACACTGATGTGCTTGTCATCTGATCTTTTGCAGGCATTTCGATTGAAGATACTGCCTTTGTAGTAAGGTTAATAGAAAAATCATGATTAAGTGTCATTGTGACAACATTTATAGTTGAAGACACTGCTGTGCTTGTCATCTTGTCATTATTAGCCTTGTCACTTGAAGATACTGATATAGTAGTAAGATTAGTAAAAAAAACATGACTGAGTGTCTGGAGATCATAAAGAGTGACATGGATGGAGAATTTTCCAAGGTTTCCGGCAAGCCAGGTGCTGATATTGTTGATGGGTTTGCAAGTCATGCCTAAAACGATATAGAAAAAATTTAAAATAATAAAAAAGTGGATACTTAACAAGTAAAACAAAAATAAAGATATCAAATGATGTTAACCAAAAAATTAAGCACTGATTTAAACACTGATGGAATTACGAACACTCATGAGCTTCTTAGCCATTAGGTACGCGATGGAAACGAGACAAATGTATCTCGTACCGCTGGACCTACCTGAATTGCTGGTTTGCTGAGATTTCTTCAGGTACTCAACCAAAACAAGCGTGATTTCCTGCTGTGTGATCAGACTCATTTGGTCAAAGGCCTTGTCCAGCCCTTCAACGCTGTTAGAGAAAGATGAAATCCATCTCAGCACAACATGTTCAGATGTTTGCAATGTTTACATTCCCAAATTTTGGCAAGGATCAAAAAGAGAGCTTGCACGTTGGATCATTCTATTTAATGTGGCCATGCATGAAGAAAATGAAGGAAGGTTACATGGCTGCAACAATAGAAAAGAATGAGACTTACATCACGTGGTAGGCAGCGCAGTCAACATACGATGTTGTTATTGTCAGCATGTCTGGTGTCAGGCTTGGGAAGAGAGGCACCAGTAACGTCCAAAACCACTGAGTCCAATTATACATGGAGAACTTTGGGAAATAACCGCTAATGATTCCAAATGTCCGATTCATCATCATGTCCCTGACCATGGGATTGATCTGTAGCATCTTTGGAAGAGGAAGGAGGAAAATCACTCGCTCAATCTTGAGCACTCATGCTTTCCTGACAAAATTGTAACTCTAGGAATTCTCTGAATTTGTCCTACAAAACAGTCATTTTGTTTATCAGACCAAAGTTGAGTATGCTGGATAGACTCATCAGTTGAATTATACCTCAGAATTCTGACTCAGAGATAGCAAGTACTCCTCAACGTTCAGGAAGCTGTCGCCTTCATTCAGACGCTCAAACACCACTTTCATCATGTCTGTGTTGTTCAGTGCTCCGGAAGTTAAAGTCAGTTTGGCTACTTCGGATGCACTCAAGAGATTCAGTGAGTTCAACTGCAAAAGGATATTGAAAATGTTTGTGTAAGGCATTTCTGCTTAACATTTAAAGCAATAGATGTGACTTGTGAATACAGTCTGGAACTTTAAGAATCTTACGACAGAGAAGTTAGAGTTGAGTGACTGTATGTCTGCCAAGGTCACATGGACAGAGAAGGATCGAAAGTTGTTCGCGAACCAGGCACTGGTGCCGTTTTCAGTTCCACAAGGCAGTGCTAAATCAATATCGAAAAAGATTCAGCGAAATGCTTAATTGAAAAAAATAAATAAATAAATAAAAACTTCACAAAAAGTAAAAGAGATAACCATGAGACACTTTTTAAGACTTGGTCAAATTTATTTGGTACCGCTGGACCTACCTGAATTGCTGATTTGCTGAGATTTCTTCAGGTACTCAACCAAAACAAGCGTGATTTCCTGCTGTGTGATCAGACTCATTTGGTCAAAGGCCTTGTCCAGCCCTTCAACGCTGTTAGAGAAAGATGAAATCCATCTCAGCACAACATGTTCAGATGTTTGCAATGTTTACATTCCCAAATTTTGGTAAGGATCAAAAAGAGAGCTTGCATGTTGGATCATTCTATATAATGTGGCCATGCATGAAGAAAATGAAGGAAGTTTACATGGCTGCAACAATAGAAAAGAATGAGACTTACATCACGTGGTAGGCAGCGCAGTCAACATACGATGTTGTTATTGTCAGCATGTCTGGTGTCAGGCTTGGGAAGAGAGGCACCAGTAACGTCCAAAACCACTGAGTCCAATTATACATGGAGAACTTTGGGAAATAACCGCTAATGATTCCAAATGTCCGATTCATCATCATGTCCCTGACCATGGGATTGATCTGTAGCATCTTTGGAAGAGGAAGGAGGAAAATCACTCGCTCAATCTTGAGCACTCATGCTTTCCTGACAAAATTGTAACTCTAGGAATTCTCTGAATTTGTCCTACAAAACAGTCATTTTGTTTATCAGACCAAAGTTGAGTATGCTGGATAGACTCATCAGTTGAATTATACCTCAGAATTCTGACTCAGAGATAGCAAGTACTCCTCAACGTTCAGGAAGCTGTCGCCTTCATTCAGACGCTCAAACACCACTTTCATCATGTCTGTGTTGTTCAGTGCTCCGGAAGTTAAAGTCAGTTTGGCTACTTCGGATGCACTCAAGAGATTCAGTGAGTTCAACTGCAAAAGGATATTGAGAATGTTTGTGTAAGGCATTTCTGCTTAACATTTAAAGCAATAGATGTGACTTGTGAATACAGTCTGGAACTTTAAGAATCTTACGACAGAGAAGTTAGAGTTGAGTGACTGTATGTCTGCCAAGGTCACATGGACAGAGAAGGATCGAAAGTTGTTCGCGAACCAGGCACTGGTGCCGTTTTCAGTTCCACAAGGCAGTGCTAAATCAATATCGAAAAAGATTCAGCGAAATGCTTAATTGAAAAAATAAATAAATAAATAAAAACTTCACAAAAAGTAAAAGAGATAACCATGAGACACTTTTTAAGACTTGGTCAAATTTATTTGGTACCGCTGGACCTACCTGAATTGCTGATTTGCTGAGATTTCTTCAGGTACTCAACCAAAACAAGCGTGATTTCCTGCTGTGTGATCAGACTCATTTGGTCAAAGGCCTTGTCCAGCCCTTCAATGCTGTTAGAGAAAGATGAAATCCATCTCAGCACAACATGTTCAGATGTTTGCAATGTTTACATTCCCAAATTTTGGCAAGGATCAAAAAGAGAGCTTGCACGTTGGATCATTCTATTTAATGTGGTCATGCATGAAGAAAATGAAGGAAGTTTATATGGCTGCAACAATAGAAAAGAATGAGACTTACATCACGTGGTAGGCAGCGCAGTCAACATACGATGTTGTTATTGTCAGCATGTCTGGTGTCAGGCTTGGGAAGAGAGGCACCAGTAACGTCCAAAACCACTGAGTCCAATTATACATGGAGAACTTTGGGAAATAACCGCTAATGATTCCAAATGTCCGATTCATCATCATGTCCCTGACCATGGGATTGATCTGTAGCATCTTTGGAAGAGGAAGGAGGAAAATCACTCGCTCAATCTTGAGCACTCATGCTTTCCTGACAAAATTGTAACTCTAGGAATTCTCTGAATTTGTCCTACAAAACAGTCATTTTGTTTATCAGACCAAAGTTGAGTATGCTGGATAGACTCATCAGTTGAATTATACCTCAGAATTCTGACTCAGAGATAGCAAGTACTCCTCAACGTTCAGGAAGCTGTCGCCTTCATTCAGACGCTCAAACACCACTTTCATCATGTCTGTGTTGTTCAGTGCTCCGGAAGTTAAAGTCAGTTTAGCTACTTCGGATGCACTCAAGAGATTCAGTGAGTTCAACTGCAAAAGGATATTGAGAATGTTTGTGTAAGGCATTTCTGCTTAACATTTAAAGCAATAGATGTGACTTGTGAATACAGTCTGGAACTTTAAGAATCTTACGACAGAGAAGTTAGAGTTGAGTGACTGTATGTCTGCCAAGGTCACATGGACAGAGAAGGATCGAAAGTTGTTCGCGAACCAGGCACTGGTGCCGTTTTCAGTTCCACAAGGCAGTGCTAAATCAATATCGAAAAAGATTCAGCGAAATGCTTAATTGAAAAAAAAATAAAATAAATAAAAACTTCACAAAAAGTAAAAGAGATAACCATGAGACACTTTTTAAGACTTGGTCAAATTTATTTGGTACCGCTGGACCTACCTGAATTGCTGATTTGCTGAGATTTCTTCAGGTACTCAACCAAAACAAGTGTGATTTCCTGCTGTGTGATCAGACTCATTTGGTCAAAGGCCTTGTCCAGCCCTTCAATGCTGTTAGAGAAAGATGAAATCCATCTCAGCACAACATGTTCAGATGTTTGCAATGTTTACATTCCCAAATTTTGGCAAGGATCAAAAAGAGAGCTTGCACGTTGGATCATTCTATTTAATGTGGTCATGCATGAAGAAAATGAAGGAAGTTTATATGGCTGCAACAATAGAAAAGAATGAGACTTACATCACGTGGTAGGCAGCGCAGTCAACATACGATGTTGTTATTGTCAGCATGTCTGGTGTCAGGCTTGGGAAGAGAGGCACCAGTAACGTCCAAAACCACTGAGTCCAATTATACATGGAGAACTTTGGGAAATAACCGCTAATGATTCCAAATGTCCGATTCATCATCATGTCCCTGACCATGGGATTGATCTGTAGCATCTTTGGAAGAGGAAGGAGGAAAATCACTCGCTCAATCTTGAGCACTCATGCTTTCCTGACAAAATTGTAACTCTAGGAATTCTCTGAATTTGTCCTACAAAACAGTCATTTTGTTTATCAGACCAAAGTTGAGTATGCTGGATAGACTCATCAGTTGAATTATACCTCAGAATTCTGACTCAGAGATAGCAAGTACTCCTCAACGTTCAGGAAGCTGTCGCCTTCATTCAGACGCTCAAACACCACTTTCATCATGTCTGTGTTGTTCAGTGCTCCGGAAGTTAAAGTCAGTTTGGCTACTTCGGATGCACTCAAGAGATTCAGTGAGTTCAACTGCAAAAGGATATTGAGAATGTTTGTGTAAGGCATTTCTGCTTAACATTTAAAGCAATAGATGTGACTTGTGAATACAGTCTGGAACTTTAAGAATCTTACGACAGAGAAGTTAGAGTTGAGTGACTGTATGTCTGCCAAGGTCACATGGACAGAGAAGGATCGAAAGTTGTTCGCGAACCAGGCACTGGTGCCGTTTTCAGTTCCACAAGGCAGTGCTAAATCAATATCGAAAAAGATTCAGCGAAATGCTTAATTGAAAAAAAAATAAAATAAAATAAAACCTTCACAAAAAGTAAAAGAGATAACCATGAGACACTTTTTAAGACTTGGTCAAATTTATTTGGTACCGCTGGACCTACCTGAATTGCTGATTTGCTGAGATTTCTTCAGGTACTCAACCAAAACAAGTGTGATTTCCTGCTGTGTGATCAGACTCATTTGGTCAAAGGCCTTGTCCAGCCCTTCAATGCTGTTAGAGAAAGATGAAATCCATCTCAGCACAACATGTTCAGATGTTTGCAATGTTTACATTCCCAAATTTTGGCAAGGATCAAAAAGAGAGCTTGCACGTTGGATCATTCTATTTAATGTGGTCATGCATGAAGAAAATGAAGGAAGTTTATATGGCTGCAACAATAGAAAAGAATGAGACTTACATCACGTGGTAGGCAGCGCAGTCAACATACGATGTTGTTATTGTCAGCATGTCTGGTGTCAGGCTTGGGAAGAGAGGCACCAGTAACGTCCAAAACCACTGAGTCCAATTATACATGGAGAACTTTGGGAAATAACCGCTAATGATTCCAAATGTCCGATTCATCATCATGTCCCTGACCATGGGATTGATCTGTAGCATCTTTGGAAGAGGAAGGAGGAAAATCACTCGCTCAATCTTGAGCACTCATGCTTTCCTGACAAAATTGTAACTCTAGGAATTCTCTGAATTTGTCCTACAAAACAGTCATTTTGTTTATCAGACCAAAGTTGAGTATGCTGGATAGACTCATCAGTTGAATTATACCTCAGAATTCTGACTCAGAGATAGCAAGTACTCCTCAACGTTCAGGAAGCTGTCGCCTTCATTCAGACGCTCAAACACCACTTTCATCATGTCTGTGTTGTTCAGTGCTCCGGAAGTTAAAGTCAGTTTGGCTACTTCGGATGCACTCAAGAGATTCAGTGAGTTCAACTGCAAAAGGATATTGAGAATGTTTGTGTAAGGCATTTCTGCTTAACATTTAAAGCAATAGATGTGACTTGTGAATACAGTCTGGAACTTTAAGAATCTTACGACAGAGAAGTTAGAGTTGAGTGACTGTATGTCTGCCAAGGTCACATGGACAGAGAAGGATCGAAAGTTGTTCGCGAACCAGGCACTGGTGCCGTTTTCAGTTCCACAAGGCAGTGCTAAATCAATATCGAAAAAGATTCAGCGAAATGCTTAATTGAAAAAAAAATAAAATAAAATAAAACCTTCACAAAAAGTAAAAGAGATAACCATGAGACACTTTTTAAGACTTGGTCAAATTTATTTGGTACCGCTGGACCTACCTGAATTGCTGATTTGCTGAGATTTCTTCAGGTACTCAACCAAAACAAGCGTGATTTCCTGCTGTGTGATCAGACTCATTTGGTCAAAGGCCTTGTCCAGCCCTTCAATGCTGTTAGAGAAAGATGAAATCCATCTCAGCACAACATGTTCAGATGTTTGCAATGTTTACATTCCCAAATTTTGGCAAGGATCAAAAAGAGAGCTTGCACGTTGTATCATTCTATTTAATGTGGTCATGCATGAAGAAAATGAAGGAAGTTTATATGGCTGCAACAATAGAAAAGAATGAGACTTACATCACGTGGTAGGCAGCGCAGTCAACATACGATGTTGTTATTGTCAGCATGTCTGGTGTCAGGCTTGGGAAGAGAGGCACCAGTAACGTCCAAAACCACTGAGTCCAATTATACATGGAGAACTTTGGGAAATAACCGCTAATGATTCCAAATGTCCGATTCATCATCATGTCCCTGACCATGGGATTGATCTGTAGCATCTTTGGAAGAGGAAGGAGGAAAATCACTCGCTCAATCTTGAGCACTCATGCTTTCCTGACAAAATTGTAACTCTAGGAATTCTCTGAATTTGTCCTACAAAACAGTCATTTTGTTTATCAGACCAAAGTTGAGTATGCTGGATAGACTCATCAGTTGAATTATACCTCAGAATTCTGACTCAGAGATAGCAAGTACTCCTCAACGTTCAGGAAGCTGTCGCCTTCATTCAGACGCTCAAACACCACTTTCATCATGTCTGTGTTGTTCAGTGCTCCGGAAGTTAAAGTCAGTTTGGCTACTTCGGATGCACTCAAGAGATTCAGTGAGTTCAACTGCAAAAGGATATTGAGAATGTTTGTGTAAGGCATTTCTGCTTAACATTTAAAGCAATAGATGTGACTTGTGAATACAGTCTGGAACTTTAAGAATCTTACGACAGAGAAGTTAGAGTTGAGTGACTGTATGTCTGCCAAGGTCACATGGACAGAGAAGGATCGAAAGTTGTTCGCGAACCAGGCACTGGTGCCGTTTTCAGTTCCACAAGGCAGTGCTAAATCAATATCGAAAAAGATTCAACGAAATGCTTAATTGAAAAAAATAAATAAATAAATAAAAACTTCACAAAAAGCAAAAGAGATAACCATGAGACACTTTTTAAGACTTGGTCAAATTTATTTGGTACTGCTGGACCTACCTGAATTGCTGATTTGCTGAGATTTCTTCAGGTACTCAACCAAAACAAGCGTGATTTCCTGCTGTGTGATCAGACTCATTTGGTCAAAGGCCTTGTCCAGCCCTTCAACGCTGTTAGAGAAAGATGAAATCCATCTCAGCACAACATGTTCAGATGTTTGCAATGTTTACATTCCCAAATTTTGGCAAGGATCAAAAAGAGAGCTTGCACGTTGGATCATTCTATTTAATGTGGCCATGCATGAAGAAAATGAAGGAAGGTTACATGGCTGCAACAATAGAAAAGAATGAGACTTACATCACGTGGTAGGCAGCGCAGTCAACATACGATGTTGTTATTGTCAGCATGTCTGGTGTCAGGCTTGGGAAGAGAGGCACCAGTAACGTCCAAAACCACTGAGTCCAATTATACATGGAGAACTTTGGGAAATAACCGCTAATGATTCCAAATGTCCGATTCATCATCATGTCCCTGACCATGGGATTGATCTGTAGCATCTTTGGAAGAGGAAGGAGGAAAATCACTCGCTCAATCTTGAGCACTCATGCTTTCCTGACAAAATTGTAACTCTAGGAATTCTCTGAATTTGTCCTACAAAACAGTCATTTTGTTTATCAGACCAAAGTTGAGTATGCTGGATAGACTCATCAGTTGAATTATACCTCAGAATTCTGACTCAGAGATAGCAAGTACTC
Organism: Electrophorus electricus; assembly: GCF_041902795.1. NCBI lineage: Eukaryota > Metazoa > Chordata > Actinopteri > Gymnotiformes > Gymnotidae > Electrophorus > Electrophorus electricus. The sequence continues at coordinate 1,076,915 of NC_137514.1, read as the reverse complement.
CTCAACGTTCAGGAAGCTGTCGCCTTCATTCAGACGCTCAAACACCACTTTCATCATGTCTGTGTTGTTCAGTGCTCCGGAAGTTAAAGTCAGTTTGGCTACTTCGGATGCACTCAAGAGATTCAGTGAGTTCAACTGCAAAAGGATATTGAGAATGTTTGTGTAAGGCATTTCTGCTTAACATTTAAAGCAATAGATGTGACTTGTGAATACAGTCTGGAACTTTAAGAATCTTACGACAGAGAAGTTAGAGTTGAGTGACTGTATGTCTGCCAAGGTCACATGGACAGAGAAGGATCGAAAGTTGTTCGCGAACCAGGCACTGGTGCCGTTTTCAGTTCCACAAGGCAGAGCTAAATCAATATCGAAAAAGATTCAACGAAATGGTCAATGGAAAAAAATAAATAAATAAATAAAAACTTCACAAAAAGTAAAAGATAACCATGAGACACTTTTTAAGACTTGGTCAAATTTATTTGGTACCGCTGGACCTACCTGAATTGCTGATTTGCTGAGATTTCTTCAGGTACTCAACCAAAACAAGCGTGATTTCCTGCTGTGTGATCAGACTCATTTGGTCAAAGGCCTTGTCCAGCCCTTCAATGCTGTTAGAGAAAGATGAAATCCATCTCAGCACAACATGTTCAGATGTTTGCAATGTTTACATTCCCAAATTTTGGCAAGGATCAAAAAGAGAGCTTGCACGTTGGATCATTCTATTTAATGTGGTCATGCATGAAGAAAATGAAGGAAGTTTATATGGCTGCAACAATAGAAAAGAATGAGACTTACATCACGTGGTAGGCAGCGCAGTCAACATACGATGTTGTTATTGTCAGCATGTCTGGTGTCAGGCTTGGGAAGAGAGGCACCAGTAACGTCCAAAACCACTGAGTCCAATTATACATGGAGAACTTTGGGAAATAACCGCTAATGCTTCCAAATGTCCGATTCATCATCATGTCCCTGACCATGGGATTGATCTGTAGCATCTTTGGAAGAGGAAGGAGGAAAATCACTCGCTCAATCTTGAGCACTCATGCTTTCCTGACAAAATTGTAACTCTAGGAATTCTCTGAATTTGTCCTACAAAACAGTCATTTTGTTTATCAGACCAAAGTTGAGTATGCTGGATAGACTCATCAGTTGAATTATACCTCAGAATTCTGACTCAGAGATAGCAAGTACTCCTCAACGTTCAGGAAGCTGTCGCCTTCATTCAGACGCTCAAACACCACTTTCATCATGTCTGTGTTGTTCAGTGCTCCGGAAGTTAAAGTCAGTTTGGCTACTTCGGATGCACTCAAGAGATTCAGTGAGTTCAACTGCAAAAGGATATTGAGAATGTTTGTGTAAGGCATTTCTGCTTAACATTTAAAGCAATAGATGTGACTTGTGAATACAGTCTGGAACTTTAAGAATCTTACGACAGAGAAGTTAGAGTTGAGTGACTGTATGTCTGCCAAGGTCACATGGACAGAGAAGGATCGAAAGTTGTTCGCGAACCAGGCACTGGTGCCGTTTTCAGTTCCACAAGGCAGTGCTAAATCAATATCGAAAAAGATTCAACGAAATGCTTAATTGAAAAAAATAAATAAATAAATAAAAACTTCACAAAAAGCAAAAGAGATAACCATGAGACACTTTTTAAGACTTGGTCAAATTTATTTGGTACTGCTGGACCTACCTGAATTGCTGATTTGCTGAGATTTCTTCAGGTACTCAACCAAAACAAGCGTGATTTCCTGCTGTGTGATCAGACTCATTTGGTCAAAGGCCTTGTCCAGCCCTTCAACGCTGTTAGAGAAAGATGAAATCCATCTCAGCACAACATGTTCAGATGTTTGCAATGTTTATATTCCCAAATTTTGGCAAGGATCAAAAAGAGAGCTTGCACGTTGGATCATTCTATTTAATGTGGTCATGCATGAAGAAAATGAAGGAAGTTTACATGGCTGCAACAATAGAAAAGAATGAGACTTACATCACGTGGTAGGCAGCGCAGTCAACATACGATGTTGTTATTGTCAGCATGTCTGGTGTCAGGCTTGGGAAGAGAGGCACCAGTAACGTCCAAAACCACTGAGTCCAATTATACATGGAGAACTTTGGGAAATAACCGCTAATGATTCCAAATGTCTGATTGATCATCATGTCCCTGACCATGGGATTGATCTGTAGCATCTTTGGAAGAGGAAGGAGGAAAATCACTCGCTCAATCTTGAGCACTCATGCTTTCCTGACAAAATTGTAACTCTAGGAATTCTCTGAATTTGTCCTACAAAACAGTCATTTTGTTTATCAGACCAAAGTTGAGTATGCTGGATAGACTCATCAGTTGAATTATACCTCAGAATTCTGACTCAGAGATAGCAAGTACTCCTCAACGTTCAGGAAGCTGTCGCCTTCATTCAGACGCTCAAACACCACTTTCATCATGTCTGTGTTGTTCAGTGCTCCGGAAGTTAAAGTCAGTTTGGCTACTTCGGATGCACTCAAGAGATTCAGTGAGTTCAACTGCAAAAGGATATTGAGAATGTTTGTGTAAGGCATTTCTGCTTAACATTTAAAGCAATAGATGTGACTTGTGAACACAGTCTGGAACTTTAAGAATCTTACGACAGAGAAGTTAGAGTTGAGTGACTGTATGTCTGCCCAGGTCACATGGACAGAGAAGGATCGAAAGTTGTTCGCAAACCAGGCACTGGTGCCGTTTTCAGTTCCACAAGGCAGAGCTAAATCAATATCGAAAAAGATTCAACGAAATGGTTAATGGAAAATAAATAAATAAATAAATAAAAACTTCACAAAAAGTAAAAGAGATAACCATGAGACACTTTTTAAGACTTGGTCAAATTTATTTGGTACCGCTGGACCTACCTGAATTGCTGATTTGCTGAGATTTCTTCAGGTACTCAACCAAAACAAGCGTGATTTCCTGCTGTGTGATCAGACTCATTTGGTCAAAGGCCTTGTCCAGCCCTTCAACGCTGTTAGAGAAAGATGAAATCCATCTCAGCACAACATGTTCAGATGTTTGCAATGTTTACATTCCCAAATTTTGGCAAGGATCAAAAAGAGAGCTTGCACGTTGGATCATTCTATTTAATGTGGCCATGCATGAAGAAAATGAAGGAAGGTTACATGGCTGCAACAATAGAAAAGAATGAGACTTACATCACGTGGTAGGCAGCGCAGTCAACATACGATGTTGTTATTGTCAGCATGTCTGGTGTCAGGCTTGGGAAGAGAGGCACCAGTAACGTCCAAAACCACTGAGTCCAATTATACATGGAGAACTTTGGGAAATAACCGCTAATGATTCCAAATGTCCGATTCATCATCATGTCCCTGACCATGGGATTGATCTGTAGCATCTTTGGAAGAGGAAGGAGGAAAATCACTCGCTCAATCTTGAGCACTCATGCTTTCCTGACAAAATTGTAACTCCATGAATTCTCTGAATTTGTCCTACAAAACAGTCATTTTGTTTATCAGACCAAAGTTGAGTATGCTGGATAGACTCATCAGTTGAATTATACCTCAGAATTCTGACTCAGAGATAGCAAGTACTCCTCAACGTTCAGGAAGCTGTCGCCTTCATTCAGACGCTCAAACACCACTTTCATCATGTCTGTGTTGTTCAGTGCTCCGGAAGTTAAAGTCAGTTTGGCTACTTCGGATGCACTCAAGAGATTCAGTGAGTTCAACTGCAAAAGGATATTGAGAATGTTTGTGTAAGGCATTTCTGCTTAACATTTAAAGCAATAGATGTGACTTGTGAATACAGTCTGGAACTTTAAGAATCTTACGACAGAGAAGTTAGAGTTGAGTGACTGTATGTCTGCCAAGGTCACATGGACAGAGAAGGATCGAAAGTTGTTCGCGAACCAGGCACTGGTGCCGTTTTCAGTTCCACAAGGCAGAGCTAAATCAATATCGAAAAAGATTCAACGAAATGGTTAATGGAAAATAAATAAATAAATAAATAAAAACTTCAGAAAAAGTAAAAGAGATAACCATGAGACACTTTTTAAGACTTGGTCAAATTTATTTGGTACCGCTGGACCTACCTGAATTGCTGATTTGCTGAGATTTCTTCAGGTACTCAACCAAAACAAGCGTGATTTCCTGCTGTGTGATCAGACTCATTTGGTCAAAGGCCTTGTCCAGCCCTTCAACGCTGTTAGAGAAAGATGAAATCCATCTCAGCACAACATGTTCAGATGTTTGCAATGTTTACATTCCCAAATTTTGGCAAGGATCAAAAAGAGAGCTTGCACGTTGGATCATTCTATTTAATGTGGCCATGCATGAAGAAAATGAAGGAAGGTTACATGGCTGCAACAATAGAAAAGAATGAGACTTACATCACGTGGTAGGCAGCGCAGTCAACATACGATGTTGTTATTGTCAGCATGTCTGGTGTCAGGCTTGGGAAGAGAGGCACCAGTAACGTCCAAAACCACTGAGTCCAATTATACATGGAGAACTTTGGGAAATAACCGCTAATGATTCCAAATGTCCGATTCATCATCATGTCCCTGACCATGGGATTGATCTGTAGCATCTTTGGAAGAGGAAGGAGGAAAATCACTCGCTCAATCTTGAGCACTCATGCTTTCCTGACAAAATTGTAACTCTAGGAATTCTCTGAATTTGTCCTACAAAACAGTCATTTTGTTTATCAGACCAAAGTTGAGTATGCTGGATAGACTCATCAGTTGAATTATACCTCAGAATTCTGACTCAGAGATAGCAAGTACTCCTCAACGTTCAGGAAGCTGTCGCCTTCATTCAGACGCTCAAACACCACTTTCATCATGTCTGTGTTGTTCAGTGCTCCGGAAGTTAAAGTCAGTTTGGCTACTTCGGATGCACTCAAGAGATTCAGTGAGTTCAACTGCAAAAGGATATTGAGAATGTTTGTGTAAGGCATTTCTGCTTAACATTTAAAGCAATAGATGTGACTTGTGAATACAGTCTGGAACTTTAAGAATCTTACGACAGAGAAGTTAGAGTTGAGTGACTGTATGTCTGCCAAGGTCACATGGACAGAGAAGGATCGAAAGTTGTTCGCGAACCAGGCACTGGTGCCGTTTTCAGTTCCACAAGGCAGTGCTAAATCAATATCGAAAAAGATTCAACGAAATGCTTAATTGAAAAAAATAAATAAATAAATAAAAACTTCACAAAAAGCAAAAGAGATAACCATGAGACACTTTTTAAGACTTGGTCAAATTTATTTGGTACTGCTGGACCTACCTGAATTGCTGATTTGCTGAGATTTCTTCAGGTACTCAACCAAAACAAGCGTGATTTCCTGCTGTGTGATCAGACTCATTTGGTCAAAGGCCTTGTCCAGCCCTTCAACGCTGTTAGAGAAAGATGAAATCCATCTCAGCACAACATGTTCAGATGTTTGCAATGTTTACATTCCCAAATTTTGGCAAGGATCAAAAAGAGAGCTTGCACGTTGGATCATTCTATTTAATGTGGCCATGCATGAAGAAAATGAAGGAAGGTTACATGGCTGCAACAATAGAAAAGAATGAGACTTACATCACGTGGTAGGCAGCGCAGTCAACATACGATGTTGTTATTGTCAGCATGTCTGGTGTCAGGCTTGGGAAGAGAGGCACCAGTAACGTCCAAAACCACTGAGTCCAATTATACATGGAGAACTTTGGGAAATAACCGCTAATGATTCCAAATGTCCGATTCATCATCATGTCCCTGACCATGGGATTGATCTGTAGCATCTTTGGAAGAGGAAGGAGGAAAATCACTCGCTCAATCTTGAGCACTCATGCTTTCCTGACAAAATTGTAACTCTAGGAATTCTCTGAATTTGTCCTACAAAACAGTCATTTTGTTTATCAGACCAAAGTTGAGTATGCTGGATAGACTCATCAGTTGAATTATACCTCAGAATTCTGACTCAGAGATAGCAAGTACTCCTCAACGTTCAGGAAGCTGTCGCCTTCATTCAGACGCTCAAACACCACTTTCATCATGTCTGTGTTGTTCAGTGCTCCGGAAGTTAAAGTCAGTTTGGCTACTTCGGATGCACTCAAGAGATTCAGTGAGTTCAACTGCAAAAGGATATTGAGAATGTTTGTGTAAGGCATTTCTGCTTAACATTTAAAGCAATAGATGTGACTTGTGAATACAGTCTGGAACTTTAAGAATCTTACGACAGAGAAGTTAGAGTTGAGTGACTGTATGTCTGCCAAGGTCACATGGACAGAGAAGGATCGAAAGTTGTTCGCGAACCAGGCACTGGTGCCGTTTTCAGTTCCACAAGGCAGTGCTAAATCAATATCGAAAAAGATTCAACGAAATGCTTAATTGAAAAAAATAAATAAATAAATAAAAACTTCACAAAAAGCAAAAGAGATAACCATGAGACACTTTTTAAGACTTGGTCAAATTTATTTGGTACTGCTGGACCTACCTGAATTGCTGATTTGCTGAGATTTCTTCAGGTACTCAACCAAAACAAGCGTGATTTCCTGCTGTGTGATCAGACTCATTTGGTCAAAGGCCTTGTCCAGCCCTTCAACGCTGTTAGAGAAAGATGAAATCCATCTCAGCACAACATGTTCAGATGTTTGCAATGTTTACATTCCCAAATTTTGGCAAGGATCAAAAAGAGAGCTTGCACGTTGGATCATTCTATTTAATGTGGCCATGCATGAAGAAAATGAAGGAAGGTTACATGGCTGCAACAATAGAAAAGAATGAGACTTACATCACGTGGTAGGCAGCGCAGTCAACATACGATGTTGTTATTGTCAGCATGTCTGGTGTCAGGCTTGGGAAGAGAGGCACCAGTAACGTCCAAAACCACTGAGTCCAATTATACATGGAGAACTTTGGGAAATAACCGCTAATGATTCCAAATGTCCGATTCATCATCATGTCCCTGACCATGGGATTGATCTGTAGCATCTTTGGAAGAGGAAGGAGGAAAATCACTCGCTCAATCTTGAGCACTCATGCTTTCCTGACAAAATTGTAACTCTAGGAATTCTCTGAATTTGTCCTACAAAACAGTCATTTTGTTTATCAGACCAAAGTTGAGTATGCTGGATAGACTCATCAGTTGAATTATACCTCAGAATTCTGACTCAGAGATAGCAAGTACTCCTCAACGTTCAGGAAGCTGTCGCCTTCATTCAGACGCTCAAACACCACTTTCATCATGTCTGTGTTGTTCAGTGCTCCGGAAGTTAAAGTCAGTTTGGCTACTTCGGATGCACTCAAGAGATTCAGTGAGTTCAACTGCAAAAGGATATTGAGAATGTTTGTGTAAGGCATTTCTGCTTAACATTTAAAGCAATAGATGTGACTTGTGAATACAGTCTGGAACTTTAAGAATCTTACGACAGAGAAGTTAGAGTTGAGGGACTGTATGTCTGCCAAGGTCACATGGACAGAGAAGGATCGAAAGTTGTTCGCGAACCAGGCACTGGTGCCGTTTTCAGTTCCACAAGGCAGAGCTAAATCAATATCGAAAAAGATTCAACGAAATGGTCAATGGAAAAAAAAAAATAAATAAATAAAAACTTCACAAAAAGTAAAAGATAACCATGAGACACTTTTTAAGACTTGGTCAAATTTATTTGGTACCGCTGGACCTACCTGAATTGCTGATTTGCTGAGATTTCTTCAGGTACTCAACCAAAACAAGCGTGATTTCCTGCTGTGTGATCAGACTCATTTGGTCAAAGGCCTTGTCCAGCCCTTCAATGCTGTTAGAGAAAGATGAAATCCATCTCAGCACAACATGTTCAGATGTTTGCAATGTTTACATTCCCAAATTTTGGCAAGGATCAAAAAGAGAGCTTGCACGTTGGATCATTCTATTTAATGTGGTCATGCATGAAGAAAATGAAGGAAGTTTATATGGCTGCAACAATAGAAAAGAATGAGACTTACATCACGTGGTAGGCAGCGCAGTCAACATACGATGTTGTTATTGTCAGCATGTCTGGTGTCAGGCTTGGGAAGAGAGGCACCAGTAACGTCCAAAACCACTGAGTCCAATTATACATGGAGAACTTTGGGAAATAACCGCTAATGCTTCCAAATGTCCGATTCATCATCATGTCCCTGACCATGGGATTGATCTGTAGCATCTTTGGAAGAGGAAGGAGGAAAATCACTCGCTCAATCTTGAGCACTCATGCTTTCCTGACAAAATTGTAACTCTAGGAATTCTCTGAATTTGTCCTACAAAACAGTCATTTTGTTTATCAGACCAAAGTTGAGTATGCTGGATAGACTCATCAGTTGAATTATACCTCAGAATTCTGACTCAGAGATAGCAAGTACTCCTCAACGTTCAGGAAGCTGTCGCCTTCATTCAGACGCTCAAACACCACTTTCATCATGTCTGTGTTGTTCAGTGCTCCGGAAGTTAAAGTCAGTTTGGCTACTTCGGATGCACTCAAGAGATTCAGTGAGTTCAACTGCAAAAGGATATTGAGAATGTTTGTGTAAGGCATTTCTGCTTAACATTTAAAGCAATAGATGTGACTTGTGAATACAGTCTGGAACTTTAAGAATCTTACGACAGAGAAGTTAGAGTTGAGTGACTGTATGTCTGCCAAGGTCACATGGACAGAGAAGGATCGAAAGTTGTTCGCGAACCAGGCACTGGTGCCGTTTTCAGTTCCACAAGGCAGTGCTAAATCAATATCGAAAAAGATTCAACGAAATGCTTAATTGAAAAAAATAAATAAATAAATAAAAACTTCACAAAAAGCAAAAGAGATAACCATGAGACACTTTTTAAGACTTGGTCAAATTTATTTGGTACTGCTGGACCTACCTGAATTGCTGATTTGCTGAGATTTCTTCAGGTACTCAACCAAAACAAGCGTGATTTCCTGCTGTGTGATCAGACTCATTTGGTCAAAGGCCTTGTCCAGCCCTTCAACGCTGTTAGAGAAAGATGAAATCCATCTCAGCACAACATGTTCAGATGTTTGCAATGTTTATATTCCCAAATTTTGGCAAGGATCAAAAAGAGAGCTTGCACGTTGGATCATTCTATTTAATGTGGTCATGCATGAAGAAAATGAAGGAAGTTTACATGGCTGCAACAATAGAAAAGAATGAGACTTACATCACGTGGTAGGCAGCGCAGTCAACATACGATGTTGTTATTGTCAGCATGTCTGGTGTCAGGCTTGGGAAGAGAGGCACCAGTAACGTCCAAAACCACTGAGTCCAATTATACATGGAGAACTTTGGGAAATATCCGCTAATGATTCCAAATGTCTGATTGATCATCATGTCCCTGACCATGGGATTGATCTGTAGCATCTTTGGAAGAGGAAGGAGGAAAATCACTCGCTCAATCTTGAGCACTCATGCTTTCCTGACAAAATTGTAACTCTAGGAATTCTCTGAATTTGTCCTACAAAACAGTCATTTTGTTTATCAGACCAAAGTTGAGTATGCTGGATAGACTCATCAGTTGAATTATACCTCAGAATTCTGACTCAGAGATAGCAAGTACTCCTCAACGTTCAGGAAGCTGTCGCCTTCATTCAGACGCTCAAACACCACTTTCATCATGTCTGTGTTGTTCAGTGCTCCGGAAGTTAAAGTCAGTTTGGCTACTTCGGATGCACTCAAGAGATTCAGTGAGTTCAACTGCAAAAGGATATTGAGAATGTTTGTGTAAGGCATTTCTGCTTAACATTTAAAGCAATAGATGTGACTTGTGAACACAGTCTGGAACTTTAAGAATCTTACGACAGAGAAGTTAGAGTTGAGTGACTGTATGTCTGCCCAGGTCACATGGACAGAGAAGGATCGAAAGTTGTTCGCAAACCAGGCACTGGTGCCGTTTTCAGTTCCACAAGGCAGAGCTAAATCAATATCGAAAAAGATTCAACGAAATGGTTAATGGAAAATAAATAAATAAATAAATAAAAACTTCACAAAAAGTAAAAGAGATAACCATGAGACACTTTTTAAGACTTGGTCAAATTTATTTGGTACCGCTGGACCTACCTGAATTGCTGATTTGCTGAGATTTCTTCAGGTACTCAACCAAAACAAGCGTGATTTCCTGCTGTGTGATCAGACTCATTTGGTCAAAGGCCTTGTCCAGCCCTTCAACGCTGTTAGAGAAAGATGAAATCCATCTCAGCACAACATGTTCAGATGTTTGCAATGTTTACATTCCCAAATTTTGGCAAGGATCAAAAAGAGAGCTTGCACGTTGGATCATTCTATTTAATGTGGCCATGCATGAAGAAAATGAAGGAAGGTTACATGGCTGCAACAATAGAAAAGAATGAGACTTACATCACGTGGTAGGCAGCGCAGTCAACATACGATGTTGTTATTGTCAGCATGTCTGGTGTCAGGCTTGGGAAGAGAGGCACCAGTAACGTCCAAAACCACTGAGTCCAATTATACATGGAGAACTTTGGGAAATAACCGCTAATGATTCCAAATGTCCGATTCATCATCATGTCCCTGACCATGGGATTGATCTGTAGCATCTTTGGAAGAGGAAGGAGGAAAATCACTCGCTCAATCTTGAGCACTCATGCTTTCCTGACAAAATTGTAACTCCATGAATTCTCTGAATTTGTCCTACAAAACAGTCATTTTGTTTATCAGACCAAAGTTGAGTATGCTGGATAGACTCATCAGTTGAATTATACCTCAGAATTCTGACTCAGAGATAGCAAGTACTCCTCAACGTTCAGGAAGCTGTCGCCTTCATTCAGACGCTCAAACACCACTTTCATCATGTCTGTGTTGTTCAGTGCTCCGGAAGTTAAAGTCAGTTTGGCTACTTCGGATGCACTCAAGAGATTCAGTGAGTTCAACTGCAAAAGGATATTGAGAATGTTTGTGTAAGGCATTTCTGCTTAACATTTAAAGCAATAGATGTGACTTGTGAATACAGTCTGGAACTTTAAGAATCTTACGACAGAGAAGTTAGAGTTGAGTGACTGTATGTCTGCCAAGGTCACATGGACAGAGAAGGATCGAAAGTTGTTCGCGAACCAGGCACTGGTGCCGTTTTCAGTTCCACAAGGCAGAGCTAAATCAATATCGAAAAAGATTCAACGAAATGGTTAATGGAAAATAAATAAATAAATAAATAAAAACTTCACAAAAAGTAAAAGAGATAACCATGAGACACTTTTTAAGACTTGGTCAAATTTATTTGGTACCGCTGGACCTACCTGAATTGCTGATTTGCTGAGATTTCTTCAGGTACTCAACCAAAACAAGCGTGATTTCCTGCTGTGTGATCAGACTCATTTGGTCAAAGGCCTTGTCCAGCCCTTCAACGCTGTTAGAGAAAGATGAAATCCATCTCAGCACAACATGTTCAGATGTTTGCAATGTTTACATTCCCAAATTTTGGCAAGGATCAAAAAGAGAGCTTGCACGTTGGATCATTCTATTTAATGTGGCCATGCATGAAGAAAATGAAGGAAGGTTACATGGCTGCAACAATAGAAAAGAATGAGACTTACATCACGTGGTAGGCAGCGCAGTCAACATACGATGTTGTTATTGTCAGCATGTCTGGTGTCAGGCTTGGGAAGAGAGGCACCAGTAACGTCCAAAACCACTGAGTCCAATTATACATGGAGAACTTTGGGAAATAACCGCTAATGATTCCAAATGTCCGATTCATCATCATGTCCCTGACCATGGGATTGATCTGTAGCATCTTTGGAAGAGGAAGGAGGAAAATCACTCGCTCAATCTTGAGCACTCATGCTTTCCTGACAAAATTGTAACTCTAGGAATTCTCTGAATTTGTCCTACAAAACAGTCATTTTGTTTATCAGACCAAAGTTGAGTATGCTGGATAGACTCATCAGTTGAATTATACCTCAGAATTCTGACTCAGAGATAGCAAGTACTCCTCAACGTTCAGGAAGCTGTCGCCTTCATTCAGACGCTCAAACACCACTTTCATCATGTCTGTGTTGTTCAGTGCTCCGGAAGTTAAAGTCAGTTTGGCTACTTCGGATGCACTCAAGAGATTCAGTGAGTTCAACTGCAAAAGGATATTGAGAATGTTTGTGTAAGGCATTTCTGCTTAACATTTAAAGCAATAGATGTGACTTGTGAATACAGTCTGGAACTTTAAGAATCTTACGACAGAGAAGTTAGAGTTGAGTGACTGTATGTCTGCCAAGGTCACATGGACAGAGAAGGATCGAAAGTTGTTCGCGAACCAGGCACTGGTGCCGTTTTCAGTTCCACAAGGCAGTGCTAAATCAATATCGAAAAAGATTCAACGAAATGCTTAATTGAAAAAAATAAATAAATAAATAAAAACTTCACAAAAAGCAAAAGAGATAACCATGAGACACTTTTTAAGACTTGGTCAAATTTATTTGGTACTGCTGGACCTACCTGAATTGCTGATTTGCTGAGATTTCTTCAGGTACTCAACCAAAACAAGCGTGATTTCCTGCTGTGTGATCAGACTCATTTGGTCAAAGGCCTTGTCCAGCCCTTCAACGCTGTTAGAGAAAGATGAAATCCATCTCAGCACAACATGTTCAGATGTTTGCAATGTTTACATTCCCAAATTTTGGCAAGGATCAAAAAGAGAGCTTGCACGTTGGATCATTCTATTTAATGTGGCCATGCATGAAGAAAATGAAGGAAGGTTACATGGCTGCAACAATAGAAAAGAATGAGACTTACATCACGTGGTAGGCAGCGCAGTCAACATACGATGTTGTTATTGTCAGCATGTCTGGTGTCAGGCTTGGGAAGAGAGGCACCAGTAACGTCCAAAACCACTGAGTCCAATTATACATGGAGAACTTTGGGAAATAACCGCTAATGATTCCAAATGTCCGATTCATCATCATGTCCCTGACCATGGGATTGATCTGTAGCATCTTTGGAAGAGGAAGGAGGAAAATCACTCGCTCAATCTTGAGCACTCATGCTTTCCTGACAAAATTGTAACTCTAGGAATTCTCTGAATTTGTCCTACAAAACAGTCATTTTGTTTATCAGACCAAAGTTGAGTATGCTGGATAGACTCATCAGTTGAATTATACCTCAGAATTCTGACTCAGAGATAGCAAGTACTCCTCAACGTTCAGGAAGCTGTCGCCTTCATTCAGACGCTCAAACACCACTTTCATCATGTCTGTGTTGTTCAGTGCTCCGGAAGTTAAAGTCAGTTTGGCTACTTCGGATGCACTCAAGAGATTCAGTGAGTTCAACTGCAAAAGGATATTGAGAATGTTTGTGTAAGGCATTTCTGCTTAACATTTAAAGCAATAGATGTGACTTGTGAATACAGTCTGGAACTTTAAGAATCTTACGACAGAGAAGTTAGAGTTGAGTGACTGTATGTCTGCCAAGGTCACATGGACAGAGAAGGATCGAAAGTTGTTCGCGAACCAGGCACTGGTGCCGTTTTCAGTTCCACAAGGCAGAGCTAAATCAATATCGAAAAAGATTCAACGAAATGCTTAATTGAAAAAAAAAAATAAAATAAAAACTTCACAAAAAGTGAAGGATATAACCATGAGACACTTTTTAAGACTTGGTCAAATTTATTTGGTACCGCTGGACCTACCTGAATTGCTGATTTGCTGAGATTTCTTCAGGTACTCAACCAAAACAAGCGTGATTTCCTGCTGTGTGATCAGACTCATTTGGTCAAAGGCCTTGTCCAGCCCTTCAACGCTGTTAGAGAAAGATGAAATCCATCTCAGCACAACATGTTCAGATGTTTGCAATGTTTACATTCCCAAATTTTGGCAAGGATCAAAAAGAGAGCTTGCACGTTGGATCATTCTATTTAATGTGGCCATGCATGAAGAAAATGAAGGAAGGTTACATGGCTGCAACAATAGAAAAGAATGAGACTTACATCACGTGGTAGGCAGCGCAGTCAACATACGATGTTGTTATTGTCAGCATGTCTGGTGTCAGGCTTGGGAAGAGAGGCACCAGTAACGTCCAAAACCACTGAGTCCAATTATACATGGAGAACTTTGGGAAATAACCGCTAATGATTCCAAATGTCCGATTCATCATCATGTCCCTGACCATGGGATTGATCTGTAGCATCTTTGGAAGAGGAAGGAGGAAAATCACTCGCTCAATCTTGAGCACTCATGCTTTCCTGACAAAATTGTAACTCTAGGAATTCTCTGAATTTGTCCTACAAAACAGTCATTTTGTTTATCAGACCAAAGTTGAGTATGCTGGATAGACTCATCAGTTGAATTATACCTCAGAATTCTGACTCAGAGATAGCAAGTACTCCTCAACGTTCAGGAAGCTGTCGCCTTCATTCAGACGCTCAAACACCACTTTCATCATGTCTGTGTTGTTCAGTGCTCCGGAAGTTAAAGTCAGTTTGGCTACTTCGGATGCACTCAAGAGATTCAGTGAGTTCAACTGCAAAAGGATATTGAGAATGTTTGTGTAAGGCATTTCTGCTTAACATTTAAAGCAATAGATGTGACTTGTGAATACAGTCTGGAACTTTAAGAATCTTACGACAGAGAAGTTAGAGTTGAGTGACTGTATGTCTGCCAAGGTCACATGGACAGAGAAGGATCGAAAGTTGTTCGCGAACCAGGCACTGGTGCCGTTTTCAGTTCCACAAGGCAGAGCTAAATCAATATCGAAAAAGATTCAACGAAATGCTTAATTGAAAAAAAAAACAAAAAAAAAACTTCACAAAAAGTGAAGGAGATAACCATGAGACACTTTTTAAGACTTGGTCAAATTTATTTGGTACCGCTGGACCTACCTGAATTGCTGATTTGCTGAGATTTCTTCAGGTACTCAACCAAAACAAGCGTGATTGCCTGCTGTGTGATCAGACTCATTTGGTCAAAGGCCTTGTCCAGCCCTTCAACGCTGTTAGAGAAAGATGAAATCCATCTCAGCACAACATGTTCAGATGTTTGCAATGTTTACATTCCCAAATTTTGGCAAGGATCAAAAAGAGAGCTTGCACGTTGGATCATTCTATTTAATGTGGCCATGCATGAAGAAAATGAAGGAAGGTTACATGGCTGCAACAATAGAAAAGAATGAGACTTACATCACGTGGTAGGCAGCGCAGTCAACATACGATGTTGTTATTGTCAGCATGTCTGGTGTCAGGCTTGGGAAGAGAGGCACCAGTAACGTCCAAAACCACTGAGTCCAATTATACATGGAGAACTTTGAGAAATAACCGCTAATGATTCCAAATGTCCGATTCATCATCATGTCCCTGACCATGGGATTGATCTGTAGCATCTTTGGAAGAGGAAGGAGGAAAATCACTCGCTCAATCTTGAGCACTCATGCTTTCCTGACAAAATTGTAACTCTAGGAATTCTCTGAATTTGTCCTACAAAACAGTCATTTTGTTTATCAGACCAAAGTTGAGTATGCTGGATAGACTCATCAGTTGAATTATACCTCAGAATTCTGACTCAGAGATAGCAAGTACTCCTCAACGTTCAGGAAGCTGTCGCCTTCATTCAGACGCTCAAACACCACTTTCATCATGTCTGTGTTGTTCAGTGCTCCGGAAGTTAAAGTCAGTTTGGCTACTTCGGATGCACTCAAGAGATTCAGTGAGTTCAACTGCAAAAGGATATTGAGAATGTTTGTGTAAGGCATTTCTGCTTAACATTTAAAGCAATAGATGTGACTTGTGAATACAGTCTGGAACTTTAAGAATCTTACGACAGAGAAGTTAGAGTTGAGTGACTGTATGTCTGCCAAGGTCACATGGACAGAGAAGGATCGAAAGTTGTTCGCGAACCAGGCACTGGTGCCGTTTTCAGTTCCACAAGGCAGAGCTAAATCAATATCGAAAAAGATTCAACGAAATGCTTAATTGAAAAAAATAAATAAATAAATAAAAACTTCACAAAAAGCAAAAGAGATAACCATGAGACACTTTTTGAGACTTGGTCAAATTTATTTGGTACCGCTGGACCTACCTGAATTGCTGATTTGCTGAGATTTCTTCAGGTACTCAACCAAAACAAGCGTGATTTCCTGCTGTGTGATCAGACTCATTTGGTCAAAGGCCTTGTCCAGCCCTTCAACGCTGTTAGAGAAAGATGAAATCCATCTCAGCACAACATGTTCAGATGTTTGCAATGTTTACATTCCCAAATTTTGGCAAGGATCAAAAAGAGAGCTTGCACGTTGGATCATTCTATTTAATGTGGCCATGCATGAAGAAAATGAAGGAAGGTTACATGGCTGCAACAATAGAAAAGAATGAGACTTACATCACGTGGTAGGCAGCGCAGTCAACATACGATGTTGTTATTGTCAGCATGTCTGGTGTCAGGCTTGGGAAGAGAGGCACCAGTAACGTCCAAAACCACTGAGTCCAATTATACATGGAGAACTTTGGGAAATAACCGCTAATGATTCCAAATGTCCGATTCATCATCATGTCCCTGACCATGGGATTGATCTGTAGCATCTTTGGAAGAGGAAGGAGGAAAATCACTCGCTCAATCTTGAGCACTCATGCTTTCCTGACAAAATTGTAACTCTAGGAATTCTCTGAATTTGTCCTACAAAACAGTCATTTTGTTTATCAGACCAAAGTTGAGTATGCTGGATAGACTCATCAGTTGAATTATACCTCAGAATTCTGACTCAGAGATAGCAAGTACTCCTCAACATTCAGGAAGCTGTCGCCTTCATTCAGACGCTCAAACACCACTTTCATCATGTCTGTGTTGTTCAGTGCTCCGGAAGTTAAAGTCAGTTTGGCTACTTCGGATGCACTCAAGAGATTCAGTGAGTTCAACTGCAAAAGGATATTGAGAATGTTTGTGTAAGGCATTTCTGCTTAACATTTAAAGCAATAGATGTGACTTGTGAATACAGTCTGGAACTTTAAGAATCTTACGACAGAGAAGTTAGAGTTGAGTGACTGTATGTCTGCCAAGGTCACATGGACAGAGAAGGATCGAAAGTTGTTCGCGAACCAGGCACTGGTGCCGTTTTCAGTTCCACAAGGCAGAGCTAAATCAATATCGAAAAAGATTCAACGAAATGCTTAATTGAAAAAAATAAATAAATAAATAAAAACTTCACAAAAAGCAAAAGAGATAACCATGAGACACTTTTTGAGACTTGGTCAAATTTATTTGGTACCGCTGGACCTACCTGAATTGCTGATTTGCTGAGATTTCTTCAGGTACTCAACCAAAACAAGCGTGATTTCCTGCTGTGTGATCAGACTCATTTGGTCAAAGGCCTTGTCCAGCCCTTCAACGCTGTTAGAGAAAGATGAAATCCATCTCAGCACAACATGTTCAGATGTTTGCAATGTTTACATTCCCAAATTTTGGCAAGGATCAAAAAGAGAGCTTGCACGTTGGATCATTCTATTTAATGTGGCCATGCATGAAGAAAATGAAGGAAGGTTACATGGCTGCAACAATAGAAAAGAATGAGACTTACATCACGTGGTAGGCAGCGCAGTCAACATACGATGTTGTTATTGTCAGCATGTCTGGTGTCAGGCTTGGGAAGAGAGGCACCAGTAACGTCCAAAACCACTGAGTCCAATTATACATGGAGAACTTTGGGAAATAACCGCTAATGATTCCAAATGTCCGATTCATCATCATGTCCCTGACCATGGGATTGATCTGTAGCATCTTTGGAAGAGGAAGGAGGAAAATCACTCGCTCAATCTTGAGCACTCATGCTTTCCTGACAAAATTGTAACTCTAGGAATTCTCTGAATTTGTCCTACAAAACAGTCATTTTGTTTATCAGACCAAAGTTGAGTATGCTGGATAGACTCATCAGTTGAATTATACCTCAGAATTCTGACTCAGAGATAGCAAGTACTCCTCAACGTTCAGGAAGCTGTCGCCTTCATTCAGACGCTCAAACACCACTTTCATCATGTCTGTGTTGTTCAGTGCTCCGGAAGTTAAAGTCAGTTTGGCTACTTCGGATGCACTCAAGAGATTCAGTGAGTTCAACTGCAAAAGGATATTGAGAATGTTTGTGTAAGGCATTTCTGCTTAACATTTAAAGCAATAGATGTGACTTGTGAATACAGTCTGGAACTTTAAGAATCTTACGACAGAGAAGTTAGAGTTGAGTGACTGTATGTCTGCCAAGGTCACATGGACAGAGAAGGATCGAAAGTTGTTCGCGAACCAGGCACTGGTGCCGTTTTCAGTTCCACAAGGCAGAGCTAAATCAATATCGAAAAAGATTCAACGAAATGCTTAATTGAAAAAAAAAAAAAAAAAAAAAACTTCACAAAAAGTGAAGGAGATAACCATGAGACACTTTTTAAGACTTGGTCAAATTTATTTGGTACCGCTGGACCTACCTGAATTGCTGATTTGTTGAGATTTCTTCAGGTACTCAACCAAAACAAGCGTGATTTCCTGCTGTGTGATCAGACTCATTTGGTCAAAGGCCTTGTCCAGCCCTTCAACGCTGTTAGAGAAAGATGAAATCCATCTCAGCACAACATGTTCAGATGTTTGCAATGTTTACATTCCCAAATTTTGGCAAGGATCAAAAAGAGAGCTTGCACGTTGGATCATTCTATTTAATGTGGCCATGCATGAAGAAAATGAAGGAAGGTTACATGGCTGCAACAATAGAAAAGAATGAGACTTACATCACGTGGTAGGCAGCGCAGTCAACATACGATGTTGTTATTGTCAGCATGTCTGGTGTCAGGCTTGGGAAGAGAGGCACCAGTAACGTCCAAAACCACTGAGTCCAATTATACATGGAGAACTTTGGGAAATAACCGCTAATGATTCCAAATGTCCGATTCATCATCATGTCCCTGACCATGGGATTGATCTGTAGCATCTTTGGAAGAGGAAGGAGGAAAATCACTCGCTCAATCTTGAGCACTCATGCTTTCCTGACAAAATTGTAACTCTAGGAATTCTCTGAATTTGTCCTACAAAACAGTCATTTTGTTTATCAGACCAAAGTTGAGTATGCTGGATAGACTCATCAGTTGAATTATACCTCAGAATTCTGACTCAGAGATAACAAGTACTCCTCAACGTTCAGGAAGCTGTCGCCTTCATTCAGACGCTCAAACACCACTTTCATCATGTCTGTGTTGTTCAGTGCTCCGGAAGTTAAAGTCAGTTTGGCTACTTCGGATGCACTCAAGAGATTCAGTGAGTTCAACTGCAAAAGGATATTGAGAATGTTTGTGTAAGGCATTTCTGCTTAACATTTAAAGCAATAGATGTGACTTGTGAATACAGTCTGGAACTTTAAGAATCTTACGACAGAGAAGTTAGAGTTGAGTGACTGTATGTCTGCCCAGGTCACATGGACAGAGAAGGATCGAAAGTTGTTCGCAAACCAGGCACTGGTGCCGTTTTCAGTTCCACAAGGCAGAGCTAAATCAATATCGAAAAAGATTCAACGAAATGGTTAATGGAAAATAAATAAATAAATAAATAAAAACTTCACAAAAAGTAAAAGAGATAACCATGAGACACTTTTTAAGACTTGGTCAAATTTATTTGGTACCGCTGGACCTACCTGAATTGCTGATTTGCTGAGATTTCTTCAGGTACTCAACCAAAACAAGCGTGATTTCCTGCTGTGTGATCAGACTCATTTGGTCAAAGGCCTTGTCCAGCCCTTCAACGCTGTTAGAGAAAGATGAAATCCATCTCAGCACAACATGTTCAGATGTTTGCAATGTTTACATTCCCAAATTTTGGCAAGGATCAAAAAGAGAGCTTGCACGTTGGATCATTCTATTTAATGTGGCCATGCATGAAGAAAATGAAGGAAGGTTACATGGCTGCAACAATAGAAAAGAATGAGACTTACATCACGTGGTAGGCAGCGCAGTCAACATACGATGTTGTTATTGTCAGCATGTCTGGTGTCAGGCTTGGGAAGAGAGGCACCAGTAACGTCCAAAACCACTGAGTCCAATTATACATGGAGAACTTTGGGAAATAACCGCTAATGATTCCAAATGTCCGATTCATCATCATGTCCCTGACCATGGGATTGATCTGTAGCATCTTTGGAAGAGGAAGGAGGAAAATCACTCGCTCAATCTTGAGCACTCATGCTTTCCTGACAAAATTGTAACTCTAGGAATTCTCTGAATTTGTCCTACAAAACAGTCATTTTGTTTATCAGACCAAAGTTGAGTATGCTGGATAGACTCATCAGTTGAATTATACCTCAGAATTCTGACTCAGAGATAGCAAGTACTCCTCAACGTTCAGGAAGCTGTCGCCTTCATTCAGACGCTCAAACACCACTTTCATCATGTCTGTGTTGTTCAGTGCTCCGGAAGTTAAAGTCAGTTTGGCTACTTCGGATGCACTCAAGAGATTCAGTGAGTTCAACTGCAAAAGGATATTGAGAATGTTTGTATAAGGCATTTCTGCTTAACATTTAAAGCAATAGATGTGACTTGTGAATACAGTCTGGAACTTTAAGAATCTTACGACAGAGAAGTTAGAGTTGAGTGACTGTATGTCTGCCAAGGTCACATGGACAGAGAAGGATCGAAAGTTGTTCGCGAACCAGGCACTGGTGCCGTTTTCAGTTCCACAAGGCAGAGCTAAATCAATATCGAAAAAGATTCAACGAAATGCTTAATTGAAAAAAAAATAAAATAAAAACTTCACAAAAAGTGAAGGAGATAACCATGAGACACTTTTTAAGACTTGGTCAAATTTATTTGGTACCGCTGGACCTACCTGAATTGCTGATTTGCTGAGATTTCTTCAGGTACTCAACCAAAACAAGCGTGATTTCCTGCTGTGTGATCAGACTCATTTGGTCAAAGGCCTTGTCCAGCCCTTCAATGCTGTTAGAGAAAGATGAAATCCATCTCAGCACAACATGTTCAGATGTTTGCAATGTTTACATTCCCAAATTTTGGCAAGGATCAAAAAGAGAGCTTGCACGTTGGATCATTCTATTTAATGTGGCCATGCATGAAGAAAATGAAGGAAGGTTACATGGCTGCAACAATAGAAAAGAATGAGACTTACATCACGTGGTAGGCAGCGCAGTCAACATACGATGTTGTTATTGTCAGCATGTCTGGTGTCAGGCTTGGGAAGAGAGGCACCAGTAACGTCCAAAACCACTGAGTCCAATTATACATGGAGAACTTTGGGAAATAACCGCTAATGATTCCAAATGTCCGATTCATCATCATGTCCCTGACCATGGGATTGATCTGTAGCATCTTTGGAAGAGGAAGGAGGAAAATCACTCGCTCAATCTTGAGCACTCATGCTTTCCTGACAAAATTGTAACTCTAGGAATTCTCTGAATTTGTCCTACAAAACAGTCATTTTGTTTATCAGACCAAAGTTGAGTATGCTGGATAGACTCATCAGTTGAATTATACCTCAGAATTCTGACTCAGAGATAGCAAGTACTCCTCAACGTTCAGGAAGCTGTCGCCTTCATTCAGACGCTCAAACACCACTTTCATCATGTCTGTGTTGTTCAGTGCTCCGGAAGTTAAAGTCAGTTTGGCTACTTCGGATGCACTCAAGAGATTCAGTGAGTTCAACTGCAAAAGGATATTGAGAATGTTTGTGTAAGGCATTTCTGCTTAACATTTAAAGCAATAGATGTGACTTGTGAATACAGTCTGGAACTTTAAGAATCTTACGACAGAGAAGTTAGAGTTGAGTGACTGTATGTCTGCCAAGGTCACATGGACAGAGAAGGATCGAAAGTTGTTCGCGAACCAGGCACTGGTGCCGTTTTCAGTTCCACAAGGCAGAGCTAAATCAATATCGAAAAAGATTCAACGAAATGCTTAATTGAAAAAAAAAAAAAAAAAAAACTTCACAAAAAGTGAAGGAGATAACCATGAGACACTTTTTAAGACTTGGTCAAATTTATTTGGTACCGCTGGACCTACCTGAATTGCTGATTTGTTGAGATTTCTTCAGGTACTCAACCAAAACAAGCGTGATTTCCTGCTGTGTGATCAGACTCATTTGGTCAAAGGCCTTGTCCAGCCCTTCAACGCTGTTAGAGAAAGATGAAATCCATCTCAGCACAACATGTTCAGATGTTTGCAATGTTTACATTCCCAAATTTTGGCAAGGATCAAAAAGAGAGCTTGCACGTTGGATCATTCTATTTAATGTGGCCATGCATGAAGAAAATGAAGGAAGGTTACATGGCTGCAACAATAGAAAAGAATGAGACTTACATCACGTGGTAGGCAGCGCAGTCAACATACGATGTTGTTATTGTCAGCATGTCTGGTGTCAGGCTTGGGAAGAGAGGCACCAGTAACGTCCAAAACCACTGAGTCCAATTATACATGGAGAACTTTGGGAAATAACCGCTAATGATTCCAAATGTCCGATTCATCATCATGTCCCTGACCATGGGATTGATCTGTAGCATCTTTGGAAGAGGAAGGAGGAAAATCACTCGCTCAATCTTGAGCACTCATGCTTTCCTGACAAAATTGTAACTCTAGGAATTCTCTGAATTTGTCCTACAAAACAGTCATTTTGTTTATCAGACCAAAGTTGAGTATGCTGGATAGACTCATCAGTTGAATTATACCTCAGAATTCTGACTCAGAGATAGCAAGTACTCCTCAACGTTCAGGAAGCTGTCGCCTTCATTCAGACGCTCAAACACCACTTTCATCATGTCTGTGTTGTTCAGTGCTCCGGAAGTTAAAGTCAGTTTGGCTACTTCGGATGCACTCAAGAGATTCAGTGAGTTCAACTGCAAAAGGATATTGAGAATGTTTGTGTAAGGCATTTCTGCTTAACATTTAAAGCAATAGATGTGACTTGTGAATACAGTCTGGAACTTTAAGAATCTTACGACAGAGAAGTTAGAGTTGAGTGACTGTATGTCTGCCAAGGTCACATGGACAGAGAAGGATCGAAAGTTGTTCGCGAACCAGGCACTGGTGCCGTTTTCAGTTCCACAAGGCAGAGCTAAATCAATATCGAAAAAGATTCAACGAAATGCTTAATTGAAAAAAAAAAATAAAATAAAAACTTCACAAAAAGTGAAGGATATAACCATGAGACACTTTTTAAGACTTGGTCAAATTTATTTGGTACCGCTGGACCTACCTGAATTGCTGATTTGCTGAGATTTCTTCAGGTACTCAACCAAAACAAGCGTGATTTCCTGCTGTGTGATCAGACTCATTTGGTCAAAGGCCTTGTCCAGCCCTTCAACGCTGTTAGAGAAAGATGAAATCCATCTCAGCACAACATGTTCAGATGTTTGCAATGTTTACATTCCCAAATTTTGGCAAGGATCAAAAAGAGAGCTTGCACGTTGGATCATTCTATTTAATGTGGCCATGCATGAAGAAAATGAAGGAAGGTTACATGGCTGCAACAATAGAAAAGAATGAGACTTACATCACGTGGTAGGCAGCGCAGTCAACATACGATGTTGTTATTGTCAGCATGTCTGGTGTCAGGCTTGGGAAGAGAGGCACCAGTAACGTCCAAAACCACTGAGTCCAATTATACATGGAGAACTTTGGGAAATAACCGCTAATGATTCCAAATGTCCGATTCATCATCATGTCCCTGACCATGGGATTGATCTGTAGCATCTTTGGAAGAGGAAGGAGGAAAATCACTCGCTCAATCTTGAGCACTCATGCTTTCCTGACAAAATTGTAACTCTAGGAATTCTCTGAATTTGTCCTACAAAACAGTCATTTTGTTTATCAGACCAAAGTTGAGTATGCTGGATAGACTCATCAGTTGAATTATACCTCAGAATTCTGACTCAGAGATAGCAAGTACTCCTCAACGTTCAGGAAGCTGTCGCCTTCATTCAGACGCTCAAACACCACTTTCATCATGTCTGTGTTGTTCAGTGCTCCGGAAGTTAAAGTCAGTTTGGCTACTTCGGATGCACTCAAGAGATTCAGTGAGTTCAACTGCAAAAGGATATTGAGAATGTTTGTGTAAGGCATTTCTGCTTAACATTTAAAGCAATAGATGTGACTTGTGAATACAGTCTGGAACTTTAAGAATCTTACGACAGAGAAGTTAGAGTTGAGTGACTGTATGTCTGCCAAGGTCACATGGACAGAGAAGGATCGAAAGTTGTTCGCGAACCAGGCACTGGTGCCGTTTTCAGTTCCACAAGGCAGAGCTAAATCAATATCGAAAAAGATTCAACGAAATGCTTAATTGAAAAAAAAAAATAAAATAAAAACTTCACAAAAAGTGAAGGATATAACCATGAGACACTTTTTAAGACTTGGTCAAATTTATTTGGTACCGCTGGACCTACCTGAATTGCTGATTTGCTGAGATTTCTTCAGGTACTCAACCAAAACAAGCGTGATTTCCTGCTGTGTGATCAGACTCATTTGGTCAAAGGCCTTGTCCAGCCCTTCAACGCTGTTAGAGAAAGATGAAATCCATCTCAGCACAACATGTTCAGATGTTTGCAATGTTTACATTCCCAAATTTTGGCAAGGATCAAAAAGAGAGCTTGCACGTTGGATCATTCTATTTAATGTGGCCATGCATGAAGAAAATGAAGGAAGGTTACATGGCTGCAACAATAGAAAAGAATGAGACTTACATCACGTGGTAGGCAGCGCAGTCAACATACGATGTTGTTATTGTCAGCATGTCTGGTGTCAGGCTTGGGAAGAGAGGCACCAGTAACGTCCAAAACCACTGAGTCCAATTATACATGGAGAACTTTGGGAAATAACCGCTAATGATTCCAAATGTCCGATTCATCATCATGTCCCTGACCATGGGATTGATCTGTAGCATCTTTGGAAGAGGAAGGAGGAAAATCACTCGCTCAATCTTGAGCACTCATGCTTTCCTGACAAAATTGTAACTCTAGGAATTCTCTGAATTTGTCCTACAAAACAGTCATTTTGTTTATCAGACCAAAGTTGAGTATGCTGGATAGACTCATCAGTTGAATTATACCTCAGAATTCTGACTCAGAGATAGCAAGTACTCCTCAACGTTCAGGAAGCTGTCGCCTTCATTCAGACGCTCAAACACCACTTTCATCATGTCTGTGTTGTTCAGTGCTCCGGAAGTTAAAGTCAGTTTGGCTACTTCGGATGCACTCAAGAGATTCAGTGAGTTCAACTGCAAAAGGATATTGAGAATGTTTGTGTAAGGCATTTCTGCTTAACATTTAAAGCAATAGATGTGACTTGTGAACACAGTCTGGAACTTTAAGAATCTTACGACAGAGAAGTTAGAGTTGAGTGACTGTATGTCTGCCCAGGTCACATGGACAGAGAAGGATCGAAAGTTGTTCGCAAACCAGGCACTGGTGCCGTTTTCAGTTCCACAAGGCAGAGCTAAATCAATATCGAAAAAGATTCAACGAAATGGTTAATGGAAAATAAATAAATAAATAAATAAAAACTTCACAAAAAGTAAAAGAGATAACCATGAGACACTTTTTAAGACTTGGTCAAATTTATTTGGTACCGCTGGACCTACCTGAATTGCTGATTTGCTGAGATTTCTTCAGGTACTCAACCAAAACAAGCGTGATTTCCTGCTGTGTGATCAGACTCATTTGGTGAAAGGCCTTGTCCAGCCCTTCAACGCTGTTAGAGAAAGATGAAATCCATCTCAGCACAACATGTTCAGATGTTTGCAATGTTTACATTCCCAAATTTTGGCAAGGATCAAAAAGAGAGCTTGCACGTTGGATCATTCTATTTAATGTGGCCATGCATGAAGAAAATGAAGGAAGGTTACATGGCTGCAACAATAGAAAAGAATGAGACTTACATCACGTGGTAGGCAGCGCAGTCAACATACGATGTTGTTATTGTCAGCATGTCTGGTGTCAGGCTTGGGAAGAGAGGCACCAGTAACGTCCAAAACCACTGAGTCCAATTATACATGGAGAACTTTGGGAAATAACCGCTAATGATTCCAAATGTCCGATTCATCATCATGTCCCTGACCATGGGATTGATCTGTAGCATCTTTGGAAGAGGAAGGAGGAAAATCACTCGCTCAATCTTGAGCACTCATGCTTTCCTGACAAAATTGTAACTCTAGGAATTCTCTGAATTTGTCCTACAAAACAGTCATTTTGTTTATCAGACCAAAGTTGAGTATGCTGGATAGACTCATCAGTTGAATTATACCTCAGAATTCTGACTCAGAGATAGCAAGTACTCCTCAACGTTCAGGAAGCTGTCGCCTTCATTCAGACGCTCAAACACCACTTTCATCATGTCTGTGTTGTTCAGTGCTCCGGAAGTTAAAGTCAGTTTGGCTACTTCGGATGCACTCAAGAGATTCAGTGAGTTCAACTGCAAAAGGATATTGAGAATGTTTGTGTAAGGCATTTCTGCTTAACATTTAAAGCAATAGATGTGACTTGTGAATACAGTCTGGAACTTTAAGAATCTTACGACAGAGAAGTTAGAGTTGAGTGACTGTATGTCTGCCAAGGTCACATGGACAGAGAAGGATCGAAAGTTGTTCGCGAACCAGGCACTGGTGCCGTTTTCAGTTCCACAAGGCAGAGCTAAATCAATATCGAAAAAGATTCAACGAAATGCTTAATTGAAAAAAAAAAATAAAATAAAAACTTCACAAAAAGTGAAGGATATAACCATGAGACACTTTTTAAGACTTGGTCAAATTTATTTGGTACCGCTGGACCTACCTGAATTGCTGATTTGCTGAGATTTCTTCAGGTACTCAACCAAAACAAGCGTGATTTCCTGCTGTGTGATCAGACTCATTTGGTCAAAGGCCTTGTCCAGCCCTTCAACGCTGTTAGAGAAAGATGAAATCCATCTCAGCACAACATGTTCAGATGTTTGCAATGTTTACATTCCCAAATTTTGGCAAGGATCAAAAAGAGAGCTTGCACGTTGGATCATTCTATTTAATGTGGCCATGCATGAAGAAAATGAAGGAAGGTTACATGGCTGCAACAATAGAAAAGAATGAGACTTACATCACGTGGTAGGCAGCGCAGTCAACATACGATGTTGTTATTGTCAGCATGTCTGGTGTCAGGCTTGGGAAGAGAGGCACCAGTAACGTCCAAAACCACTGAGTCCAATTATACATGGAGAACTTTGGGAAATAACCGCTAATGATTCCAAATGTCCGATTCATCATCATGTCCCTGACCATGGGATTGATCTGTAGCATCTTTGGAAGAGGAAGGAGGAAAATCACTCGCTCAATCTTGAGCACTCATGCTTTCCTGACAAAATTGTAACTCTAGGAATTCTCTGAATTTGTCCTACAAAACAGTCATTTTGTTTATCAGACCAAAGTTGAGTATGCTGGATAGACTCATCAGTTGAATTATACCTCAGAATTCTGACTCAGAGATAGCAAGTACTCCTCAACGTTCAGGAAGCTGTCGCCTTCATTCAGACGCTCAAACACCACTTTCATCATGTCTGTGTTGTTCAGTGCTCCGGAAGTTAAAGTCAGTTTGGCTACTTCGGATGCACTCAAGAGATTCAGTGAGTTCAACTGCAAAAGGATATTGAGAATGTTTGTGTAAGGCATTTCTGCTTAACATTTAAAGCAATAGATGTGACTTGTGAATACAGTCTGGAACTTTAAGAATCTTACGACAGAGAAGTTAGAGTTGAGTGACTGTATGTCTGCCAAGGTCACATGGACAGAGAAGGATCGAAAGTTGTTCGCGAACCAGGCACTGGTGCCGTTTTCAGTTCCACAAGGCAGAGCTAAATCAATATCGAAAAAGATTCAACGAAATGCTTAATTGAAAAAAAAAAAAAAAATAAAAACTTCACAAAAAGTGAAGGAGATAACCATGAGACACTTTTTAAGACTTGGTCAAATTTATTTGGTACCGCTGGACCTACCTGAATTGCTGATTTGCTGAGATTTCTTCAGGTACTCAACCAAAACAAGCGTGATTTCTTGCTGTGTGATCAGGCTCATTTGGTCAAAGGCCTTGTCCAGCCCTTCAACGCTGTTAGAGAAAGATGAAATCCATCTCAGCACAACATGTTCAGATGTTTGCAATGTTTACATTCCCAAATTTTGGCAAGGATCAAAAAGAGAGCTTGCACGTTGGATCATTCTATTTAATGTGGCCATGCATGAAGAAAATGAAGGAAGGTTACATGGCTGCAACAATAGAAAAGAATGAGACTTACATCACGTGGTAGGCAGCGCAGTCAACATACGATGTTGTTATTGTCAGCATGTCTGGTGTCAGGCTTGGGAAGAGAGGCACCAGTAACGTCCAAAACCACTGAGTCCAATTATACATGGAGAACTTTGGGAAATAACCGCTAATGATTCCAAATGTCCGATTCATCATCATGTCCCTGACCATGGGATTGATCTGTAGCATCTTTGGAAGAGGAAGGAGGAAAATCACTCGCTCAATCTTGAGCACTCATGCTTTCCTGACAAAATTGTAACTCTAGGAATTCTCTGAATTTGTCCTACAAAACAGTCATTTTGTTTATCAGACCAAAGTTGAGTATGCTGGATAGACTCATCAGTTGAATTATACCTCAGAATTCTGACTCAGAGATAGCAAGTACTCCTCAACGTTCAGGAAGCTGTCGCCTTCATTCAGACGCTCAAACACTACTTTCATCATGTCTGTGTTGTTCAGTGCTCCGGAAGTTAAAGTCAGTTTGGCTACTTCGGATGCACTCAAGAGATTCAGTGAGTTCAACTGCAAAAGGATATTGAGAATGTTTGTGTAAGGCATTTCTGCTTAACATTTAAAGCAATAGATGTGACTTGTGAATACAGTCTGGAACTTTAAGAATCTTACGACAGAGAAGTTAGAGTTGAGTGACTGTATGTCTGCCAAGGTCACATGGACAGAGAAGGATCGAAAGTTGTTCGCGAACCAGGCACTGGTGCCGTTTTCAGTTCCACAAGGCAGAGCTAAATCAATATCGAAAAAGATTCAACGAAATGCTTAATTGAAAAAAAAAAAAAAAATAAAAACTTCACAAAAAGTGAAGGAGATAACCATGAGACACTTTTTAAGACTTGGTCAAATTTATTTGGTACCGCTGGACCTACCTGAATTGCTGATTTGCTGAGATTTCTTCAGGTACTCAACCAAAACAAGCGTGATTTCTTGCTGTGTGATCAGGCTCATTTGGTCAAAGGCCTTGTCCAGCCCTTCAACGCTGTTAGAGAAAGATGAAATCCATCTCAGCACAACATGTTCAGATGTTTGCAATGTTTACATTCCCAAATTTTGGCAAGGATCAAAAAGAGAGCTTGCACGTTGGATCATTCTATTTAATGTGGCCATGCATGAAGAAAATGAAGGAAGGTTACATGGCTGCAACAATAGAAAAGAATGAGACTTACATCACGTGGTAGGCAGCGCAGTCAACATACGATGTTGTTATTGTCAGCATGTCTGGTGTCAGGCTTGGGAAGAGAGGCACCAGTAACGTCCAAAACCACTGAGTCCAATTATACATGGAGAACTTTGGGAAATAACCGCTAATGATTCCAAATGTCCGATTCATCATCATGTCCCTGACCATGGGATTGATCTGTAGCATCTTTGGAAGAGGAAGGAGGAAAATCACTCGCTCAATCTTGAGCACTCATGCTTTCCTGACAAAATTGTAACTCTAGGAATTCTCTGAATTTGTCCTACAAAACAGTCATTTTGTTTATCAGACCAAAGTTGAGTATGCTGGATAGACTCATCAGTTGAATTATACCTCAGAATTCTGACTCAGAGATAGCAAGTACTCCTCAACGTTCAGGAAGCTGTCGCCTTCATTCAGACGCTCAAACACCACTTTCATCATGTCTGTGTTGTTCAGTGCTCCGGAAGTTAAAGTCAGTTTGGCTACTTCGGATGCACTCAAGAGATTCAGTGAGTTCAACTGCAAAAGGATATTGAGAATGTTTGTGTAAGGCATTTCTGCTTAACATTTAAAGCAATAGATGTGACTTGTGAATACAGTCTGGAACTTTAAGAATCTTACGACAGAGAAGTTAGAGTTGAGTGACTGTATGTCTGCCAAGGTCACATGGACAGAGAAGGATCGAAAGTTGTTCGCGAACCAGGCACTGGTGCCGTTTTCAGTTCCACAAGGCAGAGCTAAATCAATATCGAAAAAGATTCAACGAAATGCTTAATTGAAAAAAAAAAAAAAAATAAAAACTTCACAAAAAGTGAAGGAGATAACCATGAGACACTTTTTAAGACTTGGTCAAATTTATTTGGTACCGCTGGACCTACCTGAATTGCTGATTTGCTGAGATTTCTTCAGGTACTCAACCAAAACAAGCGTGATTTCTTGCTGTGTGATCAGGCTCATTTGGTCAAAGGCCTTGTCCAGCCCTTCAACGCTGTTAGAGAAAGATGAAATCCATCTCAGCACAACATGTTCAGATGTTTGCAATGTTTACATTCCCAAATTTTGGCAAGGATCAAAAAGAGAGCTTGCACGTTGGATCATTCTATTTAATGTGGCCATGCATGAAGAAAATGAAGGAAGGTTACATGGCTGCAACAATAGAAAAGAATGAGACTTACATCACGTGGTAGGCAGCGCAGTCAACATACGATGTTGTTATTGTCAGCATGTCTGGTGTCAGGCTTGGGAAGAGAGGCACCAGTAACGTCCAAAACCACTGAGTCCAATTATACATGGAGAACTTTGGGAAATAACCGCTAATGATTCCAAATGTCCGATTCATCATCATGTCCCTGACCATGGGATTGATCTGTAGCATCTTTGGAAGAGGAAGGAGGAAAATCACTCGCTCAATCTTGAGCACTCATGCTTTCCTGACAAAATTGTAACTCTAGGAATTCTCTGAATTTGTCCTACAAAACAGTCATTTTGTTTATCAGACCAAAGTTGAGTATGCTGGATAGACTCATCAGTTGAATTATACCTCAGAATTCTGACTCAGAGATAGCAAGTACTCCTCAACGTTCAGGAAGCTGTCGCCTTCATTCAGACGCTCAAACACCACTTTCATCATGTCTGTGTTGTTCAGTGCTCCGGAAGTTAAAGTCAGTTTGGCTACTTCGGATGCACTCAAGAGATTCAGTGAGTTCAACTGCAAAAGGATATTGAGAATGTTTGTGTAAGGCATTTCTGCTTAACATTTAAAGCAATAGATGTGACTTGTGAATACAGTCTGGAACTTTAAGAATCTTACGACAGAGAAGTTAGAGTTGAGTGACTGTATGTCTGCCAAGGTCACATGGACAGAGAAGGATCGAAAGTTGTTCGCGAACCAGGCACTGGTGCCGTTTTCAGTTCCACAAGGCAGAGCTAAATCAATATCGAAAAAGATTCAACGAAATGCTTAATTGAAAAAAAAAAATAAAATAAAAACTTCACAAAAAGTGAAGGAGATAACCATGAGACACTTTTTAAGACTTGGTCAAATTTATTTGGTACCGCTGGACCTACCTGAATTGCTGATTTGCTGAGATTTCTTCAGGTACTCAACCAAAACAAGCGTGATTTCCTGCTGTGTGATCAGACTCATTTGGTCAAAGGCCTTGTCCAGCCCTTCAACGCTGTTAGAGAAAGATGAAATCCATCTCAGCACAACATGTTCAGATGTTTGCAATGTTTACATTCCCAAATTTTGGCAAGGATCAAAAAGAGAGCTTGCACGTTGGATCATTCTATTTAATGTGGCCATGCATGAAGAAAATGAAGGAAGGTTACATGGCTGCAACAATAGAAAAGAATGAGACTTACATCACGTGGTAGGCAGCGCAGTCAACATACGATGTTGTTATTGTCAGCATGTCTGGTGTCAGGCTTGGGAAGAGAGGCACCAGTAACGTCCAAAACCACTGAGTCCAATTATACATGGAGAACTTTGGGAAATAACCGCTAATGATTCCAAATGTCCGATTCATCATCATGTCCCTGACCATGGGATTGATCTGTAGCATCTTTGGAAGAGGAAGGAGGAAAATCACTCGCTCAATCTTGAGCACTCATGCTTTCCTGACAAAATTGTAACTCTAGGAATTCTCTGAATTTGTCCTACAAAACAGTCATTTTGTTTATCAGACCAAAGTTGAGTATGCTGGATAGACTCATCAGTTGAATTATACCTCAGAATTCTGACTCAGAGATAGCAAGTACTCCTCAACGTTCAGGAAGCTGTCGCCTTCATTCAGACGCTCAAACACCACTTTCATCATGTCTGTGTTGTTCAGTGCTCCGGAAGTTAAAGTCAGTTTGGCTACTTCGGATGCACTCAAGAGATTCAGTGAGTTCAACTGCAAAAGGATATTGAGAATGTTTGTGTAAGGCATTTCTGCTTAACATTTAAAGCAATAGATGTGACTTGTGAATACAGTCTGGAACTTTAAGAATCTTACGACAGAGAAGTTAGAGTTGAGTGACTGTATGTCTGCCAAGGTCACATGGACAGAGAAGGATCGAAAGTTGTTCGCGAACCAGGCACTGGTGCCGTTTTCAGTTCCACAAGGCAGAGCTAAATCAATATCGAAAAAGATTCAACGAAATGCTTAATTGAAAAAAAAAAATAAAATAAAAACTTCACAAAAAGTGAAGGATATAACCATGAGACACTTTTTAAGACTTGGTCAAATTTATTTGGTACCGCTGGACCTACCTGAATTGCTGATTTGCTGAGATTTCTTCAGGTACTCAACCAAAACAAGCGTGATTTCCTGCTGTGTGATCAGACTCATTTGGTCAAAGGCCTTGTCCAGCCCTTCAACGCTGTTAGAGAAAGATGAAATCCATCTCAGCACAACATGTTCAGATGTTTGCAATGTTTACATTCCCAAATTTTGGCAAGGATCAAAAAGAGAGCTTGCACGTTGGATCATTCTATTTAATGTGGCCATGCATGAAGAAAATGAAGGAAGGTTACATGGCTGCAACAATAGAAAAGAATGAGACTTACATCACGTGGTAGGCAGCGCAGTCAACATACGATGTTGTTATTGTCAGCATGTCTGGTGTCAGGCTTGGGAAGAGAGGCACCAGTAACGTCCAAAACCACTGAGTCCAATTATACATGGAGAACTTTGGGAAATAACCGCTAATGATTCCAAATGTCCGATTCATCATCATGTCCCTGACCATGGGATTGATCTGTAGCATCTTTGGAAGAGGAAGGAGGAAAATCACTCGCTCAATCTTGAGCACTCATGCTTTCCTGACAAAATTGTAACTCTAGGAATTCTCTGAATTTGTCCTACAAAACAGTCATTTTGTTTATCAGACCAAAGTTGAGTATGCTGGATAGACTCATCAGTTGAATTATACCTCAGAATTCTGACTCAGAGATAGCAAGTACTCCTCAACGTTCAGGAAGCTGTCGCCTTCATTCAGACGCTCAAACACCACTTTCATCATGTCTGTGTTGTTCAGTGCTCCGGAAGTTAAAGTCAGTTTGGCTACTTCGGATGCACTCAAGAGATTCAGTGAGTTCAACTGCAAAAGGATATTGAGAATGTTTGTGTAAGGCATTTCTGCTTAACATTTAAAGCAATAGATGTGACTTGTGAATACAGTCTGGAACTTTAAGAATCTTACGACAGAGAAGTTAGAGTTGAGTGACTGTATGTCTGCCAAGGTCACATGGACAGAGAAGGATCGAAAGTTGTTCGCGAACCAGGCACTGGTGCCGTTTTCAGTTCCACAAGGCAGAGCTAAATCAATATCG
The DNA here is from genome assembly GCF_041902795.1 of Electrophorus electricus. Classification (NCBI taxonomy): domain Eukaryota; kingdom Metazoa; phylum Chordata; class Actinopteri; order Gymnotiformes; family Gymnotidae; genus Electrophorus; species Electrophorus electricus. The sequence continues at coordinate 1,043,214 of NC_137514.1, read as the reverse complement.
AAAAAGATTCAACGAAATGCTTAATTGAAAAAAAAAAATAAAATAAAAACTTCACAAAAAGTGAAGGATATAACCATGAGACACTTTTTAAGACTTGGTCAAATTTATTTGGTACCGCTGGACCTACCTGAATTGCTGATTTGCTGAGATTTCTTCAGGTACTCAACCAAAACAAGCGTGATTTCCTGCTGTGTGATCAGACTCATTTGGTCAAAGGCCTTGTCCAGCCCTTCAACGCTGTTAGAGAAAGATGAAATCCATCTCAGCACAACATGTTCAGATGTTTGCAATGTTTACATTCCCAAATTTTGGCAAGGATCAAAAAGAGAGCTTGCACGTTGGATCATTCTATTTAATGTGGCCATGCATGAAGAAAATGAAGGAAGGTTACATGGCTGCAACAATAGAAAAGAATGAGACTTACATCACGTGGTAGGCAGCGCAGTCAACATACGATGTTGTTATTGTCAGCATGTCTGGTGTCAGGCTTGGGAAGAGAGGCACCAGTAACGTCCAAAACCACTGAGTCCAATTATACATGGAGAACTTTGGGAAATAACCGCTAATGATTCCAAATGTCCGATTCATCATCATGTCCCTGACCATGGGATTGATCTGTAGCATCTTTGGAAGAGGAAGGAGGAAAATCACTCGCTCAATCTTGAGCACTCATGCTTTCCTGACAAAATTGTAACTCTAGGAATTCTCTGAATTTGTCCTACAAAACAGTCATTTTGTTTATCAGACCAAAGTTGAGTATGCTGGATAGACTCATCAGTTGAATTATACCTCAGAATTCTGACTCAGAGATAGCAAGTACTCCTCAACGTTCAGGAAGCTGTCGCCTTCATTCAGACGCTCAAACACCACTTTCATCATGTCTGTGTTGTTCAGTGCTCCGGAAGTTAAAGTCAGTTTGGCTACTTCGGATGCACTCAAGAGATTCAGTGAGTTCAACTGCAAAAGGATATTGAGAATGTTTGTGTAAGGCATTTCTGCTTAACATTTAAAGCAATAGATGTGACTTGTGAATACAGTCTGGAACTTTAAGAATCTTACGACAGAGAAGTTAGAGTTGAGTGACTGTATGTCTGCCAAGGTCACATGGACAGAGAAGGATCGAAAGTTGTTCGCGAACCAGGCACTGGTGCCGTTTTCAGTTCCACAAGGCAGAGCTAAATCAATATCGAAAAAGATTCAACGAAATGCTTAATTGAAAAAAAAAAATAAAATAAAAACTTCACAAAAAGTGAAGGATATAACCATGAGACACTTTTTAAGACTTGGTCAAATTTATTTGGTACCGCTGGACCTACCTGAATTGCTGATTTGCTGAGATTTCTTCAGGTACTCAACCAAAACAAGCGTGATTTCCTGCTGTGTGATCAGACTCATTTGGTCAAAGGCCTTGTCCAGCCCTTCAACGCTGTTAGAGAAAGATGAAATCCATCTCAGCACAACATGTTCAGATGTTTGCAATGTTTACATTCCCAAATTTTGGCAAGGATCAAAAAGAGAGCTTGCACGTTGGATCATTCTATTTAATGTGGCCATGCATGAAGAAAATGAAGGAAGGTTACATGGCTGCAACAATAGAAAAGAATGAGACTTACATCACGTGGTAGGCAGCGCAGTCAACATACGATGTTGTTATTGTCAGCATGTCTGGTGTCAGGCTTGGGAAGAGAGGCACCAGTAACGTCCAAAACCACTGAGTCCAATTATACATGGAGAACTTTGGGAAATAACCGCTAATGATTCCAAATGTCCGATTCATCATCATGTCCCTGACCATGGGATTGATCTGTAGCATCTTTGGAAGAGGAAGGAGGAAAATCACTCGCTCAATCTTGAGCACTCATGCTTTCCTGACAAAATTGTAACTCTAGGAATTCTCTGAATTTGTCCTACAAAACAGTCATTTTGTTTATCAGACCAAAGTTGAGTATGCTGGATAGACTCATCAGTTGAATTATACCTCAGAATTCTGACTCAGAGATAGCAAGTACTCCTCAACGTTCAGGAAGCTGTCGCCTTCATTCAGACGCTCAAACACCACTTTCATCATGTCTGTGTTGTTCAGTGCTCCGGAAGTTAAAGTCAGTTTGGCTACTTCGGATGCACTCAAGAGATTCAGTGAGTTCAACTGCAAAAGGATATTGAGAATGTTTGTGTAAGGCATTTCTGCTTAACATTTAAAGCAATAGATGTGACTTGTGAACACAGTCTGGAACTTTAAGAATCTTACGACAGAGAAGTTAGAGTTGAGTGACTGTATGTCTGCCCAGGTCACATGGACAGAGAAGGATCGAAAGTTGTTCGCGAACCAGGCACTGGTGCCGTTTTCAGTTCCACAAGGCAGAGCTAAATCAATATCGAAAAAGATTCAACGAAATGCTTAATTGAAAAAAAAATAAAATAAAAACTTCACAAAAAGTGAAGGAGATAACCATGAGTCACTTTTTAAGACTTGGTCAAATTTATTTGGTACCGCTGGACCTACCTGAATTGCTGATTTGCTGAGATTCCTTCAGGTACTCAACCAAAACAAGCGTGATTTCCTGCTGTGTGATCAGACTCATTTGGTCAAAGGCCTTGTCCAGCCCTTCAACGCTGTTAGAGAAAGATGAAATCCATCTCAGCACAACATGTTCAGATGTTTGCAATGTTTACATTCCCAAATTTTGGCAAGGATCAAAAAGAGAGCTTGCACGTTGGATCATTCTATTTAATGTGGCCATGCATGAAGAAAATGAAGGAAGGTTACATGGCTGCAACAATAGAAAAGAATGAGACTTACATCACGTGGTAGGCAGCGCAGTCAACATACGATGTTGTTATTGTCAGCATGTCTGGTGTCAGGCTTGGGAAGAGAGGCACCAGTAACGTCCAAAACCACTGAGTCCAATTATACATGGAGAACTTTGGGAAATAACCGCTAATGATTCCAAATGTCCGATTCATCATCATGTCCCTGACCATGGGATTGATCTGTAGCATCTTTGGAAGAGGAAGGAGGAAAATCACTCGCTCAATCTTGAGCACTCATGCTTTCCTGACAAAATTGTAACTCTAGGAATTCTCTGAATTTGTCCTACAAAACAGTCATTTTGTTTATCAGACCAAAGTTGAGTATGCTGGATAGACTCATCAGTTGAATTATACCTCAGAATTCTGACTCAGAGATAGCAAGTACTCCTCAACGTTCAGGAAGCTGTCGCCTTCATTCAGACGCTCAAACACCACTTTCATCATGTCTGTGTTGTTCAGTGCTCCGGAAGTTAAAGTCAGTTTGGCTACTTCGGATGCACTCAAGAGATTCAGTGAGTTCAACTGCAAAAGGATATTGAGAATGTTTGTGTAAGGCATTTCTGCTTAACATTTAAAGCAATAGATGTGACTTGTGAACACAGTCTGGAACTTTAAGAATCTTACGACAGAGAAGTTAGAGTTGAGTGACTGTATGTCTGCCCAGGTCACATGGACAGAGAAGGATCGAAAGTTGTTCGCAAACCAGGCACTGGTGCCGTTTTCAGTTCCACAAGGCAGAGCTAAATCAATATCGAAAAAGATTCAACGAAATGCTTAATTGAAAAAAAAATAAAATAAAAACTTCACAAAAAGTGAAGGAGATAACCATGAGTCACTTTTTAAGACTTGGTCAAATTTATTTGGTACCGCTGGACCTACCTGAATTGCTGATTTGCTGAGATTCCTTCAGGTACTCAACCAAAACAAGCGTGATTTCCTGCTGTGTGATCAGACTCATTTGGTCAAAGGCCTTGTCCAGCCCTTCAACGCTGTTAGAGAAAGATGAAATCCATCTCAGCACAACATGTTCAGATGTTTGCAATGTTTACATTCCCAAATTTTGGCAAGGATCAAAAAGAGAGCTTGCACGTTGGATCATTCTATTTAATGTGGCCATGCATGAAGAAAATGAAGGAAGGTTACATGGCTGCAACAATAGAAAAGAATGAGACTTACATCACGTGGTAGGCAGCGCAGTCAACATACGATGTTGTTATTGTCAGCATGTCTGGTGTCAGGCTTGGGAAGAGAGGCACCAGTAACGTCCAAAACCACTGAGTCCAATTATACATGGAGAACTTTGGGAAATAACCGCTAATGATTCCAAATGTCCGATTCATCATCATGTCCCTGACCATGGGATTGATCTGTAGCATCTTTGGAAGAGGAAGGAGGAAAATCACTCGCTCAATCTTGAGCACTCATGCTTTCCTGACAAAATTGTAACTCTAGGAATTCTCTGAATTTGTCCTACAAAACAGTCATTTTGTTTATCAGACCAAAGTTGAGTATGCTGGATAGACTCATCAGTTGAATTATACCTCAGAATTCTGACTCAGAGATAGCAAGTACTCCTCAACGTTCAGGAAGCTGTCGCCTTCATTCAGACGCTCAAACACCACTTTCATCATGTCTGTGTTGTTCAGTGCTCCGGAAGTTAAAGTCAGTTTGGCTACTTCGGATGCACTCAAGAGATTCAGTGAGTTCAACTGCAAAAGGATATTGAGAATGTTTGTGTAAGGCATTTCTGCTTAACATTTAAAGCAATAGATGTGACTTGTGAATACAGTCTGGAACTTTAAGAATCTTACGACAGAGAAGTTAGAGTTGAGTGACTGTATGTCTGCCAAGGTCACATGGACAGAGAAGGATCGAAAGTTGTTCGCGAACCAGGCACTGGTGCCGTTTTCAGTTCCACAAGGCAGAGCTAAATCAATATCGAAAAAGATTCAACGAAATGCTTAATTGAAAAAAAAATAAAATAAAAACTTCACAAAAAGTGAAGGAGATAACCATGAGACACTTTTTAAGACTTGGTCAAATTTATTTGGTATCGCTGGACCTACCTGAATTGCTGATTTGCTGAGATTTCTTCAGGTACTCAACCAAAACAAGCGTGATTTCCTGCTGTGTGATCAGACTCATTTGGTCAAAGGCCTTGTCCAGCCCTTCAACGCTGTTAGAGAAAGATGAAATCCATCTCAGCACAACATGTTCAGATGTTTGCAATGTTTACATTCCCAAATTTTGGCAAGGATCAAAAAGAGAGCTTGCACGTTGGATCATTCTATTTAATGTGGCCATGCATGAAGAAAATGAAGGAAGGTTACATGGCTGCAACAATAGAAAAGAATGAGACTTACATCACGTGGTAGGCAGCGCAGTCAACATACGATGTTGTTATTGTCAGCATGTCTGGTGTCAGGCTTGGGAAGAGAGGCACCAGTAACGTCCAAAACCACTGAGTCCAATTATACATGGAGAACTTTGGGAAATAACCGCTAATGATTCCAAATGTCCGATTCATCATCATGTCCCTGACCATGGGATTGATCTGTAGCATCTTTGGAAGAGGAAGGAGGAAAATCACTCGCTCAATCTTGAGCACTCATGCTTTCCTGACAAAATTGTAACTCTAGGAATTCTCTGAATTTGTCCTACAAAACAGTCATTTTGTTTATCAGACCAAAGTTGAGTATGCTGGATAGACTCATCAGTTGAATTATACCTCAGAATTCTGACTCAGAGATAGCAAGTACTCCTCAACGTTCAGGAAGCTGTCGCCTTCATTCAGACGCTCAAACACCACTTTCATCATGTCTGTGTTGTTCAGTGCTCCGGAAGTTAAAGTCAGTTTGGCTACTTCGGATGCACTCAAGAGATTCAGTGAGTTCAACTGCAAAAGGATATTGAGAATGTTTGTGTAAGGCATTTCTGCTTAACATTTAAAGCAATAGATGTGACTTGTGAATACAGTCTGGAACTTTAAGAATCTTACGACAGAGAAGTTAGAGTTGAGTGACTGTATGTCTGCCAAGGTCACATGGACAGAGAAGGATCGAAAGTTGTTCGCGAACCAGGCACTGGTGCCGTTTTCAGTTCCACAAGGCAGAGCTAAATCAATATCGAAAAAGATTCAACGAAATGCTTAATTGAAAAAAAAAATAAAATAAAAACTTCACAAAAAGTGAAGGAGATAACCATGAGACACTTTTTAAGACTTGGTCAAATTTATTTGGTACCGCTGGACCTACCTGAATTGCTGATTTGCTGAGATTTCTTCAGGTACTCAACCAAAACAAGCGTGATTTCCTGCTGTGTGATCAGACTCATTTGGTCAAAGGCCTTGTCCAGCCCTTCAACGCTGTTAGAGAAAGATGAAATCCATCTCAGCACAACATGTTCAGATGTTTGCAATGTTTACATTCCCAAATTTTGGCAAGGATCAAAAAGAGAGCTTGCACGTTGGATCATTCTATTTAATGTGGCCATGCATGAAGAAAATGAAGGAAGGTTACATGGCTGCAACAATAGAAAAGAATGAGACTTACATCACGTGGTAGGCAGCGCAGTCAACATACGATGTTGTTATTGTCAGCATGTCTGGTGTCAGGCTTGGGAAGAGAGGCACCAGTAACGTCCAAAACCACTGAGTCCAATTATACATGGAGAACTTTGGGAAATAACCGCTAATGATTCCAAATGTCCGATTCATCATCATGTCCCTGACCATGGGATTGATCTGTAGCATCTTTGGAAGAGGAAGGAGGAAAATCACTCGCTCAATCTTGAGCACTCATGCTTTCCTGACAAAATTGTAACTCTAGGAATTCTCTGAATTTGTCCTACAAAACAGTCAGTCATTTTGTTTATCAGACCAAAGTTGAGTATGCTGGATAGACTCATCAGTTGAATTATACCTCAGAATTCTGACTCAGAGATAGCAAGTACTCCTCAACGTTCAGGAAGCTGTCGCCTTCATTCAGACGCTCAAACACCACTTTCATCATGTCTGTGTTGTTCAGTGCTCCGGAAGTTAAAGTCAGTTTGGCTACTTCGGATGCACTCAAGAGATTCAGTGAGTTCAACTGCAAAAGGATATTGAGAATGTTTGTGTAAGGCATTTCTGCTTAACATTTAAAGCAATAGATGTGACTTGTGAATACAGTCTGGAACTTTAAGAATCTTACGACAGAGAAGTTAGAGTTGAGTGACTGTATGTCTGCCAAGGTCACATGGACAGAGAAGGATCGAAAGTTGTTCGCGAACCAGGCACTGGTGCCGTTTTCAGTTCCACAAGGCAGAGCTAAATCAATATCGAAAAAGATTCAACGAAATGCTTAATTGAAAAAAAAAAATAAAATAAAAACTTCACAAAAAGTGAAGGATATAACCATGAGACACTTTTTAAGACTTGGTCAAATTTATTTGGTACCGCTGGACCTACCTGAATTGCTGATTTGCTGAGATTTCTTCAGGTACTCAACCAAAACAAGCGTGATTTCCTGCTGTGTGATCAGACTCATTTGGTCAAAGGCCTTGTCCAGCCCTTCAACGCTGTTAGAGAAAGATGAAATCCATCTCAGCACAACATGTTCAGATGTTTGCAATGTTTACATTCCCAAATTTTGGCAAGGATCAAAAAGAGAGCTTGCACGTTGGATCATTCTATTTAATGTGGCCATGCATGAAGAAAATGAAGGAAGGTTACATGGCTGCAACAATAGAAAAGAATGAGACTTACATCACGTGGTAGGCAGCGCAGTCAACATACGATGTTGTTATTGTCAGCATGTCTGGTGTCAGGCTTGGGAAGAGAGGCACCAGTAACGTCCAAAACCACTGAGTCCAATTATACATGGAGAACTTTGGGAAATAACCGCTAATGATTCCAAATGTCCGATTCATCATCATGTCCCTGACCATGGGATTGATCTGTAGCATCTTTGGAAGAGGAAGGAGGAAAATCACTCGCTCAATCTTGAGCACTCATGCTTTCCTGACAAAATTGTAACTCTAGGAATTCTCTGAATTTGTCCTACAAAACAGTCAGTCATTTTGTTTATCAGACCAAAGTTGAGTATGCTGGATAGACTCATCAGTTGAATTATACCTCAGAATTCTGACTCAGAGATAGCAAGTACTCCTCAACGTTCAGGAAGCTGTCGCCTTCATTCAGACGCTCAAACACCACTTTCATCATGTCTGTGTTGTTCAGTGCTCCGGAAGTTAAAGTCAGTTTGGCTACTTCGGATGCACTCAAGAGATTCAGTGAGTTCAACTGCAAAAGGATATTGAGAATGTTTGTGTAAGGCATTTCTGCTTAACATTTAAAGCAATAGATGTGACTTGTGAATACAGTCTGGAACTTTAAGAATCTTACGACAGAGAAGTTAGAGTTGAGTGACTGTATGTCTGCCAAGGTCACATGGACAGAGAAGGATCGAAAGTTGTTCGCGAACCAGGCACTGGTGCCGTTTTCAGTTCCACAAGGCAGAGCTAAATCAATATCGAAAAAGATTCAACGAAATGCTTAATTGAAAAAAAAAAATAAAATAAAAACTTCACAAAAAGTGAAGGATATAACCATGAGACACTTTTTAAGACTTGGTCAAATTTATTTGGTACCGCTGGACCTACCTGAATTGCTGATTTGCTGAGATTTCTTCAGGTACTCAACCAAAACAAGCGTGATTTCCTGCTGTGTGATCAGACTCATTTGGTCAAAGGCCTTGTCCAGCCCTTCAACGCTGTTAGAGAAAGATGAAATCCATCTCAGCACAACATGTTCAGATGTTTGCAATGTTTACATTCCCAAATTTTGGCAAGGATCAAAAAGAGAGCTTGCACGTTGGATCATTCTATTTAATGTGGCCATGCATGAAGAAAATGAAGGAAGGTTACATGGCTGCAACAATAGAAAAGAATGAGACTTACATCACGTGGTAGGCAGCGCAGTCAACATACGATGTTGTTATTGTCAGCATGTCTGGTGTCAGGCTTGGGAAGAGAGGCACCAGTAACGTCCAAAACCACTGAGTCCAATTATACATGGAGAACTTTGGGAAATAACCGCTAATGATTCCAAATGTCCGATTCATCATCATGTCCCTGACCATGGGATTGATCTGTAGCATCTTTGGAAGAGGAAGGAGGAAAATCACTCGCTCAATCTTGAGCACTCATGCTTTCCTGACAAAATTGTAACTCTAGGAATTCTCTGAATTTGTCCTACAAAACAGTCAGTCATTTTGTTTATCAGACCAAAGTTGAGTATGCTGGATAGACTCATCAGTTGAATTATACCTCAGAATTCTGACTCAGAGATAGCAAGTACTCCTCAACGTTCAGGAAGCTGTCGCCTTCATTCAGACGCTCAAACACCACTTTCATCATGTCTGTGTTGTTCAGTGCTCCGGAAGTTAAAGTCAGTTTGGCTACTTCGGATGCACTCAAGAGATTCAGTGAGTTCAACTGCAAAAGGATATTGAGAATGTTTGTGTAAGGCATTTCTGCTTAACATTTAAAGCAATAGATGTGACTTGTGAATACAGTCTGGAACTTTAAGAATCTTACGACAGAGAAGTTAGAGTTGAGTGACTGTATGTCTGCCAAGGTCACATGGACAGAGAAGGATCGAAAGTTGTTCGCGAACCAGGCACTGGTGCCGTTTTCAGTTCCACAAGGCAGAGCTAAATCAATATCGAAAAAGATTCAACGAAATGCTTAATTGAAAAAAAAAAATAAAATAAAAACTTCACAAAAAGTGAAGGAGATAACCATGAGACACTTTTTAAGACTTGGTCAAATTTATTTGGTACCGCTGGACCTACCTGAATTGCTGATTTGCTGAGATTTCTTCAGGTACTCAACCAAAACAAGCGTGATTTCCTGCTGTGTGATCAGACTCATTTGGTCAAAGGCCTTGTCCAGCCCTTCAACGCTGTTAGAGAAAGATGAAATCCATCTCAGCACAACATGTTCAGATGTTTGCAATGTTTACATTCCCAAATTTTGGCAAGGATCAAAAAGAGAGCTTGCACGTTGGATCATTCTATTTAATGTGGCCATGCATGAAGAAAATGAAGGAAGGTTACATGGCTGCAACAATAGAAAAGAATGAGACTTACATCACGTGGTAGGCAGCGCAGTCAACATACGATGTTGTTATTGTCAGCATGTCTGGTGTCAGGCTTGGGAAGAGAGGCACCAGTAACGTCCAAAACCACTGAGTCCAATTATACATGGAGAACTTTGGGAAATAACCGCTAATGATTCCAAATGTCCGATTCATCATCATGTCCCTGACCATGGGATTGATCTGTAGCATCTTTGGAAGAGGAAGGAGGAAAATCACTCGCTCAATCTTGAGCACTCATGCTTTCCTGACAAAATTGTAACTCTAGGAATTCTCTGAATTTGTCCTACAAAACAGTCATTTTGTTTATCAGACCAAAGTTGAGTATGCTGGATAGACTCATCAGTTGAATTATACCTCAGAATTCTGACTCAGAGATAGCAAGTACTCCTCAACGTTCAGGAAGCTGTCGCCTTCATTCAGACGCTCAAACACCACTTTCATCATGTCTGTGTTGTTCAGTGCTCCGGAAGTTAAAGTCAGTTTGGCTACTTCGGATGCACTCAAGAGATTCAGTGAGTTCAACTGCAAAAGGATATTGAGAATGTTTGTGTAAGGCATTTCTGCTTAACATTTAAAGCAATAGATGTGACTTGTGAATACAGTCTGGAACTTTAAGAATCTTACGACAGAGAAGTTAGAGTTGAGTGACTGTATGTCTGCCAAGGTCACATGGACAGAGAAGGATCGAAAGTTGTTCGCGAACCAGGCACTGGTGCCGTTTTCAGTTCCACAAGGCAGAGCTAAATCAATATCGAAAAAGATTCAACGAAATGCTTAATTGAAAAAAAAAAAAAAAAAAAAACTTCACAAAAAGTGAAGGAGATAACCATGAGACACTTTTTAAGACTTGGTCAAATTTATTTGGTACCGCTGGACCTACCTGAATTGCTGATTTGCTGAGATTTCTTCAGGTACTCAACCAAAACAAGCGTGATTTCCTGCTGTGTGATTAGACTCATTTGGTCAAAGGCCTTGTCCAGCCCTTCAACGCTGTTAGAGAAAGATGAAATCCATCTCAGCACAACATGTTCAGATGTTTGCAATGTTTACATTCCCAAATTTTGGCAAGGATCAAAAAGAGAGCTTGCACGTTGGATCATTCTATTTAATGTGGCCATGCATGAAGAAAATGAAGGAAGGTTACATGGCTGCAACAATAGAAAAGAATGAGACTTACATCACGTGGTAGGCAGCGCAGTCAACATACGATGTTGTTATTGTCAGCATGTCTGGTGTCAGGCTTGGGAAGAGAGGCACCAGTAACGTCCAAAACCACTGAGTCCAATTATACATGGAGAACTTTGGGAAATAACCGCTAATGATTCCAAATGTCCGATTCATCATCATGTCCCTGACCATGGGATTGATCTGTAGCATCTTTGGAAGAGGAAGGAGGAAAATCACTCGCTCAATCTTGAGCACTCATGCTTTCCTGACAAAATTGTAACTCTAGGAATTCTCTGAATTTGTCCTACAAAACAGTCATTTTGTTTATCAGACCAAAGTTGAGTATGCTGGATAGACTCATCAGTTGAATTATACCTCAGAATTCTGACTCAGAGATAGCAAGTACTCCTCAACGTTCAGGAAGCTGTCGCCTTCATTCAGACGCTCAAACACCACTTTCATCATGTCTGTGTTGTTCAGTGCTCCGGAAGTTAAAGTCAGTTTGGCTACTTCGGATGCACTCAAGAGATTCAGTGAGTTCAACTGCAAAAGGATATTGAGAATGTTTGTGTAAGGCATTTCTGCTTAACATTTAAAGCAATAGATGTGACTTGTGAATACAGTCTGGAACTTTAAGAATCTTACGACAGAGAAGTTAGAGTTGAGTGACTGTATGTCTGCCAAGGTCACATGGACAGAGAAGGATCGAAAGTTGTTCGCGAACCAGGCACTGGTGCCGTTTTCAGTTCCACAAGGCAGAGCTAAATCAATATCGAAAAAGATTCAACGAAATGCTTAATTGAAAAAAAAAAATAAAATAAAAACTTCACAAAAAGTGAAGGATATAACCATGAGACACTTTTTAAGACTTGGTCAAATTTATTTGGTACCGCTGGACCTACCTGAATTGCTGATTTGCTGAGATTTCTTCAGGTACTCAACCAAAACAAGCGTGATTTCCTGCTGTGTGATCAGACTCATTTGGTCAAAGGCCTTGTCCAGCCCTTCAACGCTGTTAGAGAAAGATGAAATCCATCTCAGCACAACATGTTCAGATGTTTGCAATGTTTACATTCCCAAATTTTGGCAAGGATCAAAAAGAGAGCTTGCACGTTGGATCATTCTATTTAATGTGGCCATGCATGAAGAAAATGAAGGAAGGTTACATGGCTGCAACAATAGAAAAGAATGAGACTTACATCACGTGGTAGGCAGCGCAGTCAACATACGATGTTGTTATTGTCAGCATGTCTGGTGTCAGGCTTGGGAAGAGAGGCACCAGTAACGTCCAAAACCACTGAGTCCAATTATACATGGAGAACTTTGGGAAATAACCGCTAATGATTCCAAATGTCCGATTCATCATCATGTCCCTGACCATGGGATTGATCTGTAGCATCTTTGGAAGAGGAAGGAGGAAAATCACTCGCTCAATCTTGAGCACTCATGCTTTCCTGACAAAATTGTAACTCTAGGAATTCTCTGAATTTGTCCTACAAAACAGTCATTTTGTTTATCAGACCAAAGTTGAGTATGCTGGATAGACTCATCAGTTGAATTATACCTCAGAATTCTGACTCAGAGATAGCAAGTACTCCTCAACGTTCAGGAAGCTGTCGCCTTCATTCAGACGCTCAAACACCACTTTCATCATGTCTGTGTTGTTCAGTGCTCCGGAAGTTAAAGTCAGTTTGGCTACTTCGGATGCACTCAAGAGATTCAGTGAGTTCAACTGCAAAAGGATATTGAGAATGTTTGTGTAAGGCATTTCTGCTTAACATTTAAAGCAATAGATGTGACTTGTGAATACAGTCTGGAACTTTAAGAATCTTACGACAGAGAAGTTAGAGTTGAGTGACTGTATGTCTGCCAAGGTCACATGGACAGAGAAGGATCGAAAGTTGTTCGCGAACCAGGCACTGGTGCCGTTTTCAGTTCCACAAGGCAGAGCTAAATCAATATCGAAAAAGATTCAACGAAATGCTTAATTGAAAAAAAAATAAAATAAAAACTTCACAAAAAGTGAAGGAGATAACCATGAGTCACTTTTTAAGACTTGGTCAAATTTATTTGGTACCGCTGGACCTACCTGAATTGCTGATTTGCTGAGATTTCTTCAGGTACTCAACCAAAACAAGCGTGATTTCCTGCTGTGTGATCAGACTCATTTGGTCAAAGGCCTTGTCCAGCCCTTCAACGCTGTTAGAGAAAGATGAAATCCATCTCAGCACAACATGTTCAGATGTTTGCAATGTTTACATTCCCAAATTTTGGCAAGGATCAAAAAGAGAGCTTGCACGTTGGATCATTCTATTTAATGTGGCCATGCATGAAGAAAATGAAGGAAGGTTACATGGCTGCAACAATAGAAAAGAATGAGACTTACATCACGTGGTAGGCAGCGCAGTCAACATACGATGTTGTTATTGTCAGCATGTCTGGTGTCAGGCTTGGGAAGAGAGGCACCAGTAACGTCCAAAACCACTGAGTCCAATTATACATGGAGAACTTTGGGAAATAACCGCTAATGATTCCAAATGTCCGATTCATCATCATGTCCCTGACCATGGGATTGATCTGTAGCATCTTTGGAAGAGGAAGGAGGAAAATCACTCGCTCAATCTTGAGCACTCATGCTTTCCTGACAAAATTGTAACTCTAGGAATTCTCTGAATTTGTCCTACAAAACAGTCATTTTGTTTATCAGACCAAAGTTGAGTATGCTGGATAGACTCATCAGTTGAATTATACCTCAGAATTCTGACTCAGAGATAGCAAGTACTCCTCAACGTTCAGGAAGCTGTCGCCTTCATTCAGACGCTCAAACACCACTTTCATCATGTCTGTGTTGTTCAGTGCTCCGGAAGTTAAAGTCAGTTTGGCTACTTCGGATGCACTCAAGAGATTCAGTGAGTTCAACTGCAAAAGGATATTGAGAATGTTTGTGTAAGGCATTTCTGCTTAACATTTAAAGCAATAGATGTGACTTGTGAACACAGTCTGGAACTTTAAGAATCTTACGACAGAGAAGTTAGAGTTGAGTGACTGTATGTCTGCCCAGGTCACATGGACAGAGAAGGATCGAAAGTTGTTCGCGAACCAGGCACTGGTGCCGTTTTCAGTTCCACAAGGCAGAGCTAAATCAATATCGAAAAAGATTCAACGAAATGCTTAATTGAAAAAAAAATAAAATAAAAACTTCACAAAAAGTGAAGGAGATAACCATGAGTCACTTTTTAAGACTTGGTCAAATTTATTTGGTACCGCTGGACCTACCTGAATTGCTGATTTGCTGAGATTCCTTCAGGTACTCAACCAAAACAAGCGTGATTTCCTGCTGTGTGATCAGACTCATTTGGTCAAAGGCCTTGTCCAGCCCTTCAACGCTGTTAGAGAAAGATGAAATCCATCTCAGCACAACATGTTCAGATGTTTGCAATGTTTACATTCCCAAATTTTGGCAAGGATCAAAAAGAGAGCTTGCACGTTGGATCATTCTATTTAATGTGGCCATGCATGAAGAAAATGAAGGAAGGTTACATGGCTGCAACAATAGAAAAGAATGAGACTTACATCACGTGGTAGGCAGCGCAGTCAACATACGATGTTGTTATTGTCAGCATGTCTGGTGTCAGGCTTGGGAAGAGAGGCACCAGTAACGTCCAAAACCACTGAGTCCAATTATACATGGAGAACTTTGGGAAATAACCGCTAATGATTCCAAATGTCCGATTCATCATCATGTCCCTGACCATGGGATTGATCTGTAGCATCTTTGGAAGAGGAAGGAGGAAAATCACTCGCTCAATCTTGAGCACTCATGCTTTCCTGACAAAATTGTAACTCTAGGAATTCTCTGAATTTGTCCTACAAAACAGTCATTTTGTTTATCAGACCAAAGTTGAGTATGCTGGATAGACTCATCAGTTGAATTATACCTCAGAATTCTGACTCAGAGATAGCAAGTACTCCTCAACGTTCAGGAAGCTGTCGCCTTCATTCAGACGCTCAAACACCACTTTCATCATGTCTGTGTTGTTCAGTGCTCCGGAAGTTAAAGTCAGTTTGGCTACTTCGGATGCACTCAAGAGATTCAGTGAGTTCAACTGCAAAAGGATATTGAGAATGTTTGTGTAAGGCATTTCTGCTTAACATTTAAAGCAATAGATGTGACTTGTGAATACAGTCTGGAACTTTAAGAATCTTACGACAGAGAAGTTAGAGTTGAGTGACTGTATGTCTGCCAAGGTCACATGGACAGAGAAGGATCGAAAGTTGTTCGCGAACCAGGCACTGGTGCCGTTTTCAGTTCCACAAGGCAGAGCTAAATCAATATCGAAAAAGATTCAACGAAATGCTTAATTGAAAAAAAAATAAAATAAAAACTTCACAAAAAGTGAAGGAGATAACCATGAGACACTTTTTAAGACTTGGTCAAATTTATTTGGTACCGCTGGACCTACCTGAATTGCTGATTTGCTGAGATTTCTTCAGGTACTCAACCAAAACAAGCGTGATTTCCTGCTGTGTGATCAGACTCATTTGGTCAAAGGCCTTGTCCAGCCCTTCAACGCTGTTAGAGAAAGATGAAATCCATCTCAGCACAACATGTTCAGATGTTTGCAATGTTTACATTCCCAAATTTTGGCAAGGATCAAAAAGAGAGCTTGCACGTTGGATCATTCTATTTAATGTGGCCATGCATGAAGAAAATGAAGGAAGGTTACATGGCTGCAACAATAGAAAAGAATGAGACTTACATCACGTGGTAGGCAGCGCAGTCAACATACGATGTTGTTATTGTCAGCATGTCTGGTGTCAGGCTTGGGAAGAGAGGCACCAGTAACGTCCAAAACCACTGAGTCCAATTATACATGGAGAACTTTGGGAAATAACCGCTAATGATTCCAAATGTCCGATTCATCATCATGTCCCTGACCATGGGATTGATCTGTAGCATCTTTGGAAGAGGAAGGAGGAAAATCACTCGCTCAATCTTGAGCACTCATGCTTTCCTGACAAAATTGTAACTCTAGGAATTCTCTGAATTTGTCCTACAAAACAGTCATTTTGTTTATCAGACCAAAGTTGAGTATGCTGGATAGACTCATCAGTTGAATTATACCTCAGAATTCTGACTCAGAGATAGCAAGTACTCCTCAACGTTCAGGAAGCTGTCGCCTTCATTCAGACGCTCAAACACCACTTTCATCATGTCTGTGTTGTTCAGTGCTCCGGAAGTTAAAGTCAGTTTGGCTACTTCGGATGCACTCAAGAGATTCAGTGAGTTCAACTGCAAAAGGATATTGAGAATGTTTGTGTAAGGCATTTCTGCTTAACATTTAAAGCAATAGATGTGACTTGTGAATACAGTCTGGAACTTTAAGAATCTTACGACAGAGAAGTTAGAGTTGAGTGACTGTATGTCTGCCAAGGTCACATGGACAGAGAAGGATCGAAAGTTGTTCGCGAACCAGGCACTGGTGCCGTTTTCAGTTCCACAAGGCAGAGCTAAATCAATATCGAAAAAGATTCAACGAAATGCTTAATTGAAAAAAAAAAATAAAATAAAAACTTCACAAAAAGTGAAGGAGATAACCATGAGACACTTTTTAAGACTTGGTCAAATTTATTTGGTACCGCTGGACCTACCTGAATTGCTGATTTGCTGAGATTTCTTCAGGTACTCAACCAAAACAAGCGTGATTTCCTGCTGTGTGATCAGACTCATTTGGTCAAAGGCCTTGTCCAGCCCTTCAACGCTGTTAGAGAAAGATGAAATCCATCTCAGCACAACATGTTCAGATGTTTGCAATGTTTACATTCCCAAATTTTGGCAAGGATCAAAAAGAGAGCTTGCACGTTGGATCATTCTATTTAATGTGGCCATGCATGAAGAAAATGAAGGAAGGTTACATGGCTGCAACAATAGAAAAGAATGAGACTTACATCACGTGGTAGGCAGCGCAGTCAACATACGATGTTGTTATTGTCAGCATGTCTGGTGTCAGGCTTGGGAAGAGAGGCACCAGTAACGTCCAAAACCACTGAGTCCAATTATACATGGAGAACTTTGGGAAATAACCGCTAATGATTCCAAATGTCCGATTCATCATCATGTCCCTGACCATGGGATTGATCTGTAGCATCTTTGGAAGAGGAAGGAGGAAAATCACTCGCTCAATCTTGAGCACTCATGCTTTCCTGACAAAATTGTAACTCTAGGAATTCTCTG
Organism: Electrophorus electricus; assembly: GCF_041902795.1. Lineage (NCBI taxonomy): Eukaryota > Metazoa > Chordata > Actinopteri > Gymnotiformes > Gymnotidae > Electrophorus > Electrophorus electricus. The sequence goes on along the minus strand of NC_137514.1, from coordinate 1,025,860 downwards.
AATTTGTCCTACAAAACAGTCATTTTGTTTATCAGACCAAAGTTGAGTATGCTGGATAGACTCATCAGTTGAATTATACCTCAGAATTCTGACTCAGAGATAGCAAGTACTCCTCAACGTTCAGGAAGCTGTCGCCTTCATTCAGACGCTCAAACACCACTTTCATCATGTCTGTGTTGTTCAGTGCTCCGGAAGTTAAAGTCAGTTTGGCTACTTCGGATGCACTCAAGAGATTCAGTGAGTTCAACTGCAAAAGGATATTGAGAATGTTTGTGTAAGGCATTTCTGCTTAACATTTAAAGCAATAGATGTGACTTGTGAATACAGTCTGGAACTTTAAGAATCTTACGACAGAGAAGTTAGAGTTGAGTGACTGTATGTCTGCCAAGGTCACATGGACAGAGAAGGATCGAAAGTTGTTCGCGAACCAGGCACTGGTGCCGTTTTCAGTTCCACAAGGCAGAGCTAAATCAATATCGAAAAAGATTCAACGAAATGCTTAATTGAAAAAAAAAAATAAAATAAAAACTTCACAAAAAGTGAAGGAGATAACCATGAGACACTTTTTAAGACTTGGTCAAATTTATTTGGTACCGCTGGACCTACCTGAATTGCTGATTTGCTGAGATTTCTTCAGGTACTCAACCAAAACAAGCGTGATTTCCTGCTGTGTGATCAGACTCATTTGGTCAAAGGCCTTGTCCAGCCCTTCAACGCTGTTAGAGAAAGATGAAATCCATCTCAGCACAACATGTTCAGATGTTTGCAATGTTTACATTCCCAAATTTTGGCAAGGATCAAAAAGAGAGCTTGCACGTTGGATCATTCTATTTAATGTGGCCATGCATGAAGAAAATGAAGGAAGGTTACATGGCTGCAACAATAGAAAAGAATGAGACTTACATCACGTGGTAGGCAGCGCAGTCAACATACGATGTTGTTATTGTCAGCATGTCTGGTGTCAGGCTTGGGAAGAGAGGCACCAGTAACGTCCAAAACCACTGAGTCCAATTATACATGGAGAACTTTGGGAAATAACCGCTAATGATTCCAAATGTCCGATTCATCATCATGTCCCTGACCATGGGATTGATCTGTAGCATCTTTGGAAGAGGAAGGAGGAAAATCACTCGCTCAATCTTGAGCACTCATGCTTTCCTGACAAAATTGTAACTCTAGGAATTCTCTGAATTTGTCCTACAAAACAGTCATTTTGTTTATCAGACCAAAGTTGAGTATGCTGGATAGACTCATCAGTTGAATTATACCTCAGAATTCTGACTCAGAGATAGCAAGTACTCCTCAACGTTCAGGAAGCTGTCGCCTTCATTCAGACGCTCAAACACCACTTTCATCATGTCTGTGTTGTTCAGTGCTCCGGAAGTTAAAGTCAGTTTGGCTACTTCGGATGCACTCAAGAGATTCAGTGAGTTCAACTGCAAAAGGATATTGAGAATGTTTGTGTAAGGCATTTCTGCTTAACATTTAAAGCAATAGATGTGACTTGTGAATACAGTCTGGAACTTTAAGAATCTTACGACAGAGAAGTTAGAGTTGAGTGACTGTATGTCTGCCAAGGTCACATGGACAGAGAAGGATCGAAAGTTGTTCGCGAACCAGGCACTGGTGCCGTTTTCAGTTCCACAAGGCAGAGCTAAATCAATATCGAAAAAGATTCAACGAAATGCTTAATTGAAAAAAAAAAATAAAATAAAAACTTCACAAAAAGTGAAGGAGATAACCATGAGACACTTTTTAAGACTTGGTCAAATTTATTTGGTACCGCTGGACCTACCTGAATTGCTGATTTGCTGAGATTTCTTCAGGTACTCAACCAAAACAAGCGTGATTTCCTGCTGTGTGATCAGACTCATTTGGTCAAAGGCCTTGTCCAGCCCTTCAACGCTGTTAGAGAAAGATGAAATCCATCTCAGCACAACATGTTCAGATGTTTGCAATGTTTACATTCCCAAATTTTGGCAAGGATCAAAAAGAGAGCTTGCACGTTGGATCATTCTATTTAATGTGGCCATGCATGAAGAAAATGAAGGAAGGTTACATGGCTGCAACAATAGAAAAGAATGAGACTTACATCACGTGGTAGGCAGCGCAGTCAACATACGATGTTGTTATTGTCAGCATGTCTGGTGTCAGGCTTGGGAAGAGAGGCACCAGTAACGTCCAAAACCACTGAGTCCAATTATACATGGAGAACTTTGGGAAATAACCGCTAATGATTCCAAATGTCCGATTCATCATCATGTCCCTGACCATGGGATTGATCTGTAGCATCTTTGGAAGAGGAAGGAGGAAAATCACTCGCTCAATCTTGAGCACTCATGCTTTCCTGACAAAATTGTAACTCTAGGAATTCTCTGAATTTGTCCTACAAAACAGTCAGTCATTTTGTTTATCAGACCAAAGTTGAGTATGCTGGATAGACTCATCAGTTGAATTATACCTCAGAATTCTGACTCAGAGATAGCAAGTACTCCTCAACGTTCAGGAAGCTGTCGCCTTCATTCAGACGCTCAAACACCACTTTCATCATGTCTGTGTTGTTCAGTGCTCCGGAAGTTAAAGTCAGTTTGGCTACTTCGGATGCACTCAAGAGATTCAGTGAGTTCAACTGCAAAAGGATATTGAGAATGTTTGTGTAAGGCATTTCTGCTTAACATTTAAAGCAATAGATGTGACTTGTGAATACAGTCTGGAACTTTAAGAATCTTACGACAGAGAAGTTAGAGTTGAGTGACTGTATGTCTGCCAAGGTCACATGGACAGAGAAGGATCGAAAGTTGATCGCGAACCAGGCACTGGTGCCGTTTTCAGTTCCACAAGGCAGAGCTAAATCAATATCGAAAAAGATTCAACGAAATGCTTAATTGAAAAAAAAAAATAAAATAAAAACTTCACAAAAAGTGAAGGAGATAACCATGAGACACTTTTTAAGACTTGGTCAAATTTATTTGGTACCGCTGGACCTACCTGAATTGCTGATTTGCTGAGATTTCTTCAGGTACTCAACCAAAACAAGCGTGATTTCCTGCTGTGTGATCAGACTCATTTGGTCAAAGGCCTTGTCCAGCCCTTCAACGCTGTTAGAGAAAGATGAAATCCATCTCAGCACAACATGTTCAGATGTTTGCAATGTTTACATTCCCAAATTTTGGCAAGGATCAAAAAGAGAGCTTGCACGTTGGATCATTCTATTTAATGTGGCCATGCATGAAGAAAATGAAGGAAGGTTACATGGCTGCAACAATAGAAAAGAATGAGACTTACATCACGTGGTAGGCAGCGCAGTCAACATACGATGTTGTTATTGTCAGCATGTCTGGTGTCAGGCTTGGGAAGAGAGGCACCAGTAACGTCCAAAACCACTGAGTCCAATTATACATGGAGAACTTTGGGAAATAACCGCTAATGATTCCAAATGTCCGATTCATCATCATGTCCCTGACCATGGGATTGATCTGTAGCATCTTTGGAAGAGGAAGGAGGAAAATCACTCGCTCAATCTTGAGCACTCATGCTTTCCTGACAAAATTGTAACTCTAGGAATTCTCTGAATTTGTCCTACAAAACAGTCAGTCATTTTGTTTATCAGACCAAAGTTGAGTATGCTGGATAGACTCATCAGTTGAATTATACCTCAGAATTCTGACTCAGAGATAGCAAGTACTCCTCAACGTTCAGGAAGCTGTCGCCTTCATTCAGACGCTCAAACACCACTTTCATCATGTCTGTGTTGTTCAGTGCTCCGGAAGTTAAAGTCAGTTTGGCTACTTCGGATGCACTCAAGAGATTCAGTGAGTTCAACTGCAAAAGGATATTGAGAATGTTTGTGTAAGGCATTTCTGCTTAACATTTAAAGCAATAGATGTGACTTGTGAATACAGTCTGGAACTTTAAGAATCTTACGACAGAGAAGTTAGAGTTGAGTGACTGTATGTCTGCCAAGGTCACATGGACAGAGAAGGATCGAAAGTTGTTCGCGAACCAGGCACTGGTGCCGTTTTCAGTTCCACAAGGCAGAGCTAAATCAATATCGAAAAAGATTCAACGAAATGCTTAATTGAAAAAAAAAAAAATAAAATAAAAACTTCACAAAAAGTGAAGGAGATAACCATGAGACACTTTTTAAGACTTGGTCAAATTTATTTGGTACCGCTGGACCTACCTGAATTGCTGATTTGCTGAGATTTCTTCAGGTACTCAACCAAAACAAGCGTGATTTCCTGCTGTGTGATCAGACTCATTTGGTCAAAGGCCTTGTCCAGCCCTTCAATGCTGTTAGAGAAAGATGAAATCCATCTCAGCACAACATGTTCAGATGTTTGCAATGTTTACATTCCCAAATTTTGGCAAGGATCAAAAAGAGAGCTTGCACGTTGGATCATTCTATTTAATGTGGCCATGCATGAAGAAAATGAAGGAAGGTTACATGGCTGCAACAATAGAAAAGAATGAGACTTACATCACGTGGTAGGCAGCGCAGTCAACATACGATGTTGTTATTGTCAGCATGTCTGGTGTCAGGCTTGGGAAGAGAGGCACCAGTAACGTCCAAAACCACTGAGTCCAATTATACATGGAGAACTTTGGGAAATAACCGCTAATGATTCCAAATGTCCGATTCATCATCATGTCCCTGACCATGGGATTGATCTGTAGCATCTTTGGAAGAGGAAGGAGGAAAATCACTCGCTCAATCTTGAGCACTCATGCTTTCCTGACAAAATTGTAACTCTAGGAATTCTCTGAATTTGTCCTACAAAACAGTCAGTCATTTTGTTTATCAGACCAAAGTTGAGTATGCTGGATAGACTCATCAGTTGAATTATACCTCAGAATTCTGACTCAGAGATAGCAAGTACTCCTCAACGTTCAGGAAGCTGTCGCCTTCATTCAGACGCTCAAACACCACTTTCATCATGTCTGTGTTGTTCAGTGCTCCGGAAGTTAAAGTCAGTTTGGCTACTTCGGATGCACTCAAGAGATTCAGTGAGTTCAACTGCAAAAGGATATTGAGAATGTTTGTGTAAGGCATTTCTGCTTAACATTTAAAGCAATAGATGTGACTTGTGAATACAGTCTGGAACTTTAAGAATCTTACGACAGAGAAGTTAGAGTTGAGTGACTGTATGTCTGCCAAGGTCACATGGACAGAGAAGGATCGAAAGTTGTTCGCGAACCAGGCACTGGTGCCGTTTTCAGTTCCACAAGGCAGAGCTAAATCAATATCGAAAAAGATTCAACGAAATGCTTAATTGAAAAAAAAAAATAAAATAAAAACTTCACAAAAAGTGAAGGAGATAACCATGAGACACTTTTTAAGACTTGGTCAAATTTATTTGGTACCGCTGGACCTACCTGAATTGCTGATTTGCTGAGATTTCTTCAGGTACTCAACCAAAACAAGCGTGATTTCCTGCTGTGTGATCAGACTCATTTGGTCAAAGGCCTTGTCCAGCCCTTCAACGCTGTTAGAGAAAGATGAAATCCATCTCAGCACAACATGTTCAGATGTTTGCAATGTTTACATTCCCAAATTTTGGCAAGGATCAAAAAGAGAGCTTGCACGTTGGATCATTCTATTTAATGTGGCCATGCATGAAGAAAATGAAGGAAGGTTACATGGCTGCAACAATAGAAAAGAATGAGACTTACATCACGTGGTAGGCAGCGCAGTCAACATACGATGTTGTTATTGTCAGCATGTCTGGTGTCAGGCTTGGGAAGAGAGGCACCAGTAACGTCCAAAACCACTGAGTCCAATTATACATGGAGAACTTTGGGAAATAACCGCTAATGATTCCAAATGTCCGATTCATCATCATGTCCCTGACCATGGGATTGATCTGTAGCATCTTTGGAAGAGGAAGGAGGAAAATCACTCGCTCAATCTTGAGCACTCATGCTTTCCTGACAAAATTGTAACTCTAGGAATTCTCTGAATTTGTCCTACAAAACAGTCATTTTGTTTATCAGACCAAAGTTGAGTATGCTGGATAGACTCATCAGTTGAATTATACCTCAGAATTCTGACTCAGAGATAGCAAGTACTCCTCAACGTTCAGGAAGCTGTCGCCTTCATTCAGACGCTCAAACACCACTTTCATCATGTCTGTGTTGTTCAGTGCTCCGGAAGTTAAAGTCAGTTTGGCTACTTCGGATGCACTCAAGAGATTCAGTGAGTTCAACTGCAAAAGGATATTGAGAATGTTTGTGTAAGGCATTTCTGCTTAACATTTAAAGCAATAGATGTGACTTGTGAATACAGTCTGGAACTTTAAGAATCTTACGACAGAGAAGTTAGAGTTGAGTGACTGTATGTCTGCCAAGGTCACATGGACAGAGAAGGATCGAAAGTTGTTCGCGAACCAGGCACTGGTGCCGTTTTCAGTTCCACAAGGCAGAGCTAAATCAATATCGAAAAAGATTCAACGAAATGCTTAATTGAAAAAAAAAAATAAAATAAAAACTTCACAAAAAGTGAAGGAGATAACCATGAGACACTTTTTAAGACTTGGTCAAATTTATTTGGTACCGCTGGACCTACCTGAATTGCTGATTTGCTGAGATTTCTTCAGGTACTCAACCAAAACAAGCGTGATTTCCTGCTGTGTGATCAGACTCATTTGGTCAAAGGCCTTGTCCAGCCCTTCAACGCTGTTAGAGAAAGATGAAATCCATCTCAGCACAACATGTTCAGATGTTTGCAATGTTTACATTCCCAAATTTTGGCAAGGATCAAAAAGAGAGCTTGCACGTTGGATCATTCTATTTAATGTGGCCATGCATGAAGAAAATGAAGGAAGGTTACATGGCTGCAACAATAGAAAAGAATGAGACTTACATCACGTGGTAGGCAGCGCAGTCAACATACGATGTTGTTATTGTCAGCATGTCTGGTGTCAGGCTTGGGAAGAGAGGCACCAGTAACGTCCAAAACCACTGAGTCCAATTATACATGGAGAACTTTGGGAAATAACCGCTAATGATTCCAAATGTCCGATTCATCATCATGTCCCTGACCATGGGATTGATCTGTAGCATCTTTGGAAGAGGAAGGAGGAAAATCACTCGCTCAATCTTGAGCACTCATGCTTTCCTGACAAAATTGTAACTCTAGGAATTCTCTGAATTTGTCCTACAAAACAGTCATTTTGTTTATCAGACCAAAGTTGAGTATGCTGGATAGACTCATCAGTTGAATTATACCTCAGAATTCTGACTCAGAGATAGCAAGTACTCCTCAACGTTCAGGAAGCTGTCGCCTTCATTCAGACGCTCAAACACCACTTTCATCATGTCTGTGTTGTTCAGTGCTCCGGAAGTTAAAGTCAGTTTGGCTACTTCGGATGCACTCAAGAGATTCAGTGAGTTCAACTGCAAAAGGATATTGAGAATGTTTGTGTAAGGCATTTCTGCTTAACATTTAAAGCAATAGATGTGACTTGTGAATACAGTCTGGAACTTTAAGAATCTTACGACAGAGAAGTTAGAGTTGAGTGACTGTATGTCTGCCAAGGTCACATGGACAGAGAAGGATCGAAAGTTGTTCGCGAACCAGGCACTGGTGCCGTTTTCAGTTCCACAAGGCAGAGCTAAATCAATATCGAAAAAGATTCAACGAAATGCTTAATTGAAAAAAAAAAATAAAATAAAAACTTCACAAAAAGTGAAGGAGATAACCATGAGACACTTTTTAAGACTTGGTCAAATTTATTTGGTACCGCTGGACCTACCTGAATTGCTGATTTGCTGAGATTTCTTCAGGTACTCAACCAAAACAAGCGTGATTTCCTGCTGTGTGATCAGACTCATTTGGTCAAAGGCCTTGTCCAGCCCTTCAACGCTGTTAGAGAAAGATGAAATCCATCTCAGCACAACATGTTCAGATGTTTGCAATGTTTACATTCCCAAATTTTGGCAAGGATCAAAAAGAGAGCTTGCACGTTGGATCATTCTATTTAATGTGGCCATGCATGAAGAAAATGAAGGAAGGTTACATGGCTGCAACAATAGAAAAGAATGAGACTTACATCATGTGGTAGGCAGCGCAGTCAACATACGATGTTGTTATTGTCAGCATGTCTGGTGTCAGGCTTGGGAAGAGAGGCACCAGTAACGTCCAAAACCACTGAGTCCAATTATACATGGAGAACTTTGGGAAATAACCGCTAATGATTCCAAATGTCCGATTCATCATCATGTCCCTGACCATGGGATTGATCTGTAGCATCTTTGGAAGAGGAAGGAGGAAAATCACTCGCTCAATCTTGAGCACTCATGCTTTCCTGACAAAATTGTAACTCTAGGAATTCTCTGAATTTGTCCTACAAAACAGTCAGTCATTTTGTTTATCAGACCAAAGTTGAGTATGCTGGATAGACTCATCAGTTGAATTATACCTCAGAATTCTGACTCAGAGATAGCAAGTACTCCTCAACGTTCAGGAAGCTGTCGCCTTCATTCAGACGCTCAAACACCACTTTCATCATGTCTGTGTTGTTCAGTGCTCCGGAAGTTAAAGTCAGTTTGGCTACTTCGGATGCACTCAAGAGATTCAGTGAGTTCAACTGCAAAAGGATATTGAGAATGTTTGTGTAAGGCATTTCTGCTTAACATTTAAAGCAATAGATGTGACTTGTGAATACAGTCTGGAACTTTAAGAATCTTACGACAGAGAAGTTAGAGTTGAGTGACTGTATGTCTGCCAAGGTCACATGGACAGAGAAGGATCGAAAGTTGTTCGCGAACCAGGCACTGGTGCCGTTTTCAGTTCCACAAGGCAGAGCTAAATCAATATCGAAAAAGATTCAACGAAATGCTTAATTGAAAAAAAAATAAAATAAAAACTTCACAAAAAGTGAAGGAGATAACCATGAGTCACTTTTTAAGACTTGGTCAAATTTATTTGGTACCGCTGGACCTACCTGAATTGCTGATTTGCTGAGATTTCTTCAGGTACTCAACCAAAACAAGCGTGATTTCCTGCTGTGTGATCAGACTCATTTGGTCAAAGGCCTTGTCCAGCCCTTCAACGCTGTTAGAGAAAGATGAAATCCATCTCAGCACAACATGTTCAGATGTTTGCAATGTTTACATTCCCAAATTTTGGCAAGGATCAAAAAGAGAGCTTGCACGTTGGATCATTCTATTTAATGTGGCCATGCATGAAGAAAATGAAGGAAGGTTACATGGCTGCAACAATAGAAAAGAATGAGACTTACATCACGTGGTAGGCAGCGCAGTCAACATACGATGTTGTTATTGTCAGCATGTCTGGTGTCAGGCTTGGGAAGAGAGGCACCAGTAACGTCCAAAACCACTGAGTCCAATTATACATGGAGAACTTTGGGAAATAACCGCTAATGATTCCAAATGTCCGATTCATCATCATGTCCCTGACCATGGGATTGATCTGTAGCATCTTTGGAAGAGGAAGGAGGAAAATCACTCGCTCAATCTTGAGCACTCATGCTTTCCTGACAAAATTGTAACTCTAGGAATTCTCTGAATTTGTCCTACAAAACAGTCAGTCATTTTGTTTATCAGACCAAAGTTGAGTATGCTGGATAGACTCATCAGTTGAATTATACCTCAGAATTCTGACTCAGAGATAGCAAGTACTCCTCAACGTTCAGGAAGCTGTCGCCTTCATTCAGACGCTCAAACACCACTTTCATCATGTCTGTGTTGTTCAGTGCTCCGGAAGTTAAAGTCAGTTTGGCTACTTCGGATGCACTCAAGAGATTCAGTGAGTTCAACTGCAAAAGGATATTGAGAATGTTTGTGTAAGGCATTTCTGCTTAACATTTAAAGCAATAGATGTGACTTGTGAATACAGTCTGGAACTTTAAGAATCTTACGACAGAGAAGTTAGAGTTGAGTGACTGTATGTCTGCCAAGGTCACATGGACAGAGAAGGATCGAAAGTTGTTCGCGAACCAGGCACTGGTGCCGTTTTCAGTTCCACAAGGCAGAGCTAAATCAATATCGAAAAAGATTCAACGAAATGCTTAATTGAAAAAAAAAAATAAAATAAAAACTTCACAAAAAGTGAAGGAGATAACCATGAGACACTTTTTAAGACTTGGTCAAATTTATTTGGTACCGCTGGACCTACCTGAATTGCTGATTTGCTGAGATTTCTTCAGGTACTCAACCAAAACAAGCGTGATTTCCTGCTGTGTGATCAGACTCATTTGGTCAAAGGCCTCGTCCAGCCCTTCAACGCTGTTAGAGAAAGATGAAATCCATCTCAGCACAACATGTTCAGATGTTTGCAATGTTTACATTCCCAAATTTTGGCAAGGATCAAAAAGAGAGCTTGCACGTTGGATCATTCTATTTAATGTGGCCATGCATGAAGAAAATGAAGGAAGGTTACATGGCTGCAACAATAGAAAAGAATGAGACTTACATCACGTGGTAGGCAGCGCAGTCAACATACGATGTTGTTATTGTCAGCATGTCTGGTGTCAGGCTTGGGAAGAGAGGCACCAGTAACGTCCAAAACCACTGAGTCCAATTATACATGGAGAACTTTGGGAAATAACCGCTAATGATTCCAAATGTCCGATTCATCATCATGTCCCTGACCATGGGATTGATCTGTAGCATCTTTGGAAGAGGAAGGAGGAAAATCACTCGCTCAATCTTGAGCACTCATGCTTTCCTGACAAAATTGTAACTCTAGGAATTCTCTGAATTTGTCCTACAAAACAGTCAGTCATTTTGTTTATCAGACCAAAGTTGAGTATGCTGGATAGACTCATCAGTTGAATTATACCTCAGAATTCTGACTCAGAGATAGCAAGTACTCCTCAACGTTCAGGAAGCTGTCGCCTTCATTCAGACGCTCAAACACCACTTTCATCATGTCTGTGTTGTTCAGTGCTCCGGAAGTTAAAGTCAGTTTGGCTACTTCGGATGCACTCAAGAGATTCAGTGAGTTCAACTGCAAAAGGATATTGAGAATGTTTGTGTAAGGCATTTCTGCTTAACATTTAAAGCAATAGATGTGACTTGTGAATACAGTCTGGAACTTTAAGAATCTTACGACAGAGAAGTTAGAGTTGAGTGACTGTATGTCTGCCAAGGTCACATGGACAGAGAAGGATCGAAAGTTGTTCGCGAACCAGGCACTGGTGCCGTTTTCAGTTCCACAAGGCAGAGCTAAATCAATATCGAAAAAGATTCAACGAAATGCTTAATTGAAAAAAAAAAATAAAATAAAAACTTCACAAAAAGTGAAGGAGATAACCATGAGACACTTTTTAAGACTTGGTCAAATTTATTTGGTACCGCTGGACCTACCTGAATTGCTGATTTGCTGAGATTTCTTCAGGTACTCAACCAAAACAAGCGTGATTTCCTGCTGTGTGATCAGACTCATTTGGTCAAAGGCCTTGTCCAGCCCTTCAACGCTGTTAGAGAAAGATGAAATCCATCTCAGCACAACATGTTCAGATGTTTGCAATGTTTACATTCCCAAATTTTGGCAAGGATCAAAAAGAGAGCTTGCACGTTGGATCATTCTATTTAATGTGGCCATGCATGAAGAAAATGAAGGAAGGTTACATGGCTGCAACAATAGAAAAGAATGAGACTTACATCACGTGGTAGGCAGCGCAGTCAACATACGATGTTGTTATTGTCAGCATGTCTGGTGTCAGGCTTGGGAAGAGAGGCACCAGTAACGTCCAAAACCACTGAGTCCAATTATACATGGAGAACTTTGGGAAATAACCGCTAATGATTCCAAATGTCCGATTCATCATCATGTCCCTGACCATGGGATTGATCTGTAGCATCTTTGGAAGAGGAAGGAGGAAAATCACTCGCTCAATCTTGAGCACTCATGCTTTCCTGACAAAATTGTAACTCTAGGAATTCTCTGAATTTGTCCTACAAAACAGTCAGTCATTTTGTTTATCAGACCAAAGTTGAGTATGCTGGATAGACTCATCAGTTGAATTATACCTCAGAATTCTGACTCAGAGATAGCAAGTACTCCTCAACGTTCAGGAAGCTGTCGCCTTCATTCAGACGCTCAAACACCACTTTCATCATGTCTGTGTTGTTCAGTGCTCCGGAAGTTAAAGTCAGTTTGGCTACTTCGGATGCACTCAAGAGATTCAGTGAGTTCAACTGCAAAAGGATATTGAGAATGTTTGTGTAAGGCATTTCTGCTTAACATTTAAAGCAATAGATGTGACTTGTGAATACAGTCTGGAACTTTAAGAATCTTACGACAGAGAAGTTAGAGTTGAGTGACTGTATGTCTGCCAAGGTCACATGGACAGAGAAGGATCGAAAGTTGTTCGCGAACCAGGCACTGGTGCCGTTTTCAGTTCCACAAGGCAGAGCTAAATCAATATCGAAAAAGATTCAACGAAATGCTTAATTGAAAAAAAAAAAATAAAATAAAAACTTCACAAAAAGTGAAGGAGATAACCATGAGACACTTTTTAAGACTTGGTCAAATTTATTTGGTACCGCTGGACCTACCTGAATTGCTGATTTGCTGAGATTTCTTCAGGTACTCAACCAAAACAAGCGTGATTTCCTGCTGTGTGATCAGACTCATTTGGTCAAAGGCCTTGTCCAGCCCTTCAACGCTGTTAGAGAAAGATGAAATCCATCTCAGCACAACATGTTCAGATGTTTGCAATGTTTACATTCCCAAATTTTGGCAAGGATCAAAAAGAGAGCTTGCACGTTGGATCATTCTATTTAATGTGGCCATGCATGAAGAAAATGAAGGAAGGTTACATGGCTGCAACAATAGAAAAGAATGAGACTTACATCACGTGGTAGGCAGCGCAGTCAACATACGATGTTGTTATTGTCAGCATGTCTGGTGTCAGGCTTGGGAAGAGAGGCACCAGTAACGTCCAAAACCACTGAGTCCAATTATACATGGAGAACTTTGGGAAATAACCGCTAATGATTCCAAATGTCCGATTCATCATCATGTCCCTGACCATGGGATTGATCTGTAGCATCTTTGGAAGAGGAAGGAGGAAAATCACTCGCTCAATCTTGAGCACTCATGCTTTCCTGACAAAATTGTAACTCTAGGAATTCTCTGAATTTGTCCTACAAAACAGTCATTTTGTTTATCAGACCAAAGTTGAGTATGCTGGATAGACTCATCAGTTGAATTATACCTCAGAATTCTGACTCAGAGATAGCAAGTACTCCTCAACGTTCAGGAAGCTGTCGCCTTCATTCAGACGCTCAAACACCACTTTCATCATGTCTGTGTTGTTCAGTGCTCCGGAAGTTAAAGTCAGTTTGGCTACTTCGGATGCACTCAAGAGATTCAGTGAGTTCAACTGCAAAAGGATATTGAGAATGTTTGTGTAAGGCATTTCTGCTTAACATTTAAAGCAATAGATGTGACTTGTGAATACAGTCTGGAACTTTAAGAATCTTACGACAGAGAAGTTAGAGTTGAGTGACTGTATGTCTGCCAAGGTCACATGGACAGAGAAGGATCGAAAGTTGTTCGCGAACCAGGCACTGGTGCCGTTTTCAGTTCCACAAGGCAGAGCTAAATCAATATCGAAAAAGATTCAACGAAATGCTTAATTGAAAAAAAAAATAAAATAAAAACTTCACAAAAAGTGAAGGAGATAACCATGAGACACTTTTTAAGACTTGGTCAAATTTATTTGGTACCGCTGGACCTACCTGAATTGCTGATTTGCTGAGATTTCTTCAGGTACTCAACCAAAACAAGCGTGATTTCCTGCTGTGTGATCAGACTCATTTGGTCAAAGGCCTTGTCCAGCCCTTCAACGCTGTTAGAGAAAGATGAAATCCATCTCAGCACAACATGTTCAGATGTTTGCAATGTTTACATTCCCAAATTTTGGCAAGGATCAAAAAGAGAGCTTGCACGTTGGATCATTCTATTTAATGTGGCCATGCATGAAGAAAATGAAGGAAGGTTACATGGCTGCAACAATAGAAAAGAATGAGACTTACATCACGTGGTAGGCAGCGCAGTCAACATACGATGTTGTTATTGTCAGCATGTCTGGTGTCAGGCTTGGGAAGAGAGGCACCAGTAACGTCCAAAACCACTGAGTCCAATTATACATGGAGAACTTTGGGAAATAACCGCTAATGATTCCAAATGTCCGATTCATCATCATGTCCCTGACCATGGGATTGATCTGTAGCATCTTTGGAAGAGGAAGGAGGAAAATCACTCGCTCAATCTTGAGCACTCATGCTTTCCTGACAAAATTGTAACTCTAGGAATTCTCTGAATTTGTCCTACAAAACAGTCAGTCATTTTGTTTATCAGACCAAAGTTGAGTATGCTGGATAGACTCATCAGTTGAATTATACCTCAGAATTCTGACTCAGAGATAGCAAGTACTCCTCAACGTTCAGGAAGCTGTCGCCTTCATTCAGACGCTCAAACACCACTTTCATCATGTCTGTGTTGTTCAGTGCTCCGGAAGTTAAAGTCAGTTTGGCTACTTCGGATGCACTCAAGAGATTCAGTGAGTTCAACTGCAAAAGGATATTGAGAATGTTTGTGTAAGGCATTTCTGCTTAACATTTAAAGCAATAGATGTGACTTGTGAATACAGTCTGGAACTTTAAGAATCTTACGACAGAGAAGTTAGAGTTGAGTGACTGTATGTCTGCCAAGGTCACATGGACAGAGAAGGATCGAAAGTTGTTCGCGAACCAGGCACTGGTGCCGTTTTCAGTTCCACAAGGCAGAGCTAAATCAATATCGAAAAAGATTCAACGAAATGCTTAATTGAAAAAAAAAAAATAAAATAAAAACTTCACAAAAAGTGAAGGAGATAACCATGAGACACTTTTTAAGACTTGGTCAAATTTATTTGGTACCGCTGGACCTACCTGAATTGCTGATTTGCTGAGATTTCTTCAGGTACTCAACCAAAACAAGCGTGATTTCCTGCTGTGTGATCAGACTCATTTGGTCAAAGGCCTTGTCCAGCCCTTCAACGCTGTTAGAGAAAGATGAAATCCATCTCAGCACAACATGTTCAGATGTTTGCAATGTTTACATTCCCAAATTTTGGCAAGGATCAAAAAGAGAGCTTGCACGTTGGATCATTCTATTTAATGTGGCCATGCATGAAGAAAATGAAGGAAGGTTACATGGCTGCAACAATAGAAAAGAATGAGACTTACATCACGTGGTAGGCAGCGCAGTCAACATACGATGTTGTTATTGTCAGCATGTCTGGTGTCAGGCTTGGGAAGAGAGGCACCAGTAACGTCCAAAACCACTGAGTCCAATTATACATGGAGAACTTTGGGAAATAACCGCTAATGATTCCAAATGTCCGATTCATCATCATGTCCCTGACCATGGGATTGATCTGTAGCATCTTTGGAAGAGGAAGGAGGAAAATCACTCGCTCAATCTTGAGCACTCATGCTTTCCTGACAAAATTGTAACTCTAGGAATTCTCTGAATTTGTCCTACAAAACAGTCATTTTGTTTATCAGACCAAAGTTGAGTATGCTGGATAGACTCATCAGTTGAATTATACCTCAGAATTCTGACTCAGAGATAGCAAGTACTCCTCAACGTTCAGGAAGCTGTCGCCTTCATTCAGACGCTCAAACACCACTTTCATCATGTCTGTGTTGTTCAGTGCTCCGGAAGTTAAAGTCAGTTTGGCTACTTCGGATGCACTCAAGAGATTCAGTGAGTTCAACTGCAAAAGGATATTGAGAATGTTTGTGTAAGGCATTTCTGCTTAACATTTAAAGCAATAGATGTGACTTGTGAATACAGTCTGGAACTTTAAGAATCTTACGACAGAGAAGTTAGAGTTGAGTGACTGTATGTCTGCCAAGGTCACATGGACAGAGAAGGATCGAAAGTTGTTCGCGAACCAGGCACTGGTGCCGTTTTCAGTTCCACAAGGCAGAGCTAAATCAATATCGAAAAAGATTCAACGAAATGCTTAATTGAAAAAAAAAAATAAAATAAAAACTTCACAAAAAGTGAAGGAGATAACCATGAGACACTTTTTAAGACTTGGTCAAATTTATTTGGTACCGCTGGACCTACCTGAATTGCTGATTTGCTGAGATTTCTTCAGGTACTCAACCAAAACAAGCGTGATTTCCTGCTGTGTGATCAGACTCATTTGGTCAAAGGCCTTGTCCAGCCCTTCAACGCTGTTAGAGAAAGATGAAATCCATCTCAGCACAACATGTTCAGATGTTTGCAATGTTTACATTCCCAAATTTTGGCAAGGATCAAAAAGAGAGCTTGCACGTTGGATCATTCTATTTAATGTGGCCATGCATGAAGAAAATGAAGGAAGGTTACATGGCTGCAACAATAGAAAAGAATGAGACTTACATCACGTGGTAGGCAGCGCAGTCAACATACGATGTTGTTATTGTCAGCATGTCTGGTGTCAGGCTTGGGAAGAGAGGCACCAGTAACGTCCAAAACCACTGAGTCCAATTATACATGGAGAACTTTGGGAAATAACCGCTAATGATTCCAAATGTCCGATTCATCATCATGTCCCTGACCATGGGATTGATCTGTAGCATCTTTGGAAGAGGAAGGAGGAAAATCACTCGCTCAATCTTGAGCACTCATGCTTTCCTGACAAAATTGTAACTCTAGGAATTCTCTGAATTTGTCCTACAAAACAGTCATTTTGTTTATCAGACCAAAGTTGAGTATGCTGGATAGACTCATCAGTTGAATTATACCTCAGAATTCTGACTCAGAGATAGCAAGTACTCCTCAACGTTCAGGAAGCTGTCGCCTTCATTCAGACGCTCAAACACCACTTTCATCATGTCTGTGTTGTTCAGTGCTCCGGAAGTTAAAGTCAGTTTGGCTACTTCGGATGCACTCAAGAGATTCAGTGAGTTCAACTGCAAAAGGATATTGAGAATGTTTGTGTAAGGCATTTCTGCTTAACATTTAAAGCAATAGATGTGACTTGTGAATACAGTCTGGAACTTTAAGAATCTTACGACAGAGAAGTTAGAGTTGAGTGACTGTATGTCTGCCAAGGTCACATGGACAGAGAAGGATCGAAAGTTGTTCGCGAACCAGGCACTGGTGCTGTTTTCAGTTCCACAAGGCAGAGCTAAATCAATATCGAAAAAGATTCAACGAAATGCTTAATTGAAAAAAAAAAATAAAATAAAAACTTCACAAAAAGTGAAGGAGATAACCATGAGACACTTTTTAAGACTTGGTCAAATTTATTTGGTACCGCTGGACCTACCTGAATTGCTGATTTGCTGAGATTTCTTCAGGTACTCAACCAAAACAAGCGTGATTTCCTGCTGTGTGATCAGACTCATTTGGTCAAAGGCCTTGTCCAGCCCTTCAACGCTGTTAGAGAAAGATGAAATCCATCTCAGCACAACATGTTCAGATGTTTGCAATGTTTACATTCCCAAATTTTGGCAAGGATCAAAAAGAGAGCTTGCACGTTGGATCATTCTATTTAATGTGGCCATGCATGAAGAAAATGAAGGAAGGTTACATGGCTGCAACAATAGAAAAGAATGAGACTTACATCACGTGGTAGGCAGCGCAGTCAACATACGATGTTGTTATTGTCAGCATGTCTGGTGTCAGGCTTGGGAAGAGAGGCACCAGTAACGTCCAAAACCACTGAGTCCAATTATACATGGAGAACTTTGGGAAATAACCGCTAATGATTCCAAATGTCCGATTCATCATCATGTCCCTGACCATGGGATTGATCTGTAGCATCTTTGGAAGAGGAAGGAGGAAAATCACTCGCTCAATCTTGAGCACTCATGCTTTCCTGACAAAATTGTAACTCTAGGAATTCTCTGAATTTGTCCTACAAAACAGTCATTTTGTTTATCAGACCAAAGTTGAGTATGCTGGATAGACTCATCAGTTGAATTATACCTCAGAATTCTGACTCAGAGATAGCAAGTACTCCTCAACGTTCAGGAAGCTGTCGCCTTCATTCAGACGCTCAAACACCACTTTCATCATGTCTGTGTTGTTCAGTGCTCCGGAAGTTAAAGTCAGTTTGGCTACTTCGGATGCACTCAAGAGATTCAGTGAGTTCAACTGCAAAAGGATATTGAGAATGTTTGTGTAAGGCATTTCTGCTTAACATTTAAAGCAATAGATGTGACTTGTGAATACAGTCTGGAACTTTAAGAATCTTACGACAGAGAAGTTAGAGTTGAGTGACTGTATGTCTGCCAAGGTCACATGGACAGAGAAGGATCGAAAGTTGTTCGCGAACCAGGCACTGGTGCCGTTTTCAGTTCCACAAGGCAGAGCTAAATCAATATCGAAAAAGATTCAACGAAATGCTTAATTGAAAAAAAAAAAATAAAATAAAAACTTCACAAAAAGTGAAGGAGATAACCATGAGACACTTTTTAAGACTTGGTCAAATTTATTTGGTACCGCTGGACCTACCTGAATTGCTGATTTGCTGAGATTTCTTCAGGTACTCAACCAAAACAAGCGTGATTTCCTGCTGTGTGATCAGACTCATTTGGTCAAAGGCCTTGTCCAGCCCTTCAACGCTGTTAGAGAAAGATGAAATCCATCTCAGCACAACATGTTCAGATGTTTGCAATGTTTACATTCCCAAATTTTGGCAAGGATCAAAAAGAGAGCTTGCACGTTGGATCATTCTATTTAATGTGGCCATGCATGAAGAAAATGAAGGAAGGTTACATGGCTGCAACAATAGAAAAGAATGAGACTTACATCACGTGGTAGGCAGCGCAGTCAACATACGATGTTGTTATTGTCAGCATGTCTGGTGTCAGGCTTGGGAAGAGAGGCACCAGTAACGTCCAAAACCACTGAGTCCAATTATACATGGAGAACTTTGGGAAATAACCGCTAATGATTCCAAATGTCCGATTCATCATCATGTCCCTGACCATGGGATTGATCTGTAGCATCTTTGGAAGAGGAAGGAGGAAAATCACTCGCTCAATCTTGAGCACTCATGCTTTCCTGACAAAATTGTAACTCTAGGAATTCTCTGAATTTGTCCTACAAAACAGTCATTTTGTTTATCAGACCAAAGTTGAGTATGCTGGATAGACTCATCAGTTGAATTATACCTCAGAATTCTGACTCAGAGATAGCAAGTACTCCTCAACGTTCAGGAAGCTGTCGCCTTCATTCAGACGCTCAAACACCACTTTCATCATGTCTGTGTTGTTCAGTGCTCCGGAAGTTAAAGTCAGTTTGGCTACTTCGGATGCACTCAAGAGATTCAGTGAGTTCAACTGCAAAAGGATATTGAGAATGTTTGTGTAAGGCATTTCTGCTTAACATTTAAAGCAATAGATGTGACTTGTGAATACAGTCTGGAACTTTAAGAATCTTACGACAGAGAAGTTAGAGTTGAGGGACTGTATGTCTGCCAAGGTCACATGGACAGAGAAGGATCGAAAGTTGTTCGCGAACCAGGCACTGGTGCCGTTTTCAGTTCCACAAGGCAGAGCTAAATCAATATCGAAAAAGATTCAACGAAATGGTCAATGGAAAAAAAAAAATAAATAAATAAAAACTTCACAAAAAGTAAAAGATAACCATGAGACACTTTTTAAGACTTGGTCAAATTTATTTGGTACCGCTGGACCTACCTGAATTGCTGATTTGCTGAGATTTCTTCAGGTACTCAACCAAAACAAGCGTGATTTCCTGCTGTGTGATCAGACTCATTTGGTCAAAGGCCTTGTCCAGCCCTTCAACGCTGTTAGAGAAAGATGAAATCCATCTCAGCACAACATGTTCAGATGTTTGCAATGTTTACATTCCCAAATTTTGGCAAGGATCAAAAAGAGAGCTTGCACGTTGGATCATTCTATTTAATGTGGTCATGCATGAAGAAAATGAAGGAAGTTTACATGGCTGCAACAATAGAAAAGAATGAGACTTACATCACGTGGTAGGCAGCGCAGTCAACATACGATGTTGTTATTGTCAGCATGTCTGGTGTCAGGCTTGGGAAGAGAGGCACCAGTAACGTCCAAAACCACTGAGTCCAATTATACATGGAGAACTTTGGGAAATATCCGCTAATGATTCCAAATGTCTGATTGATCATCATGTCCCTGACCATGGGATTGATCTGTAGCATCTTTGGAAGAGGAAGGAGGAAAATCACTCGCTCAATCTTGAGCACTCATGCTTTCCTGACAAAATTGTAACTCTAGGAATTCTCTGAATTTGTCCTACAAAACAGTCATTTTGTTTATCAGACCAAAGTTGAGTATGCTGGATAGACTCATCAGTTGAATTATACCTCAGAATTCTGACTCAGAGATAGCAAGTACTCCTCAACGTTCAGGAAGCTGTCGCCTTCATTCAGACGCTCAAACACCACTTTCATCATGTCTGTGTTGTTCAGTGCTCCGGAAGTTAAAGTCAGTTTGGCTACTTCGGATGCACTCAAGAGATTCAGTGAGTTCAACTGCAAAAGGATATTGAGAATGTTTGTGTAAGGCATTTCTGCTTAACATTTAAAGCAATAGATGTGACTTGTGAACACAGTCTGGAACTTTAAGAATCTTACGACAGAGAAGTTAGAGTTGAGTGACTGTATGTCTGCCCAGGTCACATGGACAGAGAAGGATCGAAAGTTGTTCGCAAACCAGGCACTGGTGCCGTTTTCAGTTCCACAAGGCAGAGCTAAATCAATATCGAAAAAGATTCAACGAAATGGTTAATGGAAAATAAATAAATAAATAAATAAAAACTTCACAAAAAGTAAAAGAGATAACCATGAGACACTTTTTAAGACTTGGTCAAATTTATTTGGTACCGCTGGACCTACCTGAATTGCTGATTTGCTGAGATTTCTTCAGGTACTCAACCAAAACAAGCGTGATTTCCTGCTGTGTGATCAGACTCATTTGGTCAAAGGCCTTGTCCAGCCCTTCAACGCTGTTAGAGAAAGATGAAATCCATCTCAGCACAACATGTTCAGATGTTTGCAATGTTTACATTCCCAAATTTTGGCAAGGATCAAAAAGAGAGCTTGCACGTTGGATCATTCTATTTAATGTGGCCATGCATGAAGAAAATGAAGGAAGGTTACATGGCTGCAACAATAGAAAAGAATGAGACTTACATCACGTGGTAGGCAGCGCAGTCAACATACGATGTTGTTATTGTCAGCATGTCTGGTGTCAGGCTTGGGAAGAGAGGCACCAGTAACGTCCAAAACCACTGAGTCCAATTATACATGGAGAACTTTGGGAAATAACCGCTAATGATTCCAAATGTCCGATTCATCATCATGTCCCTGACCATGGGATTGATCTGTAGCATCTTTGGAAGAGGAAGGAGGAAAATCACTCGCTCAATCTTGAGCACTCATGCTTTCCTGACAAAATTGTAACTCTAGGAATTCTCTGAATTTGTCCTACAAAACAGTCATTTTGTTTATCAGACCAAAGTTGAGTATGCTGGATAGACTCATCAGTTGAATTATACCTCAGAATTCTGACTCAGAGATAGCAAGTACTCCTCAACGTTCAGGAAGCTGTCGCCTTCATTCAGACGCTCAAACACCACTTTCATCATGTCTGTGTTGTTCAGTGCTCCGGAAGTTAAAGTCAGTTTGGCTACTTCGGATGCACTCAAGAGATTCAGTGAGTTCAACTGCAAAAGGATATTGAGAATGTTTGTGTAAGGCATTTCTGCTTAACATTTAAAGCAATAGATGTGACTTGTGAATACAGTCTGGAACTTTAAGAATCTTACGACAGAGAAGTTAGAGTTGAGTGACTGTATGTCTGCCAAGGTCACATGGACAGAGAAGGATCGAAAGTTGTTCGCGAACCAGGCACTGGTGCCGTTTTCAGTTCCACAAGGCAGTGCTAAATCAATATCGAAAAAGATTCAACGAAATGCTTAATTGAAAAAAATAAATAAATAAATAAAAACTTCACAAAAAGCAAAAGAGATAACCATGAGACACTTTTTAAGACTTGGTCAAATTTATTTGGTACTGCTGGACCTACCTGAATTGCTGATTTGCTGAGATTTCTTCAGGTACTCAACCAAAACAAGCGTGATTTCCTGCTGTGTGATCAGACTCATTTGGTCAAAGGCCTTGTCCAGCCCTTCAACGCTGTTAGAGAAAGATGAAATCCATCTCAGCACAACATGTTCAGATGTTTGCAATGTTTACATTCCCAAATTTTGGCAAGGATCAAAAAGAGAGCTTGCACGTTGGATCATTCTATTTAATGTGGCCATGCATGAAGAAAATGAAGGAAGGTTACATGGCTGCAACAATAGAAAAGAATGAGACTTACATCACGTGGTAGGCAGCGCAGTCAACATACGATGTTGTTATTGTCAGCATGTCTGGTGTCAGGCTTGGGAAGAGAGGCACCAGTAACGTCCAAAACCACTGAGTCCAATTATACATGGAGAACTTTGGGAAATAACCGCTAATGATTCCAAATGTCCGATTCATCATCATGTCCCTGACCATGGGATTGATCTGTAGCATCTTTGGAAGAGGAAGGAGGAAAATCACTCGCTCAATCTTGAGCACTCATGCTTTCCTGACAAAATTGTAACTCTAGGAATTCTCTGAATTTGTCCTACAAAACAGTCATTTTGTTTATCAGACCAAAGTTGAGTATGCTGGATAGACTCATCAGTTGAATTATACCTCAGAATTCTGACTCAGAGATAGCAAGTACTCCTCAACGTTCAGGAAGCTGTCGCCTTCATTCAGACGCTCAAACACCACTTTCATCATGTCTGTGTTGTTCAGTGCTCCGGAAGTTAAAGTCAGTTTGGCTACTTCGGATGCACTCAAGAGATTCAGTGAGTTCAACTGCAAAAGGATATTGAGAATGTTTGTGTAAGGCATTTCTGCTTAACATTTAAAGCAATAGATGTGACTTGTGAATACAGTCTGGAACTTTAAGAATCTTACGACAGAGAAGTTAGAGTTGAGTGACTGTATGTCTGCCAAGGTCACATGGACAGAGAAGGATCGAAAGTTGTTCGCGAACCAGGCACTGGTGCCGTTTTCAGTTCCACAAGGCAGAGCTAAATCAATATCGAAAAAGATTCAACGAAATGCTTAATTGAAAAAAAAAAATAAAATAAAAACTTCACAAAAAGTGAAGGATATAACCATGAGACACTTTTTAAGACTTGGTCAAATTTATTTGGTACCGCTGGACCTACCTGAATTGCTGATTTGCTGAGATTTCTTCAGGTACTCAACCAAAACAAGCGTGATTTCCTGCTGTGTGATCAGACTCATTTGGTCAAAGGCCTTGTCCAGCCCTTCAACGCTGTTAGAGAAAGATGAAATCCATCTCAGCACAACATGTTCAGATGTTTGCAATGTTTACATTCCCAAATTTTGGCAAGGATCAAAAAGAGAGCTTGCACGTTGGATCATTCTATTTAATGTGGCCATGCATGAAGAAAATGAAGGAAGGTTACATGGCTGCAACAATAGAAAAGAATGAGACTTACATCACGTGGTAGGCAGCGCAGTCAACATACGATGTTGTTATTGTCAGCATGTCTGGTGTCAGGCTTGGGAAGAGAGGCACCAGTAACGTCCAAAACCACTGAGTCCAATTATACATGGAGAACTTTGGGAAATAACCGCTAATGATTCCAAATGTCCGATTCATCATCATGTCCCTGACCATGGGATTGATCTGTAGCATCTTTGGAAGAGGAAGGAGGAAAATCACTCGCTCAATCTTGAGCACTCATGCTTTCCTGACAAAATTGTAACTCTAGGAATTCTCTGAATTTGTCCTACAAAACAGTCATTTTGTTTATCAGACCAAAGTTGAGTATGCTGGATAGACTCATCAGTTGAATTATACCTCAGAATTCTGACTCAGAGATAGCAAGTACTCCTCAACGTTCAGGAAGCTGTCGCCTTCATTCAGACGCTCAAACACCACTTTCATCATGTCTGTGTTGTTCAGTGCTCCGGAAGTTAAAGTCAGTTTGGCTACTTCGGATGCACTCAAGAGATTCAGTGAGTTCAACTGCAAAAGGATATTGAGAATGTTTGTGTAAGGCATTTCTGCTTAACATTTAAAGCAATAGATGTGACTTGTGAATACAGTCTGGAACTTTAAGAATCTTACGACAGAGAAGTTAGAGTTGAGTGACTGTATGTCTGCCAAGGTCACATGGACAGAGAAGGATCGAAAGTTGTTCGCGAACCAGGCACTGGTGCCGTTTTCAGTTCCACAAGGCAGAGCTAAATCAATATCGAAAAAGATTCAACGAAATGCTTAATTGAAAAAAAAAACAAAAAAAAAACTTCACAAAAAGTGAAGGAGATAACCATGAGACACTTTTTAAGACTTGGTCAAATTTATTTGGTACCGCTGGACCTACCTGAATTGCTGATTTGCTGAGATTTCTTCAGGTACTCAACCAAAACAAGCGTGATTGCCTGCTGTGTGATCAGACTCATTTGGTCAAAGGCCTTGTCCAGCCCTTCAACGCTGTTAGAGAAAGATGAAATCCATCTCAGCACAACATGTTCAGATGTTTGCAATGTTTACATTCCCAAATTTTGGCAAGGATCAAAAAGAGAGCTTGCACGTTGGATCATTCTATTTAATGTGGCCATGCATGAAGAAAATGAAGGAAGGTTACATGGCTGCAACAATAGAAAAGAATGAGACTTACATCACGTGGTAGGCAGCGCAGTCAACATACGATGTTGTTATTGTCAGCATGTCTGGTGTCAGGCTTGGGAAGAGAGGCACCAGTAACGTCCAAAACCACTGAGTCCAATTATACATGGAGAACTTTGAGAAATAACCGCTAATGATTCCAAATGTCCGATTCATCATCATGTCCCTGACCATGGGATTGATCTGTAGCATCTTTGGAAGAGGAAGGAGGAAAATCACTCGCTCAATCTTGAGCACTCATGCTTTCCTGACAAAATTGTAACTCTAGGAATTCTCTGAATTTGTCCTACAAAACAGTCATTTTGTTTATCAGACCAAAGTTGAGTATGCTGGATAGACTCATCAGTTGAATTATACCTCAGAATTCTGACTCAGAGATAGCAAGTACTCCTCAACGTTCAGGAAGCTGTCGCCTTCATTCAGACGCTCAAACACCACTTTCATCATGTCTGTGTTGTTCAGTGCTCCGGAAGTTAAAGTCAGTTTGGCTACTTCGGATGCACTCAAGAGATTCAGTGAGTTCAACTGCAAAAGGATATTGAGAATGTTTGTGTAAGGCATTTCTGCTTAACATTTAAAGCAATAGATGTGACTTGTGAATACAGTCTGGAACTTTAAGAATCTTACGACAGAGAAGTTAGAGTTGAGTGACTGTATGTCTGCCAAGGTCACATGGACAGAGAAGGATCGAAAGTTGTTCGCGAACCAGGCACTGGTGCCGTTTTCAGTTCCACAAGGCAGAGCTAAATCAATATCGAAAAAGATTCAACGAAATGCTTAATTGAAAAAAATAAATAACTAAATAAAAACTTCACAAAAAGCAAAAGAGATAACCATGAGACACTTTTTAAGACTTGGTCAAATTTATTTGGTACCGCTGGACCTACCTGAATTGCTGATTTGCTGAGATTTCTTCAGGTACTCAACCAAAACAAGCGTGATTTCCTGCTGTGTGATCAGACTCATTTGGTCAAAGGCCTTGTCCAGCCCTTCAACGCTGTTAGAGAAAGATGAAATCCATCTCAGCACAACATGTTCAGATGTTTGCAATGTTTACATTCCCAAATTTTGGCAAGGATCAAAAAGAGAGCTTGCACGTTGGATCATTCTATTTAATGTGGCCATGCATGAAGAAAATGAAGGAAGGTTACATGGCTGCAACAATAGAAAAGAATGAGACTTACATCACGTGGTAGGCAGCGCAGTCAACATACGATGTTGTTATTGTCAGCATGTCTGGTGTCAGGCTTGGGAAGAGAGGCACCAGTAACGTCCAAAACCACTGAGTCCAATTATACATGGAGAACTTTGGGAAATAACCGCTAATGATTCCAAATGTCCGATTCATCATCATGTCCCTGACCATGGGATTGATCTGTAGCATCTTTGGAAGAGGAAGGAGGAAAATCACTCGCTCAATCTTGAGCACTCATGCTTTCCTGACAAAATTGTAACTCTAGGAATTCTCTGAATTTGTCCTACAAAACAGTCATTTTGTTTATCAGACCAAAGTTGAGTATGCTGGATAGACTCATCAGTTGAATTATACCTCAGAATTCTGACTCAGAGATAGCAAGTACTCCTCAACATTCAGGAAGCTGTCGCCTTCATTCAGACGCTCAAACACCACTTTCATCATGTCTGTGTTGTTCAGTGCTCCGGAAGTTAAAGTCAGTTTGGCTACTTCGGATGCACTCAAGAGATTCAGTGAGTTCAACTGCAAAAGGATATTGAGAATGTTTGTGTAAGGCATTTCTGCTTAACATTTAAAGCAATAGATGTGACTTGTGAATACAGTCTGGAACTTTAAGAATCTTACGACAGAGAAGTTAGAGTTGAGTGACTGTATGTCTGCCAAGGTCACATGGACAGAGAAGGATCGAAAGTTGTTCGCGAACCAGGCACTGGTGCCGTTTTCAGTTCCACAAGGCAGAGCTAAATCAATATCGAAAAAGATTCAACGAAATGCTTAATTGAAAAAAATAAATAAATAAATAAAAACTTCACAAAAAGCAAAAGAGATAACCATGAGACACTTTTTGAGACTTGGTCAAATTTATTTGGTACCGCTGGACCTACCTGAATTGCTGATTTGCTGAGATTTCTTCAGGTACTCAACCAAAACAAGCGTGATTTCCTGCTGTGTGATCAGACTCATTTGGTCAAAGGCCTTGTCCAGCCCTTCAACGCTGTTAGAGAAAGATGAAATCCATCTCAGCACAACATGTTCAGATGTTTGCAATGTTTACATTCCCAAATTTTGGCAAGGATCAAAAAGAGAGCTTGCACGTTGGATCATTCTATTTAATGTGGCCATGCATGAAGAAAATGAAGGAAGGTTACATGGCTGCAACAATAGAAAAGAATGAGACTTACATCACGTGGTAGGCAGCGCAGTCAACATACGATGTTGTTATTGTCAGCATGTCTGGTGTCAGGCTTGGGAAGAGAGGCACCAGTAACGTCCAAAACCACTGAGTCCAATTATACATGGAGAACTTTGGGAAATAACCGCTAATGATTCCAAATGTCCGATTCATCATCATGTCCCTGACCATGGGATTGATCTGTAGCATCTTTGGAAGAGGAAGGAGGAAAATCACTCGCTCAATCTTGAGCACTCATGCTTTCCTGACAAAATTGTAACTCTAGGAATTCTCTGAATTTGTCCTACAAAACAGTCATTTTGTTTATCAGACCAAAGTTGAGTATGCTGGATAGACTCATCAGTTGAATTATACCTCAGAATTCTGACTCAGAGATAGCAAGTACTCCTCAACGTTCAGGAAGCTGTCGCCTTCATTCAGACGCTCAAACACCACTTTCATCATGTCTGTGTTGTTCAGTGCTCCGGAAGTTAAAGTCAGTTTGGCTACTTCGGATGCACTCAAGAGATTCAGTGAGTTCAACTGCAAAAGGATATTGAGAATGTTTGTGTAAGGCATTTCTGCTTAACATTTAAAGCAATAGATGTGACTTGTGAATACAGTCTGGAACTTTAAGAATCTTACGACAGAGAAGTTAGAGTTGAGTGACTGTATGTCTGCCAAGGTCACATGGACAGAGAAGGATCGAAAGTTGTTCGCGAACCAGGCACTGGTGCCGTTTTCAGTTCCACAAGGCAGAGCTAAATCAATATCGAAAAAGATTCAACGAAATGCTTAATTGAAAAAAAAAAAAAAAAAAAAAACTTCACAAAAAGTGAAGGAGATAACCATGAGACACTTTTTAAGACTTGGTCAAATTTATTTGGTACCGCTGGACCTACCTGAATTGCTGATTTGTTGAGATTTCTTCAGGTACTCAACCAAAACAAGCGTGATTTCCTGCTGTGTGATCAGACTCATTTGGTCAAAGGCCTTGTCCAGCCCTTCAACGCTGTTAGAGAAAGATGAAATCCATCTCAGCACAACATGTTCAGATGTTTGCAATGTTTACATTCCCAAATTTTGGCAAGGATCAAAAAGAGAGCTTGCACGTTGGATCATTCTATTTAATGTGGCCATGCATGAAGAAAATGAAGGAAGGTTACATGGCTGCAACAATAGAAAAGAATGAGACTTACATCACGTGGTAGGCAGCGCAGTCAACATACGATGTTGTTATTGTCAGCATGTCTGGTGTCAGGCTTGGGAAGAGAGGCACCAGTAACGTCCAAAACCACTGAGTCCAATTATACATGGAGAACTTTGGGAAATAACCGCTAATGATTCCAAATGTCCGATTCATCATCATGTCCCTGACCATGGGATTGATCTGTAGCATCTTTGGAAGAGGAAGGAGGAAAATCACTCGCTCAATCTTGAGCACTCATGCTTTCCTGACAAAATTGTAACTCTAGGAATTCTCTGAATTTGTCCTACAAAACAGTCATTTTGTTTATCAGACCAAAGTTGAGTATGCTGGATAGACTCATCAGTTGAATTATACCTCAGAATTCTGACTCAGAGATAGCAAGTACTCCTCAACGTTCAGGAAGCTGTCGCCTTCATTCAGACGCTCAAACACCACTTTCATCATGTCTGTGTTGTTCAGTGCTCCGGAAGTTAAAGTCAGTTTGGCTACTTCGGATGCACTCAAGAGATTCAGTGAGTTCAACTGCAAAAGGATATTGAGAATGTTTGTATAAGGCATTTCTGCTTAACATTTAAAGCAATAGATGTGACTTGTGAATACAGTCTGGAACTTTAAGAATCTTACGACAGAGAAGTTAGAGTTGAGTGACTGTATGTCTGCCAAGGTCACATGGACAGAGAAGGATCGAAAGTTGTTCGCGAACCAGGCACTGGTGCCGTTTTCAGTTCCACAAGGCAGAGCTAAATCAATATCGAAAAAGATTCAACGAAATGCTTAATTGAAAAAAAAATAAAATAAAAACTTCACAAAAAGTGAAGGAGATAACCATGAGACACTTTTTAAGACTTGGTCAAATTTATTTGGTACCGCTGGACCTACCTGAATTGCTGATTTGCTGAGATTTCTTCAGGTACTCAACCAAAACAAGCGTGATTTCCTGCTGTGTGATCAGACTCATTTGGTCAAAGGCCTTGTCCAGCCCTTCAATGCTGTTAGAGAAAGATGAAATCCATCTCAGCACAACATGTTCAGATGTTTGCAATGTTTACATTCCCAAATTTTGGCAAGGATCAAAAAGAGAGCTTGCACGTTGGATCATTCTATTTAATGTGGCCATGCATGAAGAAAATGAAGGAAGGTTACATGGCTGCAACAATAGAAAAGAATGAGACTTACATCACGTGGTAGGCAGCGCAGTCAACATACGATGTTGTTATTGTCAGCATGTCTGGTGTCAGGCTTGGGAAGAGAGGCACCAGTAACGTCCAAAACCACTGAGTCCAATTATACATGGAGAACTTTGGGAAATAACCGCTAATGATTCCAAATGTCCGATTCATCATCATGTCCCTGACCATGGGATTGATCTGTAGCATCTTTGGAAGAGGAAGGAGGAAAATCACTCGCTCAATCTTGAGCACTCATGCTTTCCTGACAAAATTGTAACTCTAGGAATTCTCTGAATTTGTCCTACAAAACAGTCATTTTGTTTATCAGACCAAAGTTGAGTATGCTGGATAGACTCATCAGTTGAATTATACCTCAGAATTCTGACTCAGAGATAGCAAGTACTCCTCAACGTTCAGGAAGCTGTCGCCTTCATTCAGACGCTCAAACACCACTTTCATCATGTCTGTGTTGTTCAGTGCTCCGGAAGTTAAAGTCAGTTTGGCTACTTCGGATGCACTCAAGAGATTCAGTGAGTTCAACTGCAAAAGGATATTGAGAATGTTTGTGTAAGGCATTTCTGCTTAACATTTAAAGCAATAGATGTGACTTGTGAATACAGTCTGGAACTTTAAGAATCTTACGACAGAGAAGTTAGAGTTGAGTGACTGTATGTCTGCCAAGGTCACATGGACAGAGAAGGATCGAAAGTTGTTCGCGAACCAGGCACTGGTGCCGTTTTCAGTTCCACAAGGCAGAGCTAAATCAATATCGAAAAAGATTCAACGAAATGCTTAATTGAAAAAAAAAAAAAAAAAAAACTTCACAAAAAGTGAAGGAGATAACCATGAGACACTTTTTAAGACTTGGTCAAATTTATTTGGTACCGCTGGACCTACCTGAATTGCTGATTTGTTGAGATTTCTTCAGGTACTCAACCAAAACAAGCGTGATTTCCTGCTGTGTGATCAGACTCATTTGGTCAAAGGCCTTGTCCAGCCCTTCAACGCTGTTAGAGAAAGATGAAATCCATCTCAGCACAACATGTTCAGATGTTTGCAATGTTTACATTCCCAAATTTTGGCAAGGATCAAAAAGAGAGCTTGCACGTTGGATCATTCTATTTAATGTGGCCATGCATGAAGAAAATGAAGGAAGGTTACATGGCTGCAACAATAGAAAAGAATGAGACTTACATCACGTGGTAGGCAGCGCAGTCAACATACGATGTTGTTATTGTCAGCATGTCTGGTGTCAGGCTTGGGAAGAGAGGCACCAGTAACGTCCAAAACCACTGAGTCCAATTATACATGGAGAACTTTGGGAAATAACCGCTAATGATTCCAAATGTCCGATTCATCATCATGTCCCTGACCATGGGATTGATCTGTAGCATCTTTGGAAGAGGAAGGAGGAAAATCACTCGCTCAATCTTGAGCACTCATGCTTTCCTGACAAAATTGTAACTCTAGGAATTCTCTGAATTTGTCCTACAAAACAGTCATTTTGTTTATCAGACCAAAGTTGAGTATGCTGGATAGACTCATCAGTTGAATTATACCTCAGAATTCTGACTCAGAGATAGCAAGTACTCCTCAACGTTCAGGAAGCTGTCGCCTTCATTCAGACGCTCAAACACCACTTTCATCATGTCTGTGTTGTTCAGTGCTCCGGAAGTTAAAGTCAGTTTGGCTACTTCGGATGCACTCAAGAGATTCAGTGAGTTCAACTGCAAAAGGATATTGAGAATGTTTGTGTAAGGCATTTCTGCTTAACATTTAAAGCAATAGATGTGACTTGTGAATACAGTCTGGAACTTTAAGAATCTTACGACAGAGAAGTTAGAGTTGAGTGACTGTATGTCTGCCAAGGTCACATGGACAGAGAAGGATCGAAAGTTGTTCGCGAACCAGGCACTGGTGCCGTTTTCAGTTCCACAAGGCAGAGCTAAATCAATATCGAAAAAGATTCAACGAAATGCTTAATTGAAAAAAAAAAATAAAATAAAAACTTCACAAAAAGTGAAGGATATAACCATGAGACACTTTTTAAGACTTGGTCAAATTTATTTGGTACCGCTGGACCTACCTGAATTGCTGATTTGCTGAGATTTCTTCAGGTACTCAACCAAAACAAGCGTGATTTCCTGCTGTGTGATCAGACTCATTTGGTCAAAGGCCTTGTCCAGCCCTTCAACGCTGTTAGAGAAAGATGAAATCCATCTCAGCACAACATGTTCAGATGTTTGCAATGTTTACATTCCCAAATTTTGGCAAGGATCAAAAAGAGAGCTTGCACGTTGGATCATTCTATTTAATGTGGCCATGCATGAAGAAAATGAAGGAAGGTTACATGGCTGCAACAATAGAAAAGAATGAGACTTACATCACGTGGTAGGCAGCGCAGTCAACATACGATGTTGTTATTGTCAGCATGTCTGGTGTCAGGCTTGGGAAGAGAGGCACCAGTAACGTCCAAAACCACTGAGTCCAATTATACATGGAGAACTTTGGGAAATAACCGCTAATGATTCCAAATGTCCGATTCATCATCATGTCCCTGACCATGGGATTGATCTGTAGCATCTTTGGAAGAGGAAGGAGGAAAATCACTCGCTCAATCTTGAGCACTCATGCTTTCCTGACAAAATTGTAACTCTAGGAATTCTCTGAATTTGTCCTACAAAACAGTCATTTTGTTTATCAGACCAAAGTTGAGTATGCTGGATAGACTCATCAGTTGAATTATACCTCAGAATTCTGACTCAGAGATAGCAAGTACTCCTCAACGTTCAGGAAGCTGTCGCCTTCATTCAGACGCTCAAACACCACTTTCATCATGTCTGTGTTGTTCAGTGCTCCGGAAGTTAAAGTCAGTTTGGCTACTTCGGATGCACTCAAGAGATTCAGTGAGTTCAACTGCAAAAGGATATTGAGAATGTTTGTGTAAGGCATTTCTGCTTAACATTTAAAGCAATAGATGTGACTTGTGAATACAGTCTGGAACTTTAAGAATCTTACGACAGAGAAGTTAGAGTTGAGTGACTGTATGTCTGCCAAGGTCACATGGACAGAGAAGGATCGAAAGTTGTTCGCGAACCAGGCACTGGTGCCGTTTTCAGTTCCACAAGGCAGAGCTAAATCAATATCGAAAAAGATTCAACGAAATGCTTAATTGAAAAAAAAAAATAAAATAAAAACTTCACAAAAAGTGAAGGATATAACCATGAGACACTTTTTAAGACTTGGTCAAATTTATTTGGTACCGCTGGACCTACCTGAATTGCTGATTTGCTGAGATTTCTTCAGGTACTCAACCAAAACAAGCGTGATTTCCTGCTGTGTGATCAGACTCATTTGGTCAAAGGCCTTGTCCAGCCCTTCAACGCTGTTAGAGAAAGATGAAATCCATCTCAGCACAACATGTTCAGATGTTTGCAATGTTTACATTCCCAAATTTTGGCAAGGATCAAAAAGAGAGCTTGCACGTTGGATCATTCTATTTAATGTGGCCATGCATGAAGAAAATGAAGGAAGGTTACATGG
Organism: Electrophorus electricus; assembly: GCF_041902795.1. Taxonomy (NCBI): domain Eukaryota; kingdom Metazoa; phylum Chordata; class Actinopteri; order Gymnotiformes; family Gymnotidae; genus Electrophorus; species Electrophorus electricus. Next base: position 992,840 of record NC_137514.1, on the reverse strand, counting down.
CTGCAACAATAGAAAAGAATGAGACTTACATCACGTGGTAGGCAGCGCAGTCAACATACGATGTTGTTATTGTCAGCATGTCTGGTGTCAGGCTTGGGAAGAGAGGCACCAGTAACGTCCAAAACCACTGAGTCCAATTATACATGGAGAACTTTGGGAAATAACCGCTAATGATTCCAAATGTCCGATTCATCATCATGTCCCTGACCATGGGATTGATCTGTAGCATCTTTGGAAGAGGAAGGAGGAAAATCACTCGCTCAATCTTGAGCACTCATGCTTTCCTGACAAAATTGTAACTCTAGGAATTCTCTGAATTTGTCCTACAAAACAGTCATTTTGTTTATCAGACCAAAGTTGAGTATGCTGGATAGACTCATCAGTTGAATTATACCTCAGAATTCTGACTCAGAGATAGCAAGTACTCCTCAACGTTCAGGAAGCTGTCGCCTTCATTCAGACGCTCAAACACCACTTTCATCATGTCTGTGTTGTTCAGTGCTCCGGAAGTTAAAGTCAGTTTGGCTACTTCGGATGCACTCAAGAGATTCAGTGAGTTCAACTGCAAAAGGATATTGAGAATGTTTGTGTAAGGCATTTCTGCTTAACATTTAAAGCAATAGATGTGACTTGTGAATACAGTCTGGAACTTTAAGAATCTTACGACAGAGAAGTTAGAGTTGAGTGACTGTATGTCTGCCAAGGTCACATGGACAGAGAAGGATCGAAAGTTGTTCGCGAACCAGGCACTGGTGCCGTTTTCAGTTCCACAAGGCAGAGCTAAATCAATATCGAAAAAGATTCAACGAAATGCTTAATTGAAAAAAAAAAAAAAAATAAAAACTTCACAAAAAGTGAAGGAGATAACCATGAGACACTTTTTAAGACTTGGTCAAATTTATTTGGTACCGCTGGACCTACCTGAATTGCTGATTTGCTGAGATTTCTTCAGGTACTCAACCAAAACAAGCGTGATTTCTTGCTGTGTGATCAGGCTCATTTGGTCAAAGGCCTTGTCCAGCCCTTCAACGCTGTTAGAGAAAGATGAAATCCATCTCAGCACAACATGTTCAGATGTTTGCAATGTTTACATTCCCAAATTTTGGCAAGGATCAAAAAGAGAGCTTGCACGTTGGATCATTCTATTTAATGTGGCCATGCATGAAGAAAATGAAGGAAGGTTACATGGCTGCAACAATAGAAAAGAATGAGACTTACATCACGTGGTAGGCAGCGCAGTCAACATACGATGTTGTTATTGTCAGCATGTCTGGTGTCAGGCTTGGGAAGAGAGGCACCAGTAACGTCCAAAACCACTGAGTCCAATTATACATGGAGAACTTTGGGAAATAACCGCTAATGATTCCAAATGTCCGATTCATCATCATGTCCCTGACCATGGGATTGATCTGTAGCATCTTTGGAAGAGGAAGGAGGAAAATCACTCGCTCAATCTTGAGCACTCATGCTTTCCTGACAAAATTGTAACTCTAGGAATTCTCTGAATTTGTCCTACAAAACAGTCATTTTGTTTATCAGACCAAAGTTGAGTATGCTGGATAGACTCATCAGTTGAATTATACCTCAGAATTCTGACTCAGAGATAGCAAGTACTCCTCAACGTTCAGGAAGCTGTCGCCTTCATTCAGACGCTCAAACACTACTTTCATCATGTCTGTGTTGTTCAGTGCTCCGGAAGTTAAAGTCAGTTTGGCTACTTCGGATGCACTCAAGAGATTCAGTGAGTTCAACTGCAAAAGGATATTGAGAATGTTTGTGTAAGGCATTTCTGCTTAACATTTAAAGCAATAGATGTGACTTGTGAATACAGTCTGGAACTTTAAGAATCTTACGACAGAGAAGTTAGAGTTGAGTGACTGTATGTCTGCCAAGGTCACATGGACAGAGAAGGATCGAAAGTTGTTCGCGAACCAGGCACTGGTGCCGTTTTCAGTTCCACAAGGCAGAGCTAAATCAATATCGAAAAAGATTCAACGAAATGCTTAATTGAAAAAAAAAAAAAAAATAAAAACTTCACAAAAAGTGAAGGAGATAACCATGAGACACTTTTTAAGACTTGGTCAAATTTATTTGGTACCGCTGGACCTACCTGAATTGCTGATTTGCTGAGATTTCTTCAGGTACTCAACCAAAACAAGCGTGATTTCTTGCTGTGTGATCAGGCTCATTTGGTCAAAGGCCTTGTCCAGCCCTTCAACGCTGTTAGAGAAAGATGAAATCCATCTCAGCACAACATGTTCAGATGTTTGCAATGTTTACATTCCCAAATTTTGGCAAGGATCAAAAAGAGAGCTTGCACGTTGGATCATTCTATTTAATGTGGCCATGCATGAAGAAAATGAAGGAAGGTTACATGGCTGCAACAATAGAAAAGAATGAGACTTACATCACGTGGTAGGCAGCGCAGTCAACATACGATGTTGTTATTGTCAGCATGTCTGGTGTCAGGCTTGGGAAGAGAGGCACCAGTAACGTCCAAAACCACTGAGTCCAATTATACATGGAGAACTTTGGGAAATAACCGCTAATGATTCCAAATGTCCGATTCATCATCATGTCCCTGACCATGGGATTGATCTGTAGCATCTTTGGAAGAGGAAGGAGGAAAATCACTCGCTCAATCTTGAGCACTCATGCTTTCCTGACAAAATTGTAACTCTAGGAATTCTCTGAATTTGTCCTACAAAACAGTCATTTTGTTTATCAGACCAAAGTTGAGTATGCTGGATAGACTCATCAGTTGAATTATACCTCAGAATTCTGACTCAGAGATAGCAAGTACTCCTCAACGTTCAGGAAGCTGTCGCCTTCATTCAGACGCTCAAACACCACTTTCATCATGTCTGTGTTGTTCAGTGCTCCGGAAGTTAAAGTCAGTTTGGCTACTTCGGATGCACTCAAGAGATTCAGTGAGTTCAACTGCAAAAGGATATTGAGAATGTTTGTGTAAGGCATTTCTGCTTAACATTTAAAGCAATAGATGTGACTTGTGAATACAGTCTGGAACTTTAAGAATCTTACGACAGAGAAGTTAGAGTTGAGTGACTGTATGTCTGCCAAGGTCACATGGACAGAGAAGGATCGAAAGTTGTTCGCGAACCAGGCACTGGTGCCGTTTTCAGTTCCACAAGGCAGAGCTAAATCAATATCGAAAAAGATTCAACGAAATGCTTAATTGAAAAAAAAAAAAAAAATAAAAACTTCACAAAAAGTGAAGGAGATAACCATGAGACACTTTTTAAGACTTGGTCAAATTTATTTGGTACCGCTGGACCTACCTGAATTGCTGATTTGCTGAGATTTCTTCAGGTACTCAACCAAAACAAGCGTGATTTCTTGCTGTGTGATCAGGCTCATTTGGTCAAAGGCCTTGTCCAGCCCTTCAACGCTGTTAGAGAAAGATGAAATCCATCTCAGCACAACATGTTCAGATGTTTGCAATGTTTACATTCCCAAATTTTGGCAAGGATCAAAAAGAGAGCTTGCACGTTGGATCATTCTATTTAATGTGGCCATGCATGAAGAAAATGAAGGAAGGTTACATGGCTGCAACAATAGAAAAGAATGAGACTTACATCACGTGGTAGGCAGCGCAGTCAACATACGATGTTGTTATTGTCAGCATGTCTGGTGTCAGGCTTGGGAAGAGAGGCACCAGTAACGTCCAAAACCACTGAGTCCAATTATACATGGAGAACTTTGGGAAATAACCGCTAATGATTCCAAATGTCCGATTCATCATCATGTCCCTGACCATGGGATTGATCTGTAGCATCTTTGGAAGAGGAAGGAGGAAAATCACTCGCTCAATCTTGAGCACTCATGCTTTCCTGACAAAATTGTAACTCTAGGAATTCTCTGAATTTGTCCTACAAAACAGTCATTTTGTTTATCAGACCAAAGTTGAGTATGCTGGATAGACTCATCAGTTGAATTATACCTCAGAATTCTGACTCAGAGATAGCAAGTACTCCTCAACGTTCAGGAAGCTGTCGCCTTCATTCAGACGCTCAAACACCACTTTCATCATGTCTGTGTTGTTCAGTGCTCCGGAAGTTAAAGTCAGTTTGGCTACTTCGGATGCACTCAAGAGATTCAGTGAGTTCAACTGCAAAAGGATATTGAGAATGTTTGTGTAAGGCATTTCTGCTTAACATTTAAAGCAATAGATGTGACTTGTGAATACAGTCTGGAACTTTAAGAATCTTACGACAGAGAAGTTAGAGTTGAGTGACTGTATGTCTGCCAAGGTCACATGGACAGAGAAGGATCGAAAGTTGTTCGCGAACCAGGCACTGGTGCCGTTTTCAGTTCCACAAGGCAGAGCTAAATCAATATCGAAAAAGATTCAACGAAATGCTTAATTGAAAAAAAAAAATAAAATAAAAACTTCACAAAAAGTGAAGGAGATAACCATGAGACACTTTTTAAGACTTGGTCAAATTTATTTGGTACCGCTGGACCTACCTGAATTGCTGATTTGCTGAGATTTCTTCAGGTACTCAACCAAAACAAGCGTGATTTCCTGCTGTGTGATCAGACTCATTTGGTCAAAGGCCTTGTCCAGCCCTTCAACGCTGTTAGAGAAAGATGAAATCCATCTCAGCACAACATGTTCAGATGTTTGCAATGTTTACATTCCCAAATTTTGGCAAGGATCAAAAAGAGAGCTTGCACGTTGGATCATTCTATTTAATGTGGCCATGCATGAAGAAAATGAAGGAAGGTTACATGGCTGCAACAATAGAAAAGAATGAGACTTACATCACGTGGTAGGCAGCGCAGTCAACATACGATGTTGTTATTGTCAGCATGTCTGGTGTCAGGCTTGGGAAGAGAGGCACCAGTAACGTCCAAAACCACTGAGTCCAATTATACATGGAGAACTTTGGGAAATAACCGCTAATGATTCCAAATGTCCGATTCATCATCATGTCCCTGACCATGGGATTGATCTGTAGCATCTTTGGAAGAGGAAGGAGGAAAATCACTCGCTCAATCTTGAGCACTCATGCTTTCCTGACAAAATTGTAACTCTAGGAATTCTCTGAATTTGTCCTACAAAACAGTCATTTTGTTTATCAGACCAAAGTTGAGTATGCTGGATAGACTCATCAGTTGAATTATACCTCAGAATTCTGACTCAGAGATAGCAAGTACTCCTCAACGTTCAGGAAGCTGTCGCCTTCATTCAGACGCTCAAACACCACTTTCATCATGTCTGTGTTGTTCAGTGCTCCGGAAGTTAAAGTCAGTTTGGCTACTTCGGATGCACTCAAGAGATTCAGTGAGTTCAACTGCAAAAGGATATTGAGAATGTTTGTGTAAGGCATTTCTGCTTAACATTTAAAGCAATAGATGTGACTTGTGAATACAGTCTGGAACTTTAAGAATCTTACGACAGAGAAGTTAGAGTTGAGTGACTGTATGTCTGCCAAGGTCACATGGACAGAGAAGGATCGAAAGTTGTTCGCGAACCAGGCACTGGTGCCGTTTTCAGTTCCACAAGGCAGAGCTAAATCAATATCGAAAAAGATTCAACGAAATGCTTAATTGAAAAAAAAAAATAAAATAAAAACTTCACAAAAAGTGAAGGATATAACCATGAGACACTTTTTAAGACTTGGTCAAATTTATTTGGTACCGCTGGACCTACCTGAATTGCTGATTTGCTGAGATTTCTTCAGGTACTCAACCAAAACAAGCGTGATTTCCTGCTGTGTGATCAGACTCATTTGGTCAAAGGCCTTGTCCAGCCCTTCAACGCTGTTAGAGAAAGATGAAATCCATCTCAGCACAACATGTTCAGATGTTTGCAATGTTTACATTCCCAAATTTTGGCAAGGATCAAAAAGAGAGCTTGCACGTTGGATCATTCTATTTAATGTGGCCATGCATGAAGAAAATGAAGGAAGGTTACATGGCTGCAACAATAGAAAAGAATGAGACTTACATCACGTGGTAGGCAGCGCAGTCAACATACGATGTTGTTATTGTCAGCATGTCTGGTGTCAGGCTTGGGAAGAGAGGCACCAGTAACGTCCAAAACCACTGAGTCCAATTATACATGGAGAACTTTGGGAAATAACCGCTAATGATTCCAAATGTCCGATTCATCATCATGTCCCTGACCATGGGATTGATCTGTAGCATCTTTGGAAGAGGAAGGAGGAAAATCACTCGCTCAATCTTGAGCACTCATGCTTTCCTGACAAAATTGTAACTCTAGGAATTCTCTGAATTTGTCCTACAAAACAGTCATTTTGTTTATCAGACCAAAGTTGAGTATGCTGGATAGACTCATCAGTTGAATTATACCTCAGAATTCTGACTCAGAGATAGCAAGTACTCCTCAACGTTCAGGAAGCTGTCGCCTTCATTCAGACGCTCAAACACCACTTTCATCATGTCTGTGTTGTTCAGTGCTCCGGAAGTTAAAGTCAGTTTGGCTACTTCGGATGCACTCAAGAGATTCAGTGAGTTCAACTGCAAAAGGATATTGAGAATGTTTGTGTAAGGCATTTCTGCTTAACATTTAAAGCAATAGATGTGACTTGTGAATACAGTCTGGAACTTTAAGAATCTTACGACAGAGAAGTTAGAGTTGAGTGACTGTATGTCTGCCAAGGTCACATGGACAGAGAAGGATCGAAAGTTGTTCGCGAACCAGGCACTGGTGCCGTTTTCAGTTCCACAAGGCAGAGCTAAATCAATATCGAAAAAGATTCAACGAAATGCTTAATTGAAAAAAAAAAATAAAATAAAAACTTCACAAAAAGTGAAGGATATAACCATGAGACACTTTTTAAGACTTGGTCAAATTTATTTGGTACCGCTGGACCTACCTGAATTGCTGATTTGCTGAGATTTCTTCAGGTACTCAACCAAAACAAGCGTGATTTCCTGCTGTGTGATCAGACTCATTTGGTCAAAGGCCTTGTCCAGCCCTTCAACGCTGTTAGAGAAAGATGAAATCCATCTCAGCACAACATGTTCAGATGTTTGCAATGTTTACATTCCCAAATTTTGGCAAGGATCAAAAAGAGAGCTTGCACGTTGGATCATTCTATTTAATGTGGCCATGCATGAAGAAAATGAAGGAAGGTTACATGGCTGCAACAATAGAAAAGAATGAGACTTACATCACGTGGTAGGCAGCGCAGTCAACATACGATGTTGTTATTGTCAGCATGTCTGGTGTCAGGCTTGGGAAGAGAGGCACCAGTAACGTCCAAAACCACTGAGTCCAATTATACATGGAGAACTTTGGGAAATAACCGCTAATGATTCCAAATGTCCGATTCATCATCATGTCCCTGACCATGGGATTGATCTGTAGCATCTTTGGAAGAGGAAGGAGGAAAATCACTCGCTCAATCTTGAGCACTCATGCTTTCCTGACAAAATTGTAACTCTAGGAATTCTCTGAATTTGTCCTACAAAACAGTCATTTTGTTTATCAGACCAAAGTTGAGTATGCTGGATAGACTCATCAGTTGAATTATACCTCAGAATTCTGACTCAGAGATAGCAAGTACTCCTCAACGTTCAGGAAGCTGTCGCCTTCATTCAGACGCTCAAACACCACTTTCATCATGTCTGTGTTGTTCAGTGCTCCGGAAGTTAAAGTCAGTTTGGCTACTTCGGATGCACTCAAGAGATTCAGTGAGTTCAACTGCAAAAGGATATTGAGAATGTTTGTGTAAGGCATTTCTGCTTAACATTTAAAGCAATAGATGTGACTTGTGAATACAGTCTGGAACTTTAAGAATCTTACGACAGAGAAGTTAGAGTTGAGTGACTGTATGTCTGCCAAGGTCACATGGACAGAGAAGGATCGAAAGTTGTTCGCGAACCAGGCACTGGTGCCGTTTTCAGTTCCACAAGGCAGAGCTAAATCAATATCGAAAAAGATTCAACGAAATGCTTAATTGAAAAAAAAAAATAAAATAAAAACTTCACAAAAAGTGAAGGATATAACCATGAGACACTTTTTAAGACTTGGTCAAATTTATTTGGTACCGCTGGACCTACCTGAATTGCTGATTTGCTGAGATTTCTTCAGGTACTCAACCAAAACAAGCGTGATTTCCTGCTGTGTGATCAGACTCATTTGGTCAAAGGCCTTGTCCAGCCCTTCAACGCTGTTAGAGAAAGATGAAATCCATCTCAGCACAACATGTTCAGATGTTTGCAATGTTTACATTCCCAAATTTTGGCAAGGATCAAAAAGAGAGCTTGCACGTTGGATCATTCTATTTAATGTGGCCATGCATGAAGAAAATGAAGGAAGGTTACATGGCTGCAACAATAGAAAAGAATGAGACTTACATCACGTGGTAGGCAGCGCAGTCAACATACGATGTTGTTATTGTCAGCATGTCTGGTGTCAGGCTTGGGAAGAGAGGCACCAGTAACGTCCAAAACCACTGAGTCCAATTATACATGGAGAACTTTGGGAAATAACCGCTAATGATTCCAAATGTCCGATTCATCATCATGTCCCTGACCATGGGATTGATCTGTAGCATCTTTGGAAGAGGAAGGAGGAAAATCACTCGCTCAATCTTGAGCACTCATGCTTTCCTGACAAAATTGTAACTCTAGGAATTCTCTGAATTTGTCCTACAAAACAGTCATTTTGTTTATCAGACCAAAGTTGAGTATGCTGGATAGACTCATCAGTTGAATTATACCTCAGAATTCTGACTCAGAGATAGCAAGTACTCCTCAACGTTCAGGAAGCTGTCGCCTTCATTCAGACGCTCAAACACCACTTTCATCATGTCTGTGTTGTTCAGTGCTCCGGAAGTTAAAGTCAGTTTGGCTACTTCGGATGCACTCAAGAGATTCAGTGAGTTCAACTGCAAAAGGATATTGAGAATGTTTGTGTAAGGCATTTCTGCTTAACATTTAAAGCAATAGATGTGACTTGTGAACACAGTCTGGAACTTTAAGAATCTTACGACAGAGAAGTTAGAGTTGAGTGACTGTATGTCTGCCCAGGTCACATGGACAGAGAAGGATCGAAAGTTGTTCGCGAACCAGGCACTGGTGCCGTTTTCAGTTCCACAAGGCAGAGCTAAATCAATATCGAAAAAGATTCAACGAAATGCTTAATTGAAAAAAAAATAAAATAAAAACTTCACAAAAAGTGAAGGAGATAACCATGAGTCACTTTTTAAGACTTGGTCAAATTTATTTGGTACCGCTGGACCTACCTGAATTGCTGATTTGCTGAGATTCCTTCAGGTACTCAACCAAAACAAGCGTGATTTCCTGCTGTGTGATCAGACTCATTTGGTCAAAGGCCTTGTCCAGCCCTTCAACGCTGTTAGAGAAAGATGAAATCCATCTCAGCACAACATGTTCAGATGTTTGCAATGTTTACATTCCCAAATTTTGGCAAGGATCAAAAAGAGAGCTTGCACGTTGGATCATTCTATTTAATGTGGCCATGCATGAAGAAAATGAAGGAAGGTTACATGGCTGCAACAATAGAAAAGAATGAGACTTACATCACGTGGTAGGCAGCGCAGTCAACATACGATGTTGTTATTGTCAGCATGTCTGGTGTCAGGCTTGGGAAGAGAGGCACCAGTAACGTCCAAAACCACTGAGTCCAATTATACATGGAGAACTTTGGGAAATAACCGCTAATGATTCCAAATGTCCGATTCATCATCATGTCCCTGACCATGGGATTGATCTGTAGCATCTTTGGAAGAGGAAGGAGGAAAATCACTCGCTCAATCTTGAGCACTCATGCTTTCCTGACAAAATTGTAACTCTAGGAATTCTCTGAATTTGTCCTACAAAACAGTCATTTTGTTTATCAGACCAAAGTTGAGTATGCTGGATAGACTCATCAGTTGAATTATACCTCAGAATTCTGACTCAGAGATAGCAAGTACTCCTCAACGTTCAGGAAGCTGTCGCCTTCATTCAGACGCTCAAACACCACTTTCATCATGTCTGTGTTGTTCAGTGCTCCGGAAGTTAAAGTCAGTTTGGCTACTTCGGATGCACTCAAGAGATTCAGTGAGTTCAACTGCAAAAGGATATTGAGAATGTTTGTGTAAGGCATTTCTGCTTAACATTTAAAGCAATAGATGTGACTTGTGAACACAGTCTGGAACTTTAAGAATCTTACGACAGAGAAGTTAGAGTTGAGTGACTGTATGTCTGCCCAGGTCACATGGACAGAGAAGGATCGAAAGTTGTTCGCAAACCAGGCACTGGTGCCGTTTTCAGTTCCACAAGGCAGAGCTAAATCAATATCGAAAAAGATTCAACGAAATGCTTAATTGAAAAAAAAATAAAATAAAAACTTCACAAAAAGTGAAGGAGATAACCATGAGTCACTTTTTAAGACTTGGTCAAATTTATTTGGTACCGCTGGACCTACCTGAATTGCTGATTTGCTGAGATTCCTTCAGGTACTCAACCAAAACAAGCGTGATTTCCTGCTGTGTGATCAGACTCATTTGGTCAAAGGCCTTGTCCAGCCCTTCAACGCTGTTAGAGAAAGATGAAATCCATCTCAGCACAACATGTTCAGATGTTTGCAATGTTTACATTCCCAAATTTTGGCAAGGATCAAAAAGAGAGCTTGCACGTTGGATCATTCTATTTAATGTGGCCATGCATGAAGAAAATGAAGGAAGGTTACATGGCTGCAACAATAGAAAAGAATGAGACTTACATCACGTGGTAGGCAGCGCAGTCAACATACGATGTTGTTATTGTCAGCATGTCTGGTGTCAGGCTTGGGAAGAGAGGCACCAGTAACGTCCAAAACCACTGAGTCCAATTATACATGGAGAACTTTGGGAAATAACCGCTAATGATTCCAAATGTCCGATTCATCATCATGTCCCTGACCATGGGATTGATCTGTAGCATCTTTGGAAGAGGAAGGAGGAAAATCACTCGCTCAATCTTGAGCACTCATGCTTTCCTGACAAAATTGTAACTCTAGGAATTCTCTGAATTTGTCCTACAAAACAGTCATTTTGTTTATCAGACCAAAGTTGAGTATGCTGGATAGACTCATCAGTTGAATTATACCTCAGAATTCTGACTCAGAGATAGCAAGTACTCCTCAACGTTCAGGAAGCTGTCGCCTTCATTCAGACGCTCAAACACCACTTTCATCATGTCTGTGTTGTTCAGTGCTCCGGAAGTTAAAGTCAGTTTGGCTACTTCGGATGCACTCAAGAGATTCAGTGAGTTCAACTGCAAAAGGATATTGAGAATGTTTGTGTAAGGCATTTCTGCTTAACATTTAAAGCAATAGATGTGACTTGTGAATACAGTCTGGAACTTTAAGAATCTTACGACAGAGAAGTTAGAGTTGAGTGACTGTATGTCTGCCAAGGTCACATGGACAGAGAAGGATCGAAAGTTGTTCGCGAACCAGGCACTGGTGCCGTTTTCAGTTCCACAAGGCAGAGCTAAATCAATATCGAAAAAGATTCAACGAAATGCTTAATTGAAAAAAAAATAAAATAAAAACTTCACAAAAAGTGAAGGAGATAACCATGAGACACTTTTTAAGACTTGGTCAAATTTATTTGGTATCGCTGGACCTACCTGAATTGCTGATTTGCTGAGATTTCTTCAGGTACTCAACCAAAACAAGCGTGATTTCCTGCTGTGTGATCAGACTCATTTGGTCAAAGGCCTTGTCCAGCCCTTCAACGCTGTTAGAGAAAGATGAAATCCATCTCAGCACAACATGTTCAGATGTTTGCAATGTTTACATTCCCAAATTTTGGCAAGGATCAAAAAGAGAGCTTGCACGTTGGATCATTCTATTTAATGTGGCCATGCATGAAGAAAATGAAGGAAGGTTACATGGCTGCAACAATAGAAAAGAATGAGACTTACATCACGTGGTAGGCAGCGCAGTCAACATACGATGTTGTTATTGTCAGCATGTCTGGTGTCAGGCTTGGGAAGAGAGGCACCAGTAACGTCCAAAACCACTGAGTCCAATTATACATGGAGAACTTTGGGAAATAACCGCTAATGATTCCAAATGTCCGATTCATCATCATGTCCCTGACCATGGGATTGATCTGTAGCATCTTTGGAAGAGGAAGGAGGAAAATCACTCGCTCAATCTTGAGCACTCATGCTTTCCTGACAAAATTGTAACTCTAGGAATTCTCTGAATTTGTCCTACAAAACAGTCATTTTGTTTATCAGACCAAAGTTGAGTATGCTGGATAGACTCATCAGTTGAATTATACCTCAGAATTCTGACTCAGAGATAGCAAGTACTCCTCAACGTTCAGGAAGCTGTCGCCTTCATTCAGACGCTCAAACACCACTTTCATCATGTCTGTGTTGTTCAGTGCTCCGGAAGTTAAAGTCAGTTTGGCTACTTCGGATGCACTCAAGAGATTCAGTGAGTTCAACTGCAAAAGGATATTGAGAATGTTTGTGTAAGGCATTTCTGCTTAACATTTAAAGCAATAGATGTGACTTGTGAATACAGTCTGGAACTTTAAGAATCTTACGACAGAGAAGTTAGAGTTGAGTGACTGTATGTCTGCCAAGGTCACATGGACAGAGAAGGATCGAAAGTTGTTCGCGAACCAGGCACTGGTGCCGTTTTCAGTTCCACAAGGCAGAGCTAAATCAATATCGAAAAAGATTCAACGAAATGCTTAATTGAAAAAAAAAATAAAATAAAAACTTCACAAAAAGTGAAGGAGATAACCATGAGACACTTTTTAAGACTTGGTCAAATTTATTTGGTACCGCTGGACCTACCTGAATTGCTGATTTGCTGAGATTTCTTCAGGTACTCAACCAAAACAAGCGTGATTTCCTGCTGTGTGATCAGACTCATTTGGTCAAAGGCCTTGTCCAGCCCTTCAACGCTGTTAGAGAAAGATGAAATCCATCTCAGCACAACATGTTCAGATGTTTGCAATGTTTACATTCCCAAATTTTGGCAAGGATCAAAAAGAGAGCTTGCACGTTGGATCATTCTATTTAATGTGGCCATGCATGAAGAAAATGAAGGAAGGTTACATGGCTGCAACAATAGAAAAGAATGAGACTTACATCACGTGGTAGGCAGCGCAGTCAACATACGATGTTGTTATTGTCAGCATGTCTGGTGTCAGGCTTGGGAAGAGAGGCACCAGTAACGTCCAAAACCACTGAGTCCAATTATACATGGAGAACTTTGGGAAATAACCGCTAATGATTCCAAATGTCCGATTCATCATCATGTCCCTGACCATGGGATTGATCTGTAGCATCTTTGGAAGAGGAAGGAGGAAAATCACTCGCTCAATCTTGAGCACTCATGCTTTCCTGACAAAATTGTAACTCTAGGAATTCTCTGAATTTGTCCTACAAAACAGTCAGTCATTTTGTTTATCAGACCAAAGTTGAGTATGCTGGATAGACTCATCAGTTGAATTATACCTCAGAATTCTGACTCAGAGATAGCAAGTACTCCTCAACGTTCAGGAAGCTGTCGCCTTCATTCAGACGCTCAAACACCACTTTCATCATGTCTGTGTTGTTCAGTGCTCCGGAAGTTAAAGTCAGTTTGGCTACTTCGGATGCACTCAAGAGATTCAGTGAGTTCAACTGCAAAAGGATATTGAGAATGTTTGTGTAAGGCATTTCTGCTTAACATTTAAAGCAATAGATGTGACTTGTGAATACAGTCTGGAACTTTAAGAATCTTACGACAGAGAAGTTAGAGTTGAGTGACTGTATGTCTGCCAAGGTCACATGGACAGAGAAGGATCGAAAGTTGTTCGCGAACCAGGCACTGGTGCCGTTTTCAGTTCCACAAGGCAGAGCTAAATCAATATCGAAAAAGATTCAACGAAATGCTTAATTGAAAAAAAAAAATAAAATAAAAACTTCACAAAAAGTGAAGGATATAACCATGAGACACTTTTTAAGACTTGGTCAAATTTATTTGGTACCGCTGGACCTACCTGAATTGCTGATTTGCTGAGATTTCTTCAGGTACTCAACCAAAACAAGCGTGATTTCCTGCTGTGTGATCAGACTCATTTGGTCAAAGGCCTTGTCCAGCCCTTCAACGCTGTTAGAGAAAGATGAAATCCATCTCAGCACAACATGTTCAGATGTTTGCAATGTTTACATTCCCAAATTTTGGCAAGGATCAAAAAGAGAGCTTGCACGTTGGATCATTCTATTTAATGTGGCCATGCATGAAGAAAATGAAGGAAGGTTACATGGCTGCAACAATAGAAAAGAATGAGACTTACATCACGTGGTAGGCAGCGCAGTCAACATACGATGTTGTTATTGTCAGCATGTCTGGTGTCAGGCTTGGGAAGAGAGGCACCAGTAACGTCCAAAACCACTGAGTCCAATTATACATGGAGAACTTTGGGAAATAACCGCTAATGATTCCAAATGTCCGATTCATCATCATGTCCCTGACCATGGGATTGATCTGTAGCATCTTTGGAAGAGGAAGGAGGAAAATCACTCGCTCAATCTTGAGCACTCATGCTTTCCTGACAAAATTGTAACTCTAGGAATTCTCTGAATTTGTCCTACAAAACAGTCAGTCATTTTGTTTATCAGACCAAAGTTGAGTATGCTGGATAGACTCATCAGTTGAATTATACCTCAGAATTCTGACTCAGAGATAGCAAGTACTCCTCAACGTTCAGGAAGCTGTCGCCTTCATTCAGACGCTCAAACACCACTTTCATCATGTCTGTGTTGTTCAGTGCTCCGGAAGTTAAAGTCAGTTTGGCTACTTCGGATGCACTCAAGAGATTCAGTGAGTTCAACTGCAAAAGGATATTGAGAATGTTTGTGTAAGGCATTTCTGCTTAACATTTAAAGCAATAGATGTGACTTGTGAATACAGTCTGGAACTTTAAGAATCTTACGACAGAGAAGTTAGAGTTGAGTGACTGTATGTCTGCCAAGGTCACATGGACAGAGAAGGATCGAAAGTTGTTCGCGAACCAGGCACTGGTGCCGTTTTCAGTTCCACAAGGCAGAGCTAAATCAATATCGAAAAAGATTCAACGAAATGCTTAATTGAAAAAAAAAAATAAAATAAAAACTTCACAAAAAGTGAAGGATATAACCATGAGACACTTTTTAAGACTTGGTCAAATTTATTTGGTACCGCTGGACCTACCTGAATTGCTGATTTGCTGAGATTTCTTCAGGTACTCAACCAAAACAAGCGTGATTTCCTGCTGTGTGATCAGACTCATTTGGTCAAAGGCCTTGTCCAGCCCTTCAACGCTGTTAGAGAAAGATGAAATCCATCTCAGCACAACATGTTCAGATGTTTGCAATGTTTACATTCCCAAATTTTGGCAAGGATCAAAAAGAGAGCTTGCACGTTGGATCATTCTATTTAATGTGGCCATGCATGAAGAAAATGAAGGAAGGTTACATGGCTGCAACAATAGAAAAGAATGAGACTTACATCACGTGGTAGGCAGCGCAGTCAACATACGATGTTGTTATTGTCAGCATGTCTGGTGTCAGGCTTGGGAAGAGAGGCACCAGTAACGTCCAAAACCACTGAGTCCAATTATACATGGAGAACTTTGGGAAATAACCGCTAATGATTCCAAATGTCCGATTCATCATCATGTCCCTGACCATGGGATTGATCTGTAGCATCTTTGGAAGAGGAAGGAGGAAAATCACTCGCTCAATCTTGAGCACTCATGCTTTCCTGACAAAATTGTAACTCTAGGAATTCTCTGAATTTGTCCTACAAAACAGTCAGTCATTTTGTTTATCAGACCAAAGTTGAGTATGCTGGATAGACTCATCAGTTGAATTATACCTCAGAATTCTGACTCAGAGATAGCAAGTACTCCTCAACGTTCAGGAAGCTGTCGCCTTCATTCAGACGCTCAAACACCACTTTCATCATGTCTGTGTTGTTCAGTGCTCCGGAAGTTAAAGTCAGTTTGGCTACTTCGGATGCACTCAAGAGATTCAGTGAGTTCAACTGCAAAAGGATATTGAGAATGTTTGTGTAAGGCATTTCTGCTTAACATTTAAAGCAATAGATGTGACTTGTGAATACAGTCTGGAACTTTAAGAATCTTACGACAGAGAAGTTAGAGTTGAGTGACTGTATGTCTGCCAAGGTCACATGGACAGAGAAGGATCGAAAGTTGTTCGCGAACCAGGCACTGGTGCCGTTTTCAGTTCCACAAGGCAGAGCTAAATCAATATCGAAAAAGATTCAACGAAATGCTTAATTGAAAAAAAAAAATAAAATAAAAACTTCACAAAAAGTGAAGGAGATAACCATGAGACACTTTTTAAGACTTGGTCAAATTTATTTGGTACCGCTGGACCTACCTGAATTGCTGATTTGCTGAGATTTCTTCAGGTACTCAACCAAAACAAGCGTGATTTCCTGCTGTGTGATCAGACTCATTTGGTCAAAGGCCTTGTCCAGCCCTTCAACGCTGTTAGAGAAAGATGAAATCCATCTCAGCACAACATGTTCAGATGTTTGCAATGTTTACATTCCCAAATTTTGGCAAGGATCAAAAAGAGAGCTTGCACGTTGGATCATTCTATTTAATGTGGCCATGCATGAAGAAAATGAAGGAAGGTTACATGGCTGCAACAATAGAAAAGAATGAGACTTACATCACGTGGTAGGCAGCGCAGTCAACATACGATGTTGTTATTGTCAGCATGTCTGGTGTCAGGCTTGGGAAGAGAGGCACCAGTAACGTCCAAAACCACTGAGTCCAATTATACATGGAGAACTTTGGGAAATAACCGCTAATGATTCCAAATGTCCGATTCATCATCATGTCCCTGACCATGGGATTGATCTGTAGCATCTTTGGAAGAGGAAGGAGGAAAATCACTCGCTCAATCTTGAGCACTCATGCTTTCCTGACAAAATTGTAACTCTAGGAATTCTCTGAATTTGTCCTACAAAACAGTCATTTTGTTTATCAGACCAAAGTTGAGTATGCTGGATAGACTCATCAGTTGAATTATACCTCAGAATTCTGACTCAGAGATAGCAAGTACTCCTCAACGTTCAGGAAGCTGTCGCCTTCATTCAGACGCTCAAACACCACTTTCATCATGTCTGTGTTGTTCAGTGCTCCGGAAGTTAAAGTCAGTTTGGCTACTTCGGATGCACTCAAGAGATTCAGTGAGTTCAACTGCAAAAGGATATTGAGAATGTTTGTGTAAGGCATTTCTGCTTAACATTTAAAGCAATAGATGTGACTTGTGAATACAGTCTGGAACTTTAAGAATCTTACGACAGAGAAGTTAGAGTTGAGTGACTGTATGTCTGCCAAGGTCACATGGACAGAGAAGGATCGAAAGTTGTTCGCGAACCAGGCACTGGTGCCGTTTTCAGTTCCACAAGGCAGAGCTAAATCAATATCGAAAAAGATTCAACGAAATGCTTAATTGAAAAAAAAAAAAAAAAAAAAACTTCACAAAAAGTGAAGGAGATAACCATGAGACACTTTTTAAGACTTGGTCAAATTTATTTGGTACCGCTGGACCTACCTGAATTGCTGATTTGCTGAGATTTCTTCAGGTACTCAACCAAAACAAGCGTGATTTCCTGCTGTGTGATTAGACTCATTTGGTCAAAGGCCTTGTCCAGCCCTTCAACGCTGTTAGAGAAAGATGAAATCCATCTCAGCACAACATGTTCAGATGTTTGCAATGTTTACATTCCCAAATTTTGGCAAGGATCAAAAAGAGAGCTTGCACGTTGGATCATTCTATTTAATGTGGCCATGCATGAAGAAAATGAAGGAAGGTTACATGGCTGCAACAATAGAAAAGAATGAGACTTACATCACGTGGTAGGCAGCGCAGTCAACATACGATGTTGTTATTGTCAGCATGTCTGGTGTCAGGCTTGGGAAGAGAGGCACCAGTAACGTCCAAAACCACTGAGTCCAATTATACATGGAGAACTTTGGGAAATAACCGCTAATGATTCCAAATGTCCGATTCATCATCATGTCCCTGACCATGGGATTGATCTGTAGCATCTTTGGAAGAGGAAGGAGGAAAATCACTCGCTCAATCTTGAGCACTCATGCTTTCCTGACAAAATTGTAACTCTAGGAATTCTCTGAATTTGTCCTACAAAACAGTCATTTTGTTTATCAGACCAAAGTTGAGTATGCTGGATAGACTCATCAGTTGAATTATACCTCAGAATTCTGACTCAGAGATAGCAAGTACTCCTCAACGTTCAGGAAGCTGTCGCCTTCATTCAGACGCTCAAACACCACTTTCATCATGTCTGTGTTGTTCAGTGCTCCGGAAGTTAAAGTCAGTTTGGCTACTTCGGATGCACTCAAGAGATTCAGTGAGTTCAACTGCAAAAGGATATTGAGAATGTTTGTGTAAGGCATTTCTGCTTAACATTTAAAGCAATAGATGTGACTTGTGAATACAGTCTGGAACTTTAAGAATCTTACGACAGAGAAGTTAGAGTTGAGTGACTGTATGTCTGCCAAGGTCACATGGACAGAGAAGGATCGAAAGTTGTTCGCGAACCAGGCACTGGTGCCGTTTTCAGTTCCACAAGGCAGAGCTAAATCAATATCGAAAAAGATTCAACGAAATGCTTAATTGAAAAAAAAAAATAAAATAAAAACTTCACAAAAAGTGAAGGATATAACCATGAGACACTTTTTAAGACTTGGTCAAATTTATTTGGTACCGCTGGACCTACCTGAATTGCTGATTTGCTGAGATTTCTTCAGGTACTCAACCAAAACAAGCGTGATTTCCTGCTGTGTGATCAGACTCATTTGGTCAAAGGCCTTGTCCAGCCCTTCAACGCTGTTAGAGAAAGATGAAATCCATCTCAGCACAACATGTTCAGATGTTTGCAATGTTTACATTCCCAAATTTTGGCAAGGATCAAAAAGAGAGCTTGCACGTTGGATCATTCTATTTAATGTGGCCATGCATGAAGAAAATGAAGGAAGGTTACATGGCTGCAACAATAGAAAAGAATGAGACTTACATCACGTGGTAGGCAGCGCAGTCAACATACGATGTTGTTATTGTCAGCATGTCTGGTGTCAGGCTTGGGAAGAGAGGCACCAGTAACGTCCAAAACCACTGAGTCCAATTATACATGGAGAACTTTGGGAAATAACCGCTAATGATTCCAAATGTCCGATTCATCATCATGTCCCTGACCATGGGATTGATCTGTAGCATCTTTGGAAGAGGAAGGAGGAAAATCACTCGCTCAATCTTGAGCACTCATGCTTTCCTGACAAAATTGTAACTCTAGGAATTCTCTGAATTTGTCCTACAAAACAGTCATTTTGTTTATCAGACCAAAGTTGAGTATGCTGGATAGACTCATCAGTTGAATTATACCTCAGAATTCTGACTCAGAGATAGCAAGTACTCCTCAACGTTCAGGAAGCTGTCGCCTTCATTCAGACGCTCAAACACCACTTTCATCATGTCTGTGTTGTTCAGTGCTCCGGAAGTTAAAGTCAGTTTGGCTACTTCGGATGCACTCAAGAGATTCAGTGAGTTCAACTGCAAAAGGATATTGAGAATGTTTGTGTAAGGCATTTCTGCTTAACATTTAAAGCAATAGATGTGACTTGTGAATACAGTCTGGAACTTTAAGAATCTTACGACAGAGAAGTTAGAGTTGAGTGACTGTATGTCTGCCAAGGTCACATGGACAGAGAAGGATCGAAAGTTGTTCGCGAACCAGGCACTGGTGCCGTTTTCAGTTCCACAAGGCAGAGCTAAATCAATATCGAAAAAGATTCAACGAAATGCTTAATTGAAAAAAAAATAAAATAAAAACTTCACAAAAAGTGAAGGAGATAACCATGAGTCACTTTTTAAGACTTGGTCAAATTTATTTGGTACCGCTGGACCTACCTGAATTGCTGATTTGCTGAGATTTCTTCAGGTACTCAACCAAAACAAGCGTGATTTCCTGCTGTGTGATCAGACTCATTTGGTCAAAGGCCTTGTCCAGCCCTTCAACGCTGTTAGAGAAAGATGAAATCCATCTCAGCACAACATGTTCAGATGTTTGCAATGTTTACATTCCCAAATTTTGGCAAGGATCAAAAAGAGAGCTTGCACGTTGGATCATTCTATTTAATGTGGCCATGCATGAAGAAAATGAAGGAAGGTTACATGGCTGCAACAATAGAAAAGAATGAGACTTACATCACGTGGTAGGCAGCGCAGTCAACATACGATGTTGTTATTGTCAGCATGTCTGGTGTCAGGCTTGGGAAGAGAGGCACCAGTAACGTCCAAAACCACTGAGTCCAATTATACATGGAGAACTTTGGGAAATAACCGCTAATGATTCCAAATGTCCGATTCATCATCATGTCCCTGACCATGGGATTGATCTGTAGCATCTTTGGAAGAGGAAGGAGGAAAATCACTCGCTCAATCTTGAGCACTCATGCTTTCCTGACAAAATTGTAACTCTAGGAATTCTCTGAATTTGTCCTACAAAACAGTCATTTTGTTTATCAGACCAAAGTTGAGTATGCTGGATAGACTCATCAGTTGAATTATACCTCAGAATTCTGACTCAGAGATAGCAAGTACTCCTCAACGTTCAGGAAGCTGTCGCCTTCATTCAGACGCTCAAACACCACTTTCATCATGTCTGTGTTGTTCAGTGCTCCGGAAGTTAAAGTCAGTTTGGCTACTTCGGATGCACTCAAGAGATTCAGTGAGTTCAACTGCAAAAGGATATTGAGAATGTTTGTGTAAGGCATTTCTGCTTAACATTTAAAGCAATAGATGTGACTTGTGAACACAGTCTGGAACTTTAAGAATCTTACGACAGAGAAGTTAGAGTTGAGTGACTGTATGTCTGCCCAGGTCACATGGACAGAGAAGGATCGAAAGTTGTTCGCGAACCAGGCACTGGTGCCGTTTTCAGTTCCACAAGGCAGAGCTAAATCAATATCGAAAAAGATTCAACGAAATGCTTAATTGAAAAAAAAATAAAATAAAAACTTCACAAAAAGTGAAGGAGATAACCATGAGTCACTTTTTAAGACTTGGTCAAATTTATTTGGTACCGCTGGACCTACCTGAATTGCTGATTTGCTGAGATTCCTTCAGGTACTCAACCAAAACAAGCGTGATTTCCTGCTGTGTGATCAGACTCATTTGGTCAAAGGCCTTGTCCAGCCCTTCAACGCTGTTAGAGAAAGATGAAATCCATCTCAGCACAACATGTTCAGATGTTTGCAATGTTTACATTCCCAAATTTTGGCAAGGATCAAAAAGAGAGCTTGCACGTTGGATCATTCTATTTAATGTGGCCATGCATGAAGAAAATGAAGGAAGGTTACATGGCTGCAACAATAGAAAAGAATGAGACTTACATCACGTGGTAGGCAGCGCAGTCAACATACGATGTTGTTATTGTCAGCATGTCTGGTGTCAGGCTTGGGAAGAGAGGCACCAGTAACGTCCAAAACCACTGAGTCCAATTATACATGGAGAACTTTGGGAAATAACCGCTAATGATTCCAAATGTCCGATTCATCATCATGTCCCTGACCATGGGATTGATCTGTAGCATCTTTGGAAGAGGAAGGAGGAAAATCACTCGCTCAATCTTGAGCACTCATGCTTTCCTGACAAAATTGTAACTCTAGGAATTCTCTGAATTTGTCCTACAAAACAGTCATTTTGTTTATCAGACCAAAGTTGAGTATGCTGGATAGACTCATCAGTTGAATTATACCTCAGAATTCTGACTCAGAGATAGCAAGTACTCCTCAACGTTCAGGAAGCTGTCGCCTTCATTCAGACGCTCAAACACCACTTTCATCATGTCTGTGTTGTTCAGTGCTCCGGAAGTTAAAGTCAGTTTGGCTACTTCGGATGCACTCAAGAGATTCAGTGAGTTCAACTGCAAAAGGATATTGAGAATGTTTGTGTAAGGCATTTCTGCTTAACATTTAAAGCAATAGATGTGACTTGTGAATACAGTCTGGAACTTTAAGAATCTTACG
This sequence comes from Electrophorus electricus, assembly GCF_041902795.1. NCBI lineage: Eukaryota > Metazoa > Chordata > Actinopteri > Gymnotiformes > Gymnotidae > Electrophorus > Electrophorus electricus. The sequence continues at coordinate 970,773 of NC_137514.1, read as the reverse complement.
ACAGAGAAGTTAGAGTTGAGTGACTGTATGTCTGCCAAGGTCACATGGACAGAGAAGGATCGAAAGTTGTTCGCGAACCAGGCACTGGTGCCGTTTTCAGTTCCACAAGGCAGAGCTAAATCAATATCGAAAAAGATTCAACGAAATGCTTAATTGAAAAAAAAATAAAATAAAAACTTCACAAAAAGTGAAGGAGATAACCATGAGACACTTTTTAAGACTTGGTCAAATTTATTTGGTACCGCTGGACCTACCTGAATTGCTGATTTGCTGAGATTTCTTCAGGTACTCAACCAAAACAAGCGTGATTTCCTGCTGTGTGATCAGACTCATTTGGTCAAAGGCCTTGTCCAGCCCTTCAACGCTGTTAGAGAAAGATGAAATCCATCTCAGCACAACATGTTCAGATGTTTGCAATGTTTACATTCCCAAATTTTGGCAAGGATCAAAAAGAGAGCTTGCACGTTGGATCATTCTATTTAATGTGGCCATGCATGAAGAAAATGAAGGAAGGTTACATGGCTGCAACAATAGAAAAGAATGAGACTTACATCACGTGGTAGGCAGCGCAGTCAACATACGATGTTGTTATTGTCAGCATGTCTGGTGTCAGGCTTGGGAAGAGAGGCACCAGTAACGTCCAAAACCACTGAGTCCAATTATACATGGAGAACTTTGGGAAATAACCGCTAATGATTCCAAATGTCCGATTCATCATCATGTCCCTGACCATGGGATTGATCTGTAGCATCTTTGGAAGAGGAAGGAGGAAAATCACTCGCTCAATCTTGAGCACTCATGCTTTCCTGACAAAATTGTAACTCTAGGAATTCTCTGAATTTGTCCTACAAAACAGTCATTTTGTTTATCAGACCAAAGTTGAGTATGCTGGATAGACTCATCAGTTGAATTATACCTCAGAATTCTGACTCAGAGATAGCAAGTACTCCTCAACGTTCAGGAAGCTGTCGCCTTCATTCAGACGCTCAAACACCACTTTCATCATGTCTGTGTTGTTCAGTGCTCCGGAAGTTAAAGTCAGTTTGGCTACTTCGGATGCACTCAAGAGATTCAGTGAGTTCAACTGCAAAAGGATATTGAGAATGTTTGTGTAAGGCATTTCTGCTTAACATTTAAAGCAATAGATGTGACTTGTGAATACAGTCTGGAACTTTAAGAATCTTACGACAGAGAAGTTAGAGTTGAGTGACTGTATGTCTGCCAAGGTCACATGGACAGAGAAGGATCGAAAGTTGTTCGCGAACCAGGCACTGGTGCCGTTTTCAGTTCCACAAGGCAGAGCTAAATCAATATCGAAAAAGATTCAACGAAATGCTTAATTGAAAAAAAAAAATAAAATAAAAACTTCACAAAAAGTGAAGGAGATAACCATGAGACACTTTTTAAGACTTGGTCAAATTTATTTGGTACCGCTGGACCTACCTGAATTGCTGATTTGCTGAGATTTCTTCAGGTACTCAACCAAAACAAGCGTGATTTCCTGCTGTGTGATCAGACTCATTTGGTCAAAGGCCTTGTCCAGCCCTTCAACGCTGTTAGAGAAAGATGAAATCCATCTCAGCACAACATGTTCAGATGTTTGCAATGTTTACATTCCCAAATTTTGGCAAGGATCAAAAAGAGAGCTTGCACGTTGGATCATTCTATTTAATGTGGCCATGCATGAAGAAAATGAAGGAAGGTTACATGGCTGCAACAATAGAAAAGAATGAGACTTACATCACGTGGTAGGCAGCGCAGTCAACATACGATGTTGTTATTGTCAGCATGTCTGGTGTCAGGCTTGGGAAGAGAGGCACCAGTAACGTCCAAAACCACTGAGTCCAATTATACATGGAGAACTTTGGGAAATAACCGCTAATGATTCCAAATGTCCGATTCATCATCATGTCCCTGACCATGGGATTGATCTGTAGCATCTTTGGAAGAGGAAGGAGGAAAATCACTCGCTCAATCTTGAGCACTCATGCTTTCCTGACAAAATTGTAACTCTAGGAATTCTCTGAATTTGTCCTACAAAACAGTCATTTTGTTTATCAGACCAAAGTTGAGTATGCTGGATAGACTCATCAGTTGAATTATACCTCAGAATTCTGACTCAGAGATAGCAAGTACTCCTCAACGTTCAGGAAGCTGTCGCCTTCATTCAGACGCTCAAACACCACTTTCATCATGTCTGTGTTGTTCAGTGCTCCGGAAGTTAAAGTCAGTTTGGCTACTTCGGATGCACTCAAGAGATTCAGTGAGTTCAACTGCAAAAGGATATTGAGAATGTTTGTGTAAGGCATTTCTGCTTAACATTTAAAGCAATAGATGTGACTTGTGAATACAGTCTGGAACTTTAAGAATCTTACGACAGAGAAGTTAGAGTTGAGTGACTGTATGTCTGCCAAGGTCACATGGACAGAGAAGGATCGAAAGTTGTTCGCGAACCAGGCACTGGTGCCGTTTTCAGTTCCACAAGGCAGAGCTAAATCAATATCGAAAAAGATTCAACGAAATGCTTAATTGAAAAAAAAAAATAAAATAAAAACTTCACAAAAAGTGAAGGAGATAACCATGAGACACTTTTTAAGACTTGGTCAAATTTATTTGGTACCGCTGGACCTACCTGAATTGCTGATTTGCTGAGATTTCTTCAGGTACTCAACCAAAACAAGCGTGATTTCCTGCTGTGTGATCAGACTCATTTGGTCAAAGGCCTTGTCCAGCCCTTCAACGCTGTTAGAGAAAGATGAAATCCATCTCAGCACAACATGTTCAGATGTTTGCAATGTTTACATTCCCAAATTTTGGCAAGGATCAAAAAGAGAGCTTGCACGTTGGATCATTCTATTTAATGTGGCCATGCATGAAGAAAATGAAGGAAGGTTACATGGCTGCAACAATAGAAAAGAATGAGACTTACATCACGTGGTAGGCAGCGCAGTCAACATACGATGTTGTTATTGTCAGCATGTCTGGTGTCAGGCTTGGGAAGAGAGGCACCAGTAACGTCCAAAACCACTGAGTCCAATTATACATGGAGAACTTTGGGAAATAACCGCTAATGATTCCAAATGTCCGATTCATCATCATGTCCCTGACCATGGGATTGATCTGTAGCATCTTTGGAAGAGGAAGGAGGAAAATCACTCGCTCAATCTTGAGCACTCATGCTTTCCTGACAAAATTGTAACTCTAGGAATTCTCTGAATTTGTCCTACAAAACAGTCAGTCATTTTGTTTATCAGACCAAAGTTGAGTATGCTGGATAGACTCATCAGTTGAATTATACCTCAGAATTCTGACTCAGAGATAGCAAGTACTCCTCAACGTTCAGGAAGCTGTCGCCTTCATTCAGACGCTCAAACACCACTTTCATCATGTCTGTGTTGTTCAGTGCTCCGGAAGTTAAAGTCAGTTTGGCTACTTCGGATGCACTCAAGAGATTCAGTGAGTTCAACTGCAAAAGGATATTGAGAATGTTTGTGTAAGGCATTTCTGCTTAACATTTAAAGCAATAGATGTGACTTGTGAATACAGTCTGGAACTTTAAGAATCTTACGACAGAGAAGTTAGAGTTGAGTGACTGTATGTCTGCCAAGGTCACATGGACAGAGAAGGATCGAAAGTTGATCGCGAACCAGGCACTGGTGCCGTTTTCAGTTCCACAAGGCAGAGCTAAATCAATATCGAAAAAGATTCAACGAAATGCTTAATTGAAAAAAAAAAATAAAATAAAAACTTCACAAAAAGTGAAGGAGATAACCATGAGACACTTTTTAAGACTTGGTCAAATTTATTTGGTACCGCTGGACCTACCTGAATTGCTGATTTGCTGAGATTTCTTCAGGTACTCAACCAAAACAAGCGTGATTTCCTGCTGTGTGATCAGACTCATTTGGTCAAAGGCCTTGTCCAGCCCTTCAACGCTGTTAGAGAAAGATGAAATCCATCTCAGCACAACATGTTCAGATGTTTGCAATGTTTACATTCCCAAATTTTGGCAAGGATCAAAAAGAGAGCTTGCACGTTGGATCATTCTATTTAATGTGGCCATGCATGAAGAAAATGAAGGAAGGTTACATGGCTGCAACAATAGAAAAGAATGAGACTTACATCACGTGGTAGGCAGCGCAGTCAACATACGATGTTGTTATTGTCAGCATGTCTGGTGTCAGGCTTGGGAAGAGAGGCACCAGTAACGTCCAAAACCACTGAGTCCAATTATACATGGAGAACTTTGGGAAATAACCGCTAATGATTCCAAATGTCCGATTCATCATCATGTCCCTGACCATGGGATTGATCTGTAGCATCTTTGGAAGAGGAAGGAGGAAAATCACTCGCTCAATCTTGAGCACTCATGCTTTCCTGACAAAATTGTAACTCTAGGAATTCTCTGAATTTGTCCTACAAAACAGTCAGTCATTTTGTTTATCAGACCAAAGTTGAGTATGCTGGATAGACTCATCAGTTGAATTATACCTCAGAATTCTGACTCAGAGATAGCAAGTACTCCTCAACGTTCAGGAAGCTGTCGCCTTCATTCAGACGCTCAAACACCACTTTCATCATGTCTGTGTTGTTCAGTGCTCCGGAAGTTAAAGTCAGTTTGGCTACTTCGGATGCACTCAAGAGATTCAGTGAGTTCAACTGCAAAAGGATATTGAGAATGTTTGTGTAAGGCATTTCTGCTTAACATTTAAAGCAATAGATGTGACTTGTGAATACAGTCTGGAACTTTAAGAATCTTACGACAGAGAAGTTAGAGTTGAGTGACTGTATGTCTGCCAAGGTCACATGGACAGAGAAGGATCGAAAGTTGTTCGCGAACCAGGCACTGGTGCCGTTTTCAGTTCCACAAGGCAGAGCTAAATCAATATCGAAAAAGATTCAACGAAATGCTTAATTGAAAAAAAAAAAAATAAAATAAAAACTTCACAAAAAGTGAAGGAGATAACCATGAGACACTTTTTAAGACTTGGTCAAATTTATTTGGTACCGCTGGACCTACCTGAATTGCTGATTTGCTGAGATTTCTTCAGGTACTCAACCAAAACAAGCGTGATTTCCTGCTGTGTGATCAGACTCATTTGGTCAAAGGCCTTGTCCAGCCCTTCAATGCTGTTAGAGAAAGATGAAATCCATCTCAGCACAACATGTTCAGATGTTTGCAATGTTTACATTCCCAAATTTTGGCAAGGATCAAAAAGAGAGCTTGCACGTTGGATCATTCTATTTAATGTGGCCATGCATGAAGAAAATGAAGGAAGGTTACATGGCTGCAACAATAGAAAAGAATGAGACTTACATCACGTGGTAGGCAGCGCAGTCAACATACGATGTTGTTATTGTCAGCATGTCTGGTGTCAGGCTTGGGAAGAGAGGCACCAGTAACGTCCAAAACCACTGAGTCCAATTATACATGGAGAACTTTGGGAAATAACCGCTAATGATTCCAAATGTCCGATTCATCATCATGTCCCTGACCATGGGATTGATCTGTAGCATCTTTGGAAGAGGAAGGAGGAAAATCACTCGCTCAATCTTGAGCACTCATGCTTTCCTGACAAAATTGTAACTCTAGGAATTCTCTGAATTTGTCCTACAAAACAGTCAGTCATTTTGTTTATCAGACCAAAGTTGAGTATGCTGGATAGACTCATCAGTTGAATTATACCTCAGAATTCTGACTCAGAGATAGCAAGTACTCCTCAACGTTCAGGAAGCTGTCGCCTTCATTCAGACGCTCAAACACCACTTTCATCATGTCTGTGTTGTTCAGTGCTCCGGAAGTTAAAGTCAGTTTGGCTACTTCGGATGCACTCAAGAGATTCAGTGAGTTCAACTGCAAAAGGATATTGAGAATGTTTGTGTAAGGCATTTCTGCTTAACATTTAAAGCAATAGATGTGACTTGTGAATACAGTCTGGAACTTTAAGAATCTTACGACAGAGAAGTTAGAGTTGAGTGACTGTATGTCTGCCAAGGTCACATGGACAGAGAAGGATCGAAAGTTGTTCGCGAACCAGGCACTGGTGCCGTTTTCAGTTCCACAAGGCAGAGCTAAATCAATATCGAAAAAGATTCAACGAAATGCTTAATTGAAAAAAAAAAATAAAATAAAAACTTCACAAAAAGTGAAGGAGATAACCATGAGACACTTTTTAAGACTTGGTCAAATTTATTTGGTACCGCTGGACCTACCTGAATTGCTGATTTGCTGAGATTTCTTCAGGTACTCAACCAAAACAAGCGTGATTTCCTGCTGTGTGATCAGACTCATTTGGTCAAAGGCCTTGTCCAGCCCTTCAACGCTGTTAGAGAAAGATGAAATCCATCTCAGCACAACATGTTCAGATGTTTGCAATGTTTACATTCCCAAATTTTGGCAAGGATCAAAAAGAGAGCTTGCACGTTGGATCATTCTATTTAATGTGGCCATGCATGAAGAAAATGAAGGAAGGTTACATGGCTGCAACAATAGAAAAGAATGAGACTTACATCACGTGGTAGGCAGCGCAGTCAACATACGATGTTGTTATTGTCAGCATGTCTGGTGTCAGGCTTGGGAAGAGAGGCACCAGTAACGTCCAAAACCACTGAGTCCAATTATACATGGAGAACTTTGGGAAATAACCGCTAATGATTCCAAATGTCCGATTCATCATCATGTCCCTGACCATGGGATTGATCTGTAGCATCTTTGGAAGAGGAAGGAGGAAAATCACTCGCTCAATCTTGAGCACTCATGCTTTCCTGACAAAATTGTAACTCTAGGAATTCTCTGAATTTGTCCTACAAAACAGTCATTTTGTTTATCAGACCAAAGTTGAGTATGCTGGATAGACTCATCAGTTGAATTATACCTCAGAATTCTGACTCAGAGATAGCAAGTACTCCTCAACGTTCAGGAAGCTGTCGCCTTCATTCAGACGCTCAAACACCACTTTCATCATGTCTGTGTTGTTCAGTGCTCCGGAAGTTAAAGTCAGTTTGGCTACTTCGGATGCACTCAAGAGATTCAGTGAGTTCAACTGCAAAAGGATATTGAGAATGTTTGTGTAAGGCATTTCTGCTTAACATTTAAAGCAATAGATGTGACTTGTGAATACAGTCTGGAACTTTAAGAATCTTACGACAGAGAAGTTAGAGTTGAGTGACTGTATGTCTGCCAAGGTCACATGGACAGAGAAGGATCGAAAGTTGTTCGCGAACCAGGCACTGGTGCCGTTTTCAGTTCCACAAGGCAGAGCTAAATCAATATCGAAAAAGATTCAACGAAATGCTTAATTGAAAAAAAAAAATAAAATAAAAACTTCACAAAAAGTGAAGGAGATAACCATGAGACACTTTTTAAGACTTGGTCAAATTTATTTGGTACCGCTGGACCTACCTGAATTGCTGATTTGCTGAGATTTCTTCAGGTACTCAACCAAAACAAGCGTGATTTCCTGCTGTGTGATCAGACTCATTTGGTCAAAGGCCTTGTCCAGCCCTTCAACGCTGTTAGAGAAAGATGAAATCCATCTCAGCACAACATGTTCAGATGTTTGCAATGTTTACATTCCCAAATTTTGGCAAGGATCAAAAAGAGAGCTTGCACGTTGGATCATTCTATTTAATGTGGCCATGCATGAAGAAAATGAAGGAAGGTTACATGGCTGCAACAATAGAAAAGAATGAGACTTACATCACGTGGTAGGCAGCGCAGTCAACATACGATGTTGTTATTGTCAGCATGTCTGGTGTCAGGCTTGGGAAGAGAGGCACCAGTAACGTCCAAAACCACTGAGTCCAATTATACATGGAGAACTTTGGGAAATAACCGCTAATGATTCCAAATGTCCGATTCATCATCATGTCCCTGACCATGGGATTGATCTGTAGCATCTTTGGAAGAGGAAGGAGGAAAATCACTCGCTCAATCTTGAGCACTCATGCTTTCCTGACAAAATTGTAACTCTAGGAATTCTCTGAATTTGTCCTACAAAACAGTCATTTTGTTTATCAGACCAAAGTTGAGTATGCTGGATAGACTCATCAGTTGAATTATACCTCAGAATTCTGACTCAGAGATAGCAAGTACTCCTCAACGTTCAGGAAGCTGTCGCCTTCATTCAGACGCTCAAACACCACTTTCATCATGTCTGTGTTGTTCAGTGCTCCGGAAGTTAAAGTCAGTTTGGCTACTTCGGATGCACTCAAGAGATTCAGTGAGTTCAACTGCAAAAGGATATTGAGAATGTTTGTGTAAGGCATTTCTGCTTAACATTTAAAGCAATAGATGTGACTTGTGAATACAGTCTGGAACTTTAAGAATCTTACGACAGAGAAGTTAGAGTTGAGTGACTGTATGTCTGCCAAGGTCACATGGACAGAGAAGGATCGAAAGTTGTTCGCGAACCAGGCACTGGTGCCGTTTTCAGTTCCACAAGGCAGAGCTAAATCAATATCGAAAAAGATTCAACGAAATGCTTAATTGAAAAAAAAAAATAAAATAAAAACTTCACAAAAAGTGAAGGAGATAACCATGAGACACTTTTTAAGACTTGGTCAAATTTATTTGGTACCGCTGGACCTACCTGAATTGCTGATTTGCTGAGATTTCTTCAGGTACTCAACCAAAACAAGCGTGATTTCCTGCTGTGTGATCAGACTCATTTGGTCAAAGGCCTTGTCCAGCCCTTCAACGCTGTTAGAGAAAGATGAAATCCATCTCAGCACAACATGTTCAGATGTTTGCAATGTTTACATTCCCAAATTTTGGCAAGGATCAAAAAGAGAGCTTGCACGTTGGATCATTCTATTTAATGTGGCCATGCATGAAGAAAATGAAGGAAGGTTACATGGCTGCAACAATAGAAAAGAATGAGACTTACATCATGTGGTAGGCAGCGCAGTCAACATACGATGTTGTTATTGTCAGCATGTCTGGTGTCAGGCTTGGGAAGAGAGGCACCAGTAACGTCCAAAACCACTGAGTCCAATTATACATGGAGAACTTTGGGAAATAACCGCTAATGATTCCAAATGTCCGATTCATCATCATGTCCCTGACCATGGGATTGATCTGTAGCATCTTTGGAAGAGGAAGGAGGAAAATCACTCGCTCAATCTTGAGCACTCATGCTTTCCTGACAAAATTGTAACTCTAGGAATTCTCTGAATTTGTCCTACAAAACAGTCAGTCATTTTGTTTATCAGACCAAAGTTGAGTATGCTGGATAGACTCATCAGTTGAATTATACCTCAGAATTCTGACTCAGAGATAGCAAGTACTCCTCAACGTTCAGGAAGCTGTCGCCTTCATTCAGACGCTCAAACACCACTTTCATCATGTCTGTGTTGTTCAGTGCTCCGGAAGTTAAAGTCAGTTTGGCTACTTCGGATGCACTCAAGAGATTCAGTGAGTTCAACTGCAAAAGGATATTGAGAATGTTTGTGTAAGGCATTTCTGCTTAACATTTAAAGCAATAGATGTGACTTGTGAATACAGTCTGGAACTTTAAGAATCTTACGACAGAGAAGTTAGAGTTGAGTGACTGTATGTCTGCCAAGGTCACATGGACAGAGAAGGATCGAAAGTTGTTCGCGAACCAGGCACTGGTGCCGTTTTCAGTTCCACAAGGCAGAGCTAAATCAATATCGAAAAAGATTCAACGAAATGCTTAATTGAAAAAAAAATAAAATAAAAACTTCACAAAAAGTGAAGGAGATAACCATGAGTCACTTTTTAAGACTTGGTCAAATTTATTTGGTACCGCTGGACCTACCTGAATTGCTGATTTGCTGAGATTTCTTCAGGTACTCAACCAAAACAAGCGTGATTTCCTGCTGTGTGATCAGACTCATTTGGTCAAAGGCCTTGTCCAGCCCTTCAACGCTGTTAGAGAAAGATGAAATCCATCTCAGCACAACATGTTCAGATGTTTGCAATGTTTACATTCCCAAATTTTGGCAAGGATCAAAAAGAGAGCTTGCACGTTGGATCATTCTATTTAATGTGGCCATGCATGAAGAAAATGAAGGAAGGTTACATGGCTGCAACAATAGAAAAGAATGAGACTTACATCACGTGGTAGGCAGCGCAGTCAACATACGATGTTGTTATTGTCAGCATGTCTGGTGTCAGGCTTGGGAAGAGAGGCACCAGTAACGTCCAAAACCACTGAGTCCAATTATACATGGAGAACTTTGGGAAATAACCGCTAATGATTCCAAATGTCCGATTCATCATCATGTCCCTGACCATGGGATTGATCTGTAGCATCTTTGGAAGAGGAAGGAGGAAAATCACTCGCTCAATCTTGAGCACTCATGCTTTCCTGACAAAATTGTAACTCTAGGAATTCTCTGAATTTGTCCTACAAAACAGTCAGTCATTTTGTTTATCAGACCAAAGTTGAGTATGCTGGATAGACTCATCAGTTGAATTATACCTCAGAATTCTGACTCAGAGATAGCAAGTACTCCTCAACGTTCAGGAAGCTGTCGCCTTCATTCAGACGCTCAAACACCACTTTCATCATGTCTGTGTTGTTCAGTGCTCCGGAAGTTAAAGTCAGTTTGGCTACTTCGGATGCACTCAAGAGATTCAGTGAGTTCAACTGCAAAAGGATATTGAGAATGTTTGTGTAAGGCATTTCTGCTTAACATTTAAAGCAATAGATGTGACTTGTGAATACAGTCTGGAACTTTAAGAATCTTACGACAGAGAAGTTAGAGTTGAGTGACTGTATGTCTGCCAAGGTCACATGGACAGAGAAGGATCGAAAGTTGTTCGCGAACCAGGCACTGGTGCCGTTTTCAGTTCCACAAGGCAGAGCTAAATCAATATCGAAAAAGATTCAACGAAATGCTTAATTGAAAAAAAAAAATAAAATAAAAACTTCACAAAAAGTGAAGGAGATAACCATGAGACACTTTTTAAGACTTGGTCAAATTTATTTGGTACCGCTGGACCTACCTGAATTGCTGATTTGCTGAGATTTCTTCAGGTACTCAACCAAAACAAGCGTGATTTCCTGCTGTGTGATCAGACTCATTTGGTCAAAGGCCTCGTCCAGCCCTTCAACGCTGTTAGAGAAAGATGAAATCCATCTCAGCACAACATGTTCAGATGTTTGCAATGTTTACATTCCCAAATTTTGGCAAGGATCAAAAAGAGAGCTTGCACGTTGGATCATTCTATTTAATGTGGCCATGCATGAAGAAAATGAAGGAAGGTTACATGGCTGCAACAATAGAAAAGAATGAGACTTACATCACGTGGTAGGCAGCGCAGTCAACATACGATGTTGTTATTGTCAGCATGTCTGGTGTCAGGCTTGGGAAGAGAGGCACCAGTAACGTCCAAAACCACTGAGTCCAATTATACATGGAGAACTTTGGGAAATAACCGCTAATGATTCCAAATGTCCGATTCATCATCATGTCCCTGACCATGGGATTGATCTGTAGCATCTTTGGAAGAGGAAGGAGGAAAATCACTCGCTCAATCTTGAGCACTCATGCTTTCCTGACAAAATTGTAACTCTAGGAATTCTCTGAATTTGTCCTACAAAACAGTCAGTCATTTTGTTTATCAGACCAAAGTTGAGTATGCTGGATAGACTCATCAGTTGAATTATACCTCAGAATTCTGACTCAGAGATAGCAAGTACTCCTCAACGTTCAGGAAGCTGTCGCCTTCATTCAGACGCTCAAACACCACTTTCATCATGTCTGTGTTGTTCAGTGCTCCGGAAGTTAAAGTCAGTTTGGCTACTTCGGATGCACTCAAGAGATTCAGTGAGTTCAACTGCAAAAGGATATTGAGAATGTTTGTGTAAGGCATTTCTGCTTAACATTTAAAGCAATAGATGTGACTTGTGAATACAGTCTGGAACTTTAAGAATCTTACGACAGAGAAGTTAGAGTTGAGTGACTGTATGTCTGCCAAGGTCACATGGACAGAGAAGGATCGAAAGTTGTTCGCGAACCAGGCACTGGTGCCGTTTTCAGTTCCACAAGGCAGAGCTAAATCAATATCGAAAAAGATTCAACGAAATGCTTAATTGAAAAAAAAAAATAAAATAAAAACTTCACAAAAAGTGAAGGAGATAACCATGAGACACTTTTTAAGACTTGGTCAAATTTATTTGGTACCGCTGGACCTACCTGAATTGCTGATTTGCTGAGATTTCTTCAGGTACTCAACCAAAACAAGCGTGATTTCCTGCTGTGTGATCAGACTCATTTGGTCAAAGGCCTTGTCCAGCCCTTCAACGCTGTTAGAGAAAGATGAAATCCATCTCAGCACAACATGTTCAGATGTTTGCAATGTTTACATTCCCAAATTTTGGCAAGGATCAAAAAGAGAGCTTGCACGTTGGATCATTCTATTTAATGTGGCCATGCATGAAGAAAATGAAGGAAGGTTACATGGCTGCAACAATAGAAAAGAATGAGACTTACATCACGTGGTAGGCAGCGCAGTCAACATACGATGTTGTTATTGTCAGCATGTCTGGTGTCAGGCTTGGGAAGAGAGGCACCAGTAACGTCCAAAACCACTGAGTCCAATTATACATGGAGAACTTTGGGAAATAACCGCTAATGATTCCAAATGTCCGATTCATCATCATGTCCCTGACCATGGGATTGATCTGTAGCATCTTTGGAAGAGGAAGGAGGAAAATCACTCGCTCAATCTTGAGCACTCATGCTTTCCTGACAAAATTGTAACTCTAGGAATTCTCTGAATTTGTCCTACAAAACAGTCAGTCATTTTGTTTATCAGACCAAAGTTGAGTATGCTGGATAGACTCATCAGTTGAATTATACCTCAGAATTCTGACTCAGAGATAGCAAGTACTCCTCAACGTTCAGGAAGCTGTCGCCTTCATTCAGACGCTCAAACACCACTTTCATCATGTCTGTGTTGTTCAGTGCTCCGGAAGTTAAAGTCAGTTTGGCTACTTCGGATGCACTCAAGAGATTCAGTGAGTTCAACTGCAAAAGGATATTGAGAATGTTTGTGTAAGGCATTTCTGCTTAACATTTAAAGCAATAGATGTGACTTGTGAATACAGTCTGGAACTTTAAGAATCTTACGACAGAGAAGTTAGAGTTGAGTGACTGTATGTCTGCCAAGGTCACATGGACAGAGAAGGATCGAAAGTTGTTCGCGAACCAGGCACTGGTGCCGTTTTCAGTTCCACAAGGCAGAGCTAAATCAATATCGAAAAAGATTCAACGAAATGCTTAATTGAAAAAAAAAAAATAAAATAAAAACTTCACAAAAAGTGAAGGAGATAACCATGAGACACTTTTTAAGACTTGGTCAAATTTATTTGGTACCGCTGGACCTACCTGAATTGCTGATTTGCTGAGATTTCTTCAGGTACTCAACCAAAACAAGCGTGATTTCCTGCTGTGTGATCAGACTCATTTGGTCAAAGGCCTTGTCCAGCCCTTCAACGCTGTTAGAGAAAGATGAAATCCATCTCAGCACAACATGTTCAGATGTTTGCAATGTTTACATTCCCAAATTTTGGCAAGGATCAAAAAGAGAGCTTGCACGTTGGATCATTCTATTTAATGTGGCCATGCATGAAGAAAATGAAGGAAGGTTACATGGCTGCAACAATAGAAAAGAATGAGACTTACATCACGTGGTAGGCAGCGCAGTCAACATACGATGTTGTTATTGTCAGCATGTCTGGTGTCAGGCTTGGGAAGAGAGGCACCAGTAACGTCCAAAACCACTGAGTCCAATTATACATGGAGAACTTTGGGAAATAACCGCTAATGATTCCAAATGTCCGATTCATCATCATGTCCCTGACCATGGGATTGATCTGTAGCATCTTTGGAAGAGGAAGGAGGAAAATCACTCGCTCAATCTTGAGCACTCATGCTTTCCTGACAAAATTGTAACTCTAGGAATTCTCTGAATTTGTCCTACAAAACAGTCATTTTGTTTATCAGACCAAAGTTGAGTATGCTGGATAGACTCATCAGTTGAATTATACCTCAGAATTCTGACTCAGAGATAGCAAGTACTCCTCAACGTTCAGGAAGCTGTCGCCTTCATTCAGACGCTCAAACACCACTTTCATCATGTCTGTGTTGTTCAGTGCTCCGGAAGTTAAAGTCAGTTTGGCTACTTCGGATGCACTCAAGAGATTCAGTGAGTTCAACTGCAAAAGGATATTGAGAATGTTTGTGTAAGGCATTTCTGCTTAACATTTAAAGCAATAGATGTGACTTGTGAATACAGTCTGGAACTTTAAGAATCTTACGACAGAGAAGTTAGAGTTGAGTGACTGTATGTCTGCCAAGGTCACATGGACAGAGAAGGATCGAAAGTTGTTCGCGAACCAGGCACTGGTGCCGTTTTCAGTTCCACAAGGCAGAGCTAAATCAATATCGAAAAAGATTCAACGAAATGCTTAATTGAAAAAAAAATAAAATAAAAACTTCACAAAAAGTGAAGGAGATAACCATGAGTCACTTTTTAAGACTTGGTCAAATTTATTTGGTACCGCTGGACCTACCTGAATTGCTGATTTGCTGAGATTTCTTCAGGTACTCAACCAAAACAAGCGTGATTTCCTGCTGTGTGATCAGACTCATTTGGTCAAAGGCCTTGTCCAGCCCTTCAACGCTGTTAGAGAAAGATGAAATCCATCTCAGCACAACATGTTCAGATGTTTGCAATGTTTACATTCCCAAATTTTGGCAAGGATCAAAAAGAGAGCTTGCACGTTGGATCATTCTATTTAATGTGGCCATGCATGAAGAAAATGAAGGAAGGTTACATGGCTGCAACAATAGAAAAGAATGAGACTTACATCACGTGGTAGGCAGCGCAGTCAACATACGATGTTGTTATTGTCAGCATGTCTGGTGTCAGGCTTGGGAAGAGAGGCACCAGTAACGTCCAAAACCACTGAGTCCAATTATACATGGAGAACTTTGGGAAATAACCGCTAATGATTCCAAATGTCCGATTCATCATCATGTCCCTGACCATGGGATTGATCTGTAGCATCTTTGGAAGAGGAAGGAGGAAAATCACTCGCTCAATCTTGAGCACTCATGCTTTCCTGACAAAATTGTAACTCTAGGAATTCTCTGAATTTGTCCTACAAAACAGTCATTTTGTTTATCAGACCAAAGTTGAGTATGCTGGATAGACTCATCAGTTGAATTATACCTCAGAATTCTGACTCAGAGATAGCAAGTACTCCTCAACGTTCAGGAAGCTGTCGCCTTCATTCAGACGCTCAAACACCACTTTCATCATGTCTGTGTTGTTCAGTGCTCCGGAAGTTAAAGTCAGTTTGGCTACTTCGGATGCACTCAAGAGATTCAGTGAGTTCAACTGCAAAAGGATATTGAGAATGTTTGTGTAAGGCATTTCTGCTTAACATTTAAAGCAATAGATGTGACTTGTGAACACAGTCTGGAACTTTAAGAATCTTACGACAGAGAAGTTAGAGTTGAGTGACTGTATGTCTGCCCAGGTCACATGGACAGAGAAGGATCGAAAGTTGTTCGCGAACCAGGCACTGGTGCCGTTTTCAGTTCCACAAGGCAGAGCTAAATCAATATCGAAAAAGATTCAACGAAATGCTTAATTGAAAAAAAAATAAAATAAAAACTTCACAAAAAGTGAAGGAGATAACCATGAGTCACTTTTTAAGACTTGGTCAAATTTATTTGGTACCGCTGGACCTACCTGAATTGCTGATTTGCTGAGATTCCTTCAGGTACTCAACCAAAACAAGCGTGATTTCCTGCTGTGTGATCAGACTCATTTGGTCAAAGGCCTTGTCCAGCCCTTCAACGCTGTTAGAGAAAGATGAAATCCATCTCAGCACAACATGTTCAGATGTTTGCAATGTTTACATTCCCAAATTTTGGCAAGGATCAAAAAGAGAGCTTGCACGTTGGATCATTCTATTTAATGTGGCCATGCATGAAGAAAATGAAGGAAGGTTACATGGCTGCAACAATAGAAAAGAATGAGACTTACATCACGTGGTAGGCAGCGCAGTCAACATACGATGTTGTTATTGTCAGCATGTCTGGTGTCAGGCTTGGGAAGAGAGGCACCAGTAACGTCCAAAACCACTGAGTCCAATTATACATGGAGAACTTTGGGAAATAACCGCTAATGATTCCAAATGTCCGATTCATCATCATGTCCCTGACCATGGGATTGATCTGTAGCATCTTTGGAAGAGGAAGGAGGAAAATCACTCGCTCAATCTTGAGCACTCATGCTTTCCTGACAAAATTGTAACTCTAGGAATTCTCTGAATTTGTCCTACAAAACAGTCATTTTGTTTATCAGACCAAAGTTGAGTATGCTGGATAGACTCATCAGTTGAATTATACCTCAGAATTCTGACTCAGAGATAGCAAGTACTCCTCAACGTTCAGGAAGCTGTCGCCTTCATTCAGACGCTCAAACACCACTTTCATCATGTCTGTGTTGTTCAGTGCTCCGGAAGTTAAAGTCAGTTTGGCTACTTCGGATGCACTCAAGAGATTCAGTGAGTTCAACTGCAAAAGGATATTGAGAATGTTTGTGTAAGGCATTTCTGCTTAACATTTAAAGCAATAGATGTGACTTGTGAATACAGTCTGGAACTTTAAGAATCTTACGACAGAGAAGTTAGAGTTGAGTGACTGTATGTCTGCCAAGGTCACATGGACAGAGAAGGATCGAAAGTTGTTCGCGAACCAGGCACTGGTGCCGTTTTCAGTTCCACAAGGCAGAGCTAAATCAATATCGAAAAAGATTCAACGAAATGCTTAATTGAAAAAAAAAAATAAAATAAAAACTTCACAAAAAGTGAAGGAGATAACCATGAGACACTTTTTAAGACTTGGTCAAATTTATTTGGTACCGCTGGACCTACCTGAATTGCTGATTTGCTGAGATTTCTTCAGGTACTCAACCAAAACAAGCGTGATTTCCTGCTGTGTGATCAGACTCATTTGGTCAAAGGCCTTGTCCAGCCCTTCAACGCTGTTAGAGAAAGATGAAATCCATCTCAGCACAACATGTTCAGATGTTTGCAATGTTTACATTCCCAAATTTTGGCAAGGATCAAAAAGAGAGCTTGCACGTTGGATCATTCTATTTAATGTGGCCATGCATGAAGAAAATGAAGGAAGGTTACATGGCTGCAACAATAGAAAAGAATGAGACTTACATCACGTGGTAGGCAGCGCAGTCAACATACGATGTTGTTATTGTCAGCATGTCTGGTGTCAGGCTTGGGAAGAGAGGCACCAGTAACGTCCAAAACCACTGAGTCCAATTATACATGGAGAACTTTGGGAAATAACCGCTAATGATTCCAAATGTCCGATTCATCATCATGTCCCTGACCATGGGATTGATCTGTAGCATCTTTGGAAGAGGAAGGAGGAAAATCACTCGCTCAATCTTGAGCACTCATGCTTTCCTGACAAAATTGTAACTCTAGGAATTCTCTGAATTTGTCCTACAAAACAGTCATTTTGTTTATCAGACCAAAGTTGAGTATGCTGGATAGACTCATCAGTTGAATTATACCTCAGAATTCTGACTCAGAGATAGCAAGTACTCCTCAACGTTCAGGAAGCTGTCGCCTTCATTCAGACGCTCAAACACCACTTTCATCATGTCTGTGTTGTTCAGTGCTCCGGAAGTTAAAGTCAGTTTGGCTACTTCGGATGCACTCAAGAGATTCAGTGAGTTCAACTGCAAAAGGATATTGAGAATGTTTGTGTAAGGCATTTCTGCTTAACATTTAAAGCAATAGATGTGACTTGTGAATACAGTCTGGAACTTTAAGAATCTTACGACAGAGAAGTTAGAGTTGAGTGACTGTATGTCTGCCAAGGTCACATGGACAGAGAAGGATCGAAAGTTGTTCGCGAACCAGGCACTGGTGCCGTTTTCAGTTCCACAAGGCAGAGCTAAATCAATATCGAAAAAGATTCAACGAAATGCTTAATTGAAAAAAAAAAATAAAATAAAAACTTCACAAAAAGTGAAGGAGATAACCATGAGACACTTTTTAAGACTTGGTCAAATTTATTTGGTACCGCTGGACCTACCTGAATTGCTGATTTGCTGAGATTTCTTCAGGTACTCAACCAAAACAAGCGTGATTTCCTGCTGTGTGATCAGACTCATTTGGTCAAAGGCCTTGTCCAGCCCTTCAACGCTGTTAGAGAAAGATGAAATCCATCTCAGCACAACATGTTCA
Source organism: Electrophorus electricus (assembly GCF_041902795.1). Taxonomy (NCBI): domain Eukaryota; kingdom Metazoa; phylum Chordata; class Actinopteri; order Gymnotiformes; family Gymnotidae; genus Electrophorus; species Electrophorus electricus. Next base: position 952,507 of record NC_137514.1, on the reverse strand, counting down.
GATGTTTGCAATGTTTACATTCCCAAATTTTGGCAAGGATCAAAAAGAGAGCTTGCACGTTGGATCATTCTATTTAATGTGGCCATGCATGAAGAAAATGAAGGAAGGTTACATGGCTGCAACAATAGAAAAGAATGAGACTTACATCACGTGGTAGGCAGCGCAGTCAACATACGATGTTGTTATTGTCAGCATGTCTGGTGTCAGGCTTGGGAAGAGAGGCACCAGTAACGTCCAAAACCACTGAGTCCAATTATACATGGAGAACTTTGGGAAATAACCGCTAATGATTCCAAATGTCCGATTCATCATCATGTCCCTGACCATGGGATTGATCTGTAGCATCTTTGGAAGAGGAAGGAGGAAAATCACTCGCTCAATCTTGAGCACTCATGCTTTCCTGACAAAATTGTAACTCTAGGAATTCTCTGAATTTGTCCTACAAAACAGTCAGTCATTTTGTTTATCAGACCAAAGTTGAGTATGCTGGATAGACTCATCAGTTGAATTATACCTCAGAATTCTGACTCAGAGATAGCAAGTACTCCTCAACGTTCAGGAAGCTGTCGCCTTCATTCAGACGCTCAAACACCACTTTCATCATGTCTGTGTTGTTCAGTGCTCCGGAAGTTAAAGTCAGTTTGGCTACTTCGGATGCACTCAAGAGATTCAGTGAGTTCAACTGCAAAAGGATATTGAGAATGTTTGTGTAAGGCATTTCTGCTTAACATTTAAAGCAATAGATGTGACTTGTGAATACAGTCTGGAACTTTAAGAATCTTACGACAGAGAAGTTAGAGTTGAGTGACTGTATGTCTGCCAAGGTCACATGGACAGAGAAGGATCGAAAGTTGATCGCGAACCAGGCACTGGTGCCGTTTTCAGTTCCACAAGGCAGAGCTAAATCAATATCGAAAAAGATTCAACGAAATGCTTAATTGAAAAAAAAAAATAAAATAAAAACTTCACAAAAAGTGAAGGAGATAACCATGAGACACTTTTTAAGACTTGGTCAAATTTATTTGGTACCGCTGGACCTACCTGAATTGCTGATTTGCTGAGATTTCTTCAGGTACTCAACCAAAACAAGCGTGATTTCCTGCTGTGTGATCAGACTCATTTGGTCAAAGGCCTTGTCCAGCCCTTCAACGCTGTTAGAGAAAGATGAAATCCATCTCAGCACAACATGTTCAGATGTTTGCAATGTTTACATTCCCAAATTTTGGCAAGGATCAAAAAGAGAGCTTGCACGTTGGATCATTCTATTTAATGTGGCCATGCATGAAGAAAATGAAGGAAGGTTACATGGCTGCAACAATAGAAAAGAATGAGACTTACATCACGTGGTAGGCAGCGCAGTCAACATACGATGTTGTTATTGTCAGCATGTCTGGTGTCAGGCTTGGGAAGAGAGGCACCAGTAACGTCCAAAACCACTGAGTCCAATTATACATGGAGAACTTTGGGAAATAACCGCTAATGATTCCAAATGTCCGATTCATCATCATGTCCCTGACCATGGGATTGATCTGTAGCATCTTTGGAAGAGGAAGGAGGAAAATCACTCGCTCAATCTTGAGCACTCATGCTTTCCTGACAAAATTGTAACTCTAGGAATTCTCTGAATTTGTCCTACAAAACAGTCAGTCATTTTGTTTATCAGACCAAAGTTGAGTATGCTGGATAGACTCATCAGTTGAATTATACCTCAGAATTCTGACTCAGAGATAGCAAGTACTCCTCAACGTTCAGGAAGCTGTCGCCTTCATTCAGACGCTCAAACACCACTTTCATCATGTCTGTGTTGTTCAGTGCTCCGGAAGTTAAAGTCAGTTTGGCTACTTCGGATGCACTCAAGAGATTCAGTGAGTTCAACTGCAAAAGGATATTGAGAATGTTTGTGTAAGGCATTTCTGCTTAACATTTAAAGCAATAGATGTGACTTGTGAATACAGTCTGGAACTTTAAGAATCTTACGACAGAGAAGTTAGAGTTGAGTGACTGTATGTCTGCCAAGGTCACATGGACAGAGAAGGATCGAAAGTTGTTCGCGAACCAGGCACTGGTGCCGTTTTCAGTTCCACAAGGCAGAGCTAAATCAATATCGAAAAAGATTCAACGAAATGCTTAATTGAAAAAAAAAAAAATAAAATAAAAACTTCACAAAAAGTGAAGGAGATAACCATGAGACACTTTTTAAGACTTGGTCAAATTTATTTGGTACCGCTGGACCTACCTGAATTGCTGATTTGCTGAGATTTCTTCAGGTACTCAACCAAAACAAGCGTGATTTCCTGCTGTGTGATCAGACTCATTTGGTCAAAGGCCTTGTCCAGCCCTTCAATGCTGTTAGAGAAAGATGAAATCCATCTCAGCACAACATGTTCAGATGTTTGCAATGTTTACATTCCCAAATTTTGGCAAGGATCAAAAAGAGAGCTTGCACGTTGGATCATTCTATTTAATGTGGCCATGCATGAAGAAAATGAAGGAAGGTTACATGGCTGCAACAATAGAAAAGAATGAGACTTACATCACGTGGTAGGCAGCGCAGTCAACATACGATGTTGTTATTGTCAGCATGTCTGGTGTCAGGCTTGGGAAGAGAGGCACCAGTAACGTCCAAAACCACTGAGTCCAATTATACATGGAGAACTTTGGGAAATAACCGCTAATGATTCCAAATGTCCGATTCATCATCATGTCCCTGACCATGGGATTGATCTGTAGCATCTTTGGAAGAGGAAGGAGGAAAATCACTCGCTCAATCTTGAGCACTCATGCTTTCCTGACAAAATTGTAACTCTAGGAATTCTCTGAATTTGTCCTACAAAACAGTCAGTCATTTTGTTTATCAGACCAAAGTTGAGTATGCTGGATAGACTCATCAGTTGAATTATACCTCAGAATTCTGACTCAGAGATAGCAAGTACTCCTCAACGTTCAGGAAGCTGTCGCCTTCATTCAGACGCTCAAACACCACTTTCATCATGTCTGTGTTGTTCAGTGCTCCGGAAGTTAAAGTCAGTTTGGCTACTTCGGATGCACTCAAGAGATTCAGTGAGTTCAACTGCAAAAGGATATTGAGAATGTTTGTGTAAGGCATTTCTGCTTAACATTTAAAGCAATAGATGTGACTTGTGAATACAGTCTGGAACTTTAAGAATCTTACGACAGAGAAGTTAGAGTTGAGTGACTGTATGTCTGCCAAGGTCACATGGACAGAGAAGGATCGAAAGTTGTTCGCGAACCAGGCACTGGTGCCGTTTTCAGTTCCACAAGGCAGAGCTAAATCAATATCGAAAAAGATTCAACGAAATGCTTAATTGAAAAAAAAAAATAAAATAAAAACTTCACAAAAAGTGAAGGAGATAACCATGAGACACTTTTTAAGACTTGGTCAAATTTATTTGGTACCGCTGGACCTACCTGAATTGCTGATTTGCTGAGATTTCTTCAGGTACTCAACCAAAACAAGCGTGATTTCCTGCTGTGTGATCAGACTCATTTGGTCAAAGGCCTTGTCCAGCCCTTCAACGCTGTTAGAGAAAGATGAAATCCATCTCAGCACAACATGTTCAGATGTTTGCAATGTTTACATTCCCAAATTTTGGCAAGGATCAAAAAGAGAGCTTGCACGTTGGATCATTCTATTTAATGTGGCCATGCATGAAGAAAATGAAGGAAGGTTACATGGCTGCAACAATAGAAAAGAATGAGACTTACATCACGTGGTAGGCAGCGCAGTCAACATACGATGTTGTTATTGTCAGCATGTCTGGTGTCAGGCTTGGGAAGAGAGGCACCAGTAACGTCCAAAACCACTGAGTCCAATTATACATGGAGAACTTTGGGAAATAACCGCTAATGATTCCAAATGTCCGATTCATCATCATGTCCCTGACCATGGGATTGATCTGTAGCATCTTTGGAAGAGGAAGGAGGAAAATCACTCGCTCAATCTTGAGCACTCATGCTTTCCTGACAAAATTGTAACTCTAGGAATTCTCTGAATTTGTCCTACAAAACAGTCATTTTGTTTATCAGACCAAAGTTGAGTATGCTGGATAGACTCATCAGTTGAATTATACCTCAGAATTCTGACTCAGAGATAGCAAGTACTCCTCAACGTTCAGGAAGCTGTCGCCTTCATTCAGACGCTCAAACACCACTTTCATCATGTCTGTGTTGTTCAGTGCTCCGGAAGTTAAAGTCAGTTTGGCTACTTCGGATGCACTCAAGAGATTCAGTGAGTTCAACTGCAAAAGGATATTGAGAATGTTTGTGTAAGGCATTTCTGCTTAACATTTAAAGCAATAGATGTGACTTGTGAATACAGTCTGGAACTTTAAGAATCTTACGACAGAGAAGTTAGAGTTGAGTGACTGTATGTCTGCCAAGGTCACATGGACAGAGAAGGATCGAAAGTTGTTCGCGAACCAGGCACTGGTGCCGTTTTCAGTTCCACAAGGCAGAGCTAAATCAATATCGAAAAAGATTCAACGAAATGCTTAATTGAAAAAAAAAAATAAAATAAAAACTTCACAAAAAGTGAAGGAGATAACCATGAGACACTTTTTAAGACTTGGTCAAATTTATTTGGTACCGCTGGACCTACCTGAATTGCTGATTTGCTGAGATTTCTTCAGGTACTCAACCAAAACAAGCGTGATTTCCTGCTGTGTGATCAGACTCATTTGGTCAAAGGCCTTGTCCAGCCCTTCAACGCTGTTAGAGAAAGATGAAATCCATCTCAGCACAACATGTTCAGATGTTTGCAATGTTTACATTCCCAAATTTTGGCAAGGATCAAAAAGAGAGCTTGCACGTTGGATCATTCTATTTAATGTGGCCATGCATGAAGAAAATGAAGGAAGGTTACATGGCTGCAACAATAGAAAAGAATGAGACTTACATCACGTGGTAGGCAGCGCAGTCAACATACGATGTTGTTATTGTCAGCATGTCTGGTGTCAGGCTTGGGAAGAGAGGCACCAGTAACGTCCAAAACCACTGAGTCCAATTATACATGGAGAACTTTGGGAAATAACCGCTAATGATTCCAAATGTCCGATTCATCATCATGTCCCTGACCATGGGATTGATCTGTAGCATCTTTGGAAGAGGAAGGAGGAAAATCACTCGCTCAATCTTGAGCACTCATGCTTTCCTGACAAAATTGTAACTCTAGGAATTCTCTGAATTTGTCCTACAAAACAGTCATTTTGTTTATCAGACCAAAGTTGAGTATGCTGGATAGACTCATCAGTTGAATTATACCTCAGAATTCTGACTCAGAGATAGCAAGTACTCCTCAACGTTCAGGAAGCTGTCGCCTTCATTCAGACGCTCAAACACCACTTTCATCATGTCTGTGTTGTTCAGTGCTCCGGAAGTTAAAGTCAGTTTGGCTACTTCGGATGCACTCAAGAGATTCAGTGAGTTCAACTGCAAAAGGATATTGAGAATGTTTGTGTAAGGCATTTCTGCTTAACATTTAAAGCAATAGATGTGACTTGTGAATACAGTCTGGAACTTTAAGAATCTTACGACAGAGAAGTTAGAGTTGAGTGACTGTATGTCTGCCAAGGTCACATGGACAGAGAAGGATCGAAAGTTGTTCGCGAACCAGGCACTGGTGCCGTTTTCAGTTCCACAAGGCAGAGCTAAATCAATATCGAAAAAGATTCAACGAAATGCTTAATTGAAAAAAAAAAATAAAATAAAAACTTCACAAAAAGTGAAGGAGATAACCATGAGACACTTTTTAAGACTTGGTCAAATTTATTTGGTACCGCTGGACCTACCTGAATTGCTGATTTGCTGAGATTTCTTCAGGTACTCAACCAAAACAAGCGTGATTTCCTGCTGTGTGATCAGACTCATTTGGTCAAAGGCCTTGTCCAGCCCTTCAACGCTGTTAGAGAAAGATGAAATCCATCTCAGCACAACATGTTCAGATGTTTGCAATGTTTACATTCCCAAATTTTGGCAAGGATCAAAAAGAGAGCTTGCACGTTGGATCATTCTATTTAATGTGGCCATGCATGAAGAAAATGAAGGAAGGTTACATGGCTGCAACAATAGAAAAGAATGAGACTTACATCATGTGGTAGGCAGCGCAGTCAACATACGATGTTGTTATTGTCAGCATGTCTGGTGTCAGGCTTGGGAAGAGAGGCACCAGTAACGTCCAAAACCACTGAGTCCAATTATACATGGAGAACTTTGGGAAATAACCGCTAATGATTCCAAATGTCCGATTCATCATCATGTCCCTGACCATGGGATTGATCTGTAGCATCTTTGGAAGAGGAAGGAGGAAAATCACTCGCTCAATCTTGAGCACTCATGCTTTCCTGACAAAATTGTAACTCTAGGAATTCTCTGAATTTGTCCTACAAAACAGTCAGTCATTTTGTTTATCAGACCAAAGTTGAGTATGCTGGATAGACTCATCAGTTGAATTATACCTCAGAATTCTGACTCAGAGATAGCAAGTACTCCTCAACGTTCAGGAAGCTGTCGCCTTCATTCAGACGCTCAAACACCACTTTCATCATGTCTGTGTTGTTCAGTGCTCCGGAAGTTAAAGTCAGTTTGGCTACTTCGGATGCACTCAAGAGATTCAGTGAGTTCAACTGCAAAAGGATATTGAGAATGTTTGTGTAAGGCATTTCTGCTTAACATTTAAAGCAATAGATGTGACTTGTGAATACAGTCTGGAACTTTAAGAATCTTACGACAGAGAAGTTAGAGTTGAGTGACTGTATGTCTGCCAAGGTCACATGGACAGAGAAGGATCGAAAGTTGTTCGCGAACCAGGCACTGGTGCCGTTTTCAGTTCCACAAGGCAGAGCTAAATCAATATCGAAAAAGATTCAACGAAATGCTTAATTGAAAAAAAAATAAAATAAAAACTTCACAAAAAGTGAAGGAGATAACCATGAGTCACTTTTTAAGACTTGGTCAAATTTATTTGGTACCGCTGGACCTACCTGAATTGCTGATTTGCTGAGATTTCTTCAGGTACTCAACCAAAACAAGCGTGATTTCCTGCTGTGTGATCAGACTCATTTGGTCAAAGGCCTTGTCCAGCCCTTCAACGCTGTTAGAGAAAGATGAAATCCATCTCAGCACAACATGTTCAGATGTTTGCAATGTTTACATTCCCAAATTTTGGCAAGGATCAAAAAGAGAGCTTGCACGTTGGATCATTCTATTTAATGTGGCCATGCATGAAGAAAATGAAGGAAGGTTACATGGCTGCAACAATAGAAAAGAATGAGACTTACATCACGTGGTAGGCAGCGCAGTCAACATACGATGTTGTTATTGTCAGCATGTCTGGTGTCAGGCTTGGGAAGAGAGGCACCAGTAACGTCCAAAACCACTGAGTCCAATTATACATGGAGAACTTTGGGAAATAACCGCTAATGATTCCAAATGTCCGATTCATCATCATGTCCCTGACCATGGGATTGATCTGTAGCATCTTTGGAAGAGGAAGGAGGAAAATCACTCGCTCAATCTTGAGCACTCATGCTTTCCTGACAAAATTGTAACTCTAGGAATTCTCTGAATTTGTCCTACAAAACAGTCAGTCATTTTGTTTATCAGACCAAAGTTGAGTATGCTGGATAGACTCATCAGTTGAATTATACCTCAGAATTCTGACTCAGAGATAGCAAGTACTCCTCAACGTTCAGGAAGCTGTCGCCTTCATTCAGACGCTCAAACACCACTTTCATCATGTCTGTGTTGTTCAGTGCTCCGGAAGTTAAAGTCAGTTTGGCTACTTCGGATGCACTCAAGAGATTCAGTGAGTTCAACTGCAAAAGGATATTGAGAATGTTTGTGTAAGGCATTTCTGCTTAACATTTAAAGCAATAGATGTGACTTGTGAATACAGTCTGGAACTTTAAGAATCTTACGACAGAGAAGTTAGAGTTGAGTGACTGTATGTCTGCCAAGGTCACATGGACAGAGAAGGATCGAAAGTTGTTCGCGAACCAGGCACTGGTGCCGTTTTCAGTTCCACAAGGCAGAGCTAAATCAATATCGAAAAAGATTCAACGAAATGCTTAATTGAAAAAAAAAAATAAAATAAAAACTTCACAAAAAGTGAAGGAGATAACCATGAGACACTTTTTAAGACTTGGTCAAATTTATTTGGTACCGCTGGACCTACCTGAATTGCTGATTTGCTGAGATTTCTTCAGGTACTCAACCAAAACAAGCGTGATTTCCTGCTGTGTGATCAGACTCATTTGGTCAAAGGCCTCGTCCAGCCCTTCAACGCTGTTAGAGAAAGATGAAATCCATCTCAGCACAACATGTTCAGATGTTTGCAATGTTTACATTCCCAAATTTTGGCAAGGATCAAAAAGAGAGCTTGCACGTTGGATCATTCTATTTAATGTGGCCATGCATGAAGAAAATGAAGGAAGGTTACATGGCTGCAACAATAGAAAAGAATGAGACTTACATCACGTGGTAGGCAGCGCAGTCAACATACGATGTTGTTATTGTCAGCATGTCTGGTGTCAGGCTTGGGAAGAGAGGCACCAGTAACGTCCAAAACCACTGAGTCCAATTATACATGGAGAACTTTGGGAAATAACCGCTAATGATTCCAAATGTCCGATTCATCATCATGTCCCTGACCATGGGATTGATCTGTAGCATCTTTGGAAGAGGAAGGAGGAAAATCACTCGCTCAATCTTGAGCACTCATGCTTTCCTGACAAAATTGTAACTCTAGGAATTCTCTGAATTTGTCCTACAAAACAGTCAGTCATTTTGTTTATCAGACCAAAGTTGAGTATGCTGGATAGACTCATCAGTTGAATTATACCTCAGAATTCTGACTCAGAGATAGCAAGTACTCCTCAACGTTCAGGAAGCTGTCGCCTTCATTCAGACGCTCAAACACCACTTTCATCATGTCTGTGTTGTTCAGTGCTCCGGAAGTTAAAGTCAGTTTGGCTACTTCGGATGCACTCAAGAGATTCAGTGAGTTCAACTGCAAAAGGATATTGAGAATGTTTGTGTAAGGCATTTCTGCTTAACATTTAAAGCAATAGATGTGACTTGTGAATACAGTCTGGAACTTTAAGAATCTTACGACAGAGAAGTTAGAGTTGAGTGACTGTATGTCTGCCAAGGTCACATGGACAGAGAAGGATCGAAAGTTGTTCGCGAACCAGGCACTGGTGCCGTTTTCAGTTCCACAAGGCAGAGCTAAATCAATATCGAAAAAGATTCAACGAAATGCTTAATTGAAAAAAAAAAATAAAATAAAAACTTCACAAAAAGTGAAGGAGATAACCATGAGACACTTTTTAAGACTTGGTCAAATTTATTTGGTACCGCTGGACCTACCTGAATTGCTGATTTGCTGAGATTTCTTCAGGTACTCAACCAAAACAAGCGTGATTTCCTGCTGTGTGATCAGACTCATTTGGTCAAAGGCCTTGTCCAGCCCTTCAACGCTGTTAGAGAAAGATGAAATCCATCTCAGCACAACATGTTCAGATGTTTGCAATGTTTACATTCCCAAATTTTGGCAAGGATCAAAAAGAGAGCTTGCACGTTGGATCATTCTATTTAATGTGGCCATGCATGAAGAAAATGAAGGAAGGTTACATGGCTGCAACAATAGAAAAGAATGAGACTTACATCACGTGGTAGGCAGCGCAGTCAACATACGATGTTGTTATTGTCAGCATGTCTGGTGTCAGGCTTGGGAAGAGAGGCACCAGTAACGTCCAAAACCACTGAGTCCAATTATACATGGAGAACTTTGGGAAATAACCGCTAATGATTCCAAATGTCCGATTCATCATCATGTCCCTGACCATGGGATTGATCTGTAGCATCTTTGGAAGAGGAAGGAGGAAAATCACTCGCTCAATCTTGAGCACTCATGCTTTCCTGACAAAATTGTAACTCTAGGAATTCTCTGAATTTGTCCTACAAAACAGTCAGTCATTTTGTTTATCAGACCAAAGTTGAGTATGCTGGATAGACTCATCAGTTGAATTATACCTCAGAATTCTGACTCAGAGATAGCAAGTACTCCTCAACGTTCAGGAAGCTGTCGCCTTCATTCAGACGCTCAAACACCACTTTCATCATGTCTGTGTTGTTCAGTGCTCCGGAAGTTAAAGTCAGTTTGGCTACTTCGGATGCACTCAAGAGATTCAGTGAGTTCAACTGCAAAAGGATATTGAGAATGTTTGTGTAAGGCATTTCTGCTTAACATTTAAAGCAATAGATGTGACTTGTGAATACAGTCTGGAACTTTAAGAATCTTACGACAGAGAAGTTAGAGTTGAGTGACTGTATGTCTGCCAAGGTCACATGGACAGAGAAGGATCGAAAGTTGTTCGCGAACCAGGCACTGGTGCCGTTTTCAGTTCCACAAGGCAGAGCTAAATCAATATCGAAAAAGATTCAACGAAATGCTTAATTGAAAAAAAAAAAATAAAATAAAAACTTCACAAAAAGTGAAGGAGATAACCATGAGACACTTTTTAAGACTTGGTCAAATTTATTTGGTACCGCTGGACCTACCTGAATTGCTGATTTGCTGAGATTTCTTCAGGTACTCAACCAAAACAAGCGTGATTTCCTGCTGTGTGATCAGACTCATTTGGTCAAAGGCCTTGTCCAGCCCTTCAACGCTGTTAGAGAAAGATGAAATCCATCTCAGCACAACATGTTCAGATGTTTGCAATGTTTACATTCCCAAATTTTGGCAAGGATCAAAAAGAGAGCTTGCACGTTGGATCATTCTATTTAATGTGGCCATGCATGAAGAAAATGAAGGAAGGTTACATGGCTGCAACAATAGAAAAGAATGAGACTTACATCACGTGGTAGGCAGCGCAGTCAACATACGATGTTGTTATTGTCAGCATGTCTGGTGTCAGGCTTGGGAAGAGAGGCACCAGTAACGTCCAAAACCACTGAGTCCAATTATACATGGAGAACTTTGGGAAATAACCGCTAATGATTCCAAATGTCCGATTCATCATCATGTCCCTGACCATGGGATTGATCTGTAGCATCTTTGGAAGAGGAAGGAGGAAAATCACTCGCTCAATCTTGAGCACTCATGCTTTCCTGACAAAATTGTAACTCTAGGAATTCTCTGAATTTGTCCTACAAAACAGTCATTTTGTTTATCAGACCAAAGTTGAGTATGCTGGATAGACTCATCAGTTGAATTATACCTCAGAATTCTGACTCAGAGATAGCAAGTACTCCTCAACGTTCAGGAAGCTGTCGCCTTCATTCAGACGCTCAAACACCACTTTCATCATGTCTGTGTTGTTCAGTGCTCCGGAAGTTAAAGTCAGTTTGGCTACTTCGGATGCACTCAAGAGATTCAGTGAGTTCAACTGCAAAAGGATATTGAGAATGTTTGTGTAAGGCATTTCTGCTTAACATTTAAAGCAATAGATGTGACTTGTGAATACAGTCTGGAACTTTAAGAATCTTACGACAGAGAAGTTAGAGTTGAGTGACTGTATGTCTGCCAAGGTCACATGGACAGAGAAGGATCGAAAGTTGTTCGCGAACCAGGCACTGGTGCCGTTTTCAGTTCCACAAGGCAGAGCTAAATCAATATCGAAAAAGATTCAACGAAATGCTTAATTGAAAAAAAAAATAAAATAAAAACTTCACAAAAAGTGAAGGAGATAACCATGAGACACTTTTTAAGACTTGGTCAAATTTATTTGGTACCGCTGGACCTACCTGAATTGCTGATTTGCTGAGATTTCTTCAGGTACTCAACCAAAACAAGCGTGATTTCCTGCTGTGTGATCAGACTCATTTGGTCAAAGGCCTTGTCCAGCCCTTCAACGCTGTTAGAGAAAGATGAAATCCATCTCAGCACAACATGTTCAGATGTTTGCAATGTTTACATTCCCAAATTTTGGCAAGGATCAAAAAGAGAGCTTGCACGTTGGATCATTCTATTTAATGTGGCCATGCATGAAGAAAATGAAGGAAGGTTACATGGCTGCAACAATAGAAAAGAATGAGACTTACATCACGTGGTAGGCAGCGCAGTCAACATACGATGTTGTTATTGTCAGCATGTCTGGTGTCAGGCTTGGGAAGAGAGGCACCAGTAACGTCCAAAACCACTGAGTCCAATTATACATGGAGAACTTTGGGAAATAACCGCTAATGATTCCAAATGTCCGATTCATCATCATGTCCCTGACCATGGGATTGATCTGTAGCATCTTTGGAAGAGGAAGGAGGAAAATCACTCGCTCAATCTTGAGCACTCATGCTTTCCTGACAAAATTGTAACTCTAGGAATTCTCTGAATTTGTCCTACAAAACAGTCAGTCATTTTGTTTATCAGACCAAAGTTGAGTATGCTGGATAGACTCATCAGTTGAATTATACCTCAGAATTCTGACTCAGAGATAGCAAGTACTCCTCAACGTTCAGGAAGCTGTCGCCTTCATTCAGACGCTCAAACACCACTTTCATCATGTCTGTGTTGTTCAGTGCTCCGGAAGTTAAAGTCAGTTTGGCTACTTCGGATGCACTCAAGAGATTCAGTGAGTTCAACTGCAAAAGGATATTGAGAATGTTTGTGTAAGGCATTTCTGCTTAACATTTAAAGCAATAGATGTGACTTGTGAATACAGTCTGGAACTTTAAGAATCTTACGACAGAGAAGTTAGAGTTGAGTGACTGTATGTCTGCCAAGGTCACATGGACAGAGAAGGATCGAAAGTTGTTCGCGAACCAGGCACTGGTGCCGTTTTCAGTTCCACAAGGCAGAGCTAAATCAATATCGAAAAAGATTCAACGAAATGCTTAATTGAAAAAAAAAAAATAAAATAAAAACTTCACAAAAAGTGAAGGAGATAACCATGAGACACTTTTTAAGACTTGGTCAAATTTATTTGGTACCGCTGGACCTACCTGAATTGCTGATTTGCTGAGATTTCTTCAGGTACTCAACCAAAACAAGCGTGATTTCCTGCTGTGTGATCAGACTCATTTGGTCAAAGGCCTTGTCCAGCCCTTCAACGCTGTTAGAGAAAGATGAAATCCATCTCAGCACAACATGTTCAGATGTTTGCAATGTTTACATTCCCAAATTTTGGCAAGGATCAAAAAGAGAGCTTGCACGTTGGATCATTCTATTTAATGTGGCCATGCATGAAGAAAATGAAGGAAGGTTACATGGCTGCAACAATAGAAAAGAATGAGACTTACATCACGTGGTAGGCAGCGCAGTCAACATACGATGTTGTTATTGTCAGCATGTCTGGTGTCAGGCTTGGGAAGAGAGGCACCAGTAACGTCCAAAACCACTGAGTCCAATTATACATGGAGAACTTTGGGAAATAACCGCTAATGATTCCAAATGTCCGATTCATCATCATGTCCCTGACCATGGGATTGATCTGTAGCATCTTTGGAAGAGGAAGGAGGAAAATCACTCGCTCAATCTTGAGCACTCATGCTTTCCTGACAAAATTGTAACTCTAGGAATTCTCTGAATTTGTCCTACAAAACAGTCATTTTGTTTATCAGACCAAAGTTGAGTATGCTGGATAGACTCATCAGTTGAATTATACCTCAGAATTCTGACTCAGAGATAGCAAGTACTCCTCAACGTTCAGGAAGCTGTCGCCTTCATTCAGACGCTCAAACACCACTTTCATCATGTCTGTGTTGTTCAGTGCTCCGGAAGTTAAAGTCAGTTTGGCTACTTCGGATGCACTCAAGAGATTCAGTGAGTTCAACTGCAAAAGGATATTGAGAATGTTTGTGTAAGGCATTTCTGCTTAACATTTAAAGCAATAGATGTGACTTGTGAATACAGTCTGGAACTTTAAGAATCTTACGACAGAGAAGTTAGAGTTGAGTGACTGTATGTCTGCCAAGGTCACATGGACAGAGAAGGATCGAAAGTTGTTCGCGAACCAGGCACTGGTGCCGTTTTCAGTTCCACAAGGCAGAGCTAAATCAATATCGAAAAAGATTCAACGAAATGCTTAATTGAAAAAAAAAAATAAAATAAAAACTTCACAAAAAGTGAAGGAGATAACCATGAGACACTTTTTAAGACTTGGTCAAATTTATTTGGTACCGCTGGACCTACCTGAATTGCTGATTTGCTGAGATTTCTTCAGGTACTCAACCAAAACAAGCGTGATTTCCTGCTGTGTGATCAGACTCATTTGGTCAAAGGCCTTGTCCAGCCCTTCAACGCTGTTAGAGAAAGATGAAATCCATCTCAGCACAACATGTTCAGATGTTTGCAATGTTTACATTCCCAAATTTTGGCAAGGATCAAAAAGAGAGCTTGCACGTTGGATCATTCTATTTAATGTGGCCATGCATGAAGAAAATGAAGGAAGGTTACATGGCTGCAACAATAGAAAAGAATGAGACTTACATCACGTGGTAGGCAGCGCAGTCAACATACGATGTTGTTATTGTCAGCATGTCTGGTGTCAGGCTTGGGAAGAGAGGCACCAGTAACGTCCAAAACCACTGAGTCCAATTATACATGGAGAACTTTGGGAAATAACCGCTAATGATTCCAAATGTCCGATTCATCATCATGTCCCTGACCATGGGATTGATCTGTAGCATCTTTGGAAGAGGAAGGAGGAAAATCACTCGCTCAATCTTGAGCACTCATGCTTTCCTGACAAAATTGTAACTCTAGGAATTCTCTGAATTTGTCCTACAAAACAGTCATTTTGTTTATCAGACCAAAGTTGAGTATGCTGGATAGACTCATCAGTTGAATTATACCTCAGAATTCTGACTCAGAGATAGCAAGTACTCCTCAACGTTCAGGAAGCTGTCGCCTTCATTCAGACGCTCAAACACCACTTTCATCATGTCTGTGTTGTTCAGTGCTCCGGAAGTTAAAGTCAGTTTGGCTACTTCGGATGCACTCAAGAGATTCAGTGAGTTCAACTGCAAAAGGATATTGAGAATGTTTGTGTAAGGCATTTCTGCTTAACATTTAAAGCAATAGATGTGACTTGTGAATACAGTCTGGAACTTTAAGAATCTTACGACAGAGAAGTTAGAGTTGAGTGACTGTATGTCTGCCAAGGTCACATGGACAGAGAAGGATCGAAAGTTGTTCGCGAACCAGGCACTGGTGCTGTTTTCAGTTCCACAAGGCAGAGCTAAATCAATATCGAAAAAGATTCAACGAAATGCTTAATTGAAAAAAAAAAATAAAATAAAAACTTCACAAAAAGTGAAGGAGATAACCATGAGACACTTTTTAAGACTTGGTCAAATTTATTTGGTACCGCTGGACCTACCTGAATTGCTGATTTGCTGAGATTTCTTCAGGTACTCAACCAAAACAAGCGTGATTTCCTGCTGTGTGATCAGACTCATTTGGTCAAAGGCCTTGTCCAGCCCTTCAACGCTGTTAGAGAAAGATGAAATCCATCTCAGCACAACATGTTCAGATGTTTGCAATGTTTACATTCCCAAATTTTGGCAAGGATCAAAAAGAGAGCTTGCACGTTGGATCATTCTATTTAATGTGGCCATGCATGAAGAAAATGAAGGAAGGTTACATGGCTGCAACAATAGAAAAGAATGAGACTTACATCACGTGGTAGGCAGCGCAGTCAACATACGATGTTGTTATTGTCAGCATGTCTGGTGTCAGGCTTGGGAAGAGAGGCACCAGTAACGTCCAAAACCACTGAGTCCAATTATACATGGAGAACTTTGGGAAATAACCGCTAATGATTCCAAATGTCCGATTCATCATCATGTCCCTGACCATGGGATTGATCTGTAGCATCTTTGGAAGAGGAAGGAGGAAAATCACTCGCTCAATCTTGAGCACTCATGCTTTCCTGACAAAATTGTAACTCTAGGAATTCTCTGAATTTGTCCTACAAAACAGTCATTTTGTTTATCAGACCAAAGTTGAGTATGCTGGATAGACTCATCAGTTGAATTATACCTCAGAATTCTGACTCAGAGATAGCAAGTACTCCTCAACGTTCAGGAAGCTGTCGCCTTCATTCAGACGCTCAAACACCACTTTCATCATGTCTGTGTTGTTCAGTGCTCCGGAAGTTAAAGTCAGTTTGGCTACTTCGGATGCACTCAAGAGATTCAGTGAGTTCAACTGCAAAAGGATATTGAGAATGTTTGTGTAAGGCATTTCTGCTTAACATTTAAAGCAATAGATGTGACTTGTGAATACAGTCTGGAACTTTAAGAATCTTACGACAGAGAAGTTAGAGTTGAGTGACTGTATGTCTGCCAAGGTCACATGGACAGAGAAGGATCGAAAGTTGTTCGCGAACCAGGCACTGGTGCCGTTTTCAGTTCCACAAGGCAGAGCTAAATCAATATCGAAAAAGATTCAACGAAATGCTTAATTGAAAAAAAAAAAATAAAATAAAAACTTCACAAAAAGTGAAGGAGATAACCATGAGACACTTTTTAAGACTTGGTCAAATTTATTTGGTACCGCTGGACCTACCTGAATTGCTGATTTGCTGAGATTTCTTCAGGTACTCAACCAAAACAAGCGTGATTTCCTGCTGTGTGATCAGACTCATTTGGTCAAAGGCCTTGTCCAGCCCTTCAACGCTGTTAGAGAAAGATGAAATCCATCTCAGCACAACATGTTCAGATGTTTGCAATGTTTACATTCCCAAATTTTGGCAAGGATCAAAAAGAGAGCTTGCACGTTGGATCATTCTATTTAATGTGGCCATGCATGAAGAAAATGAAGGAAGGTTACATGGCTGCAACAATAGAAAAGAATGAGACTTACATCACGTGGTAGGCAGCGCAGTCAACATACGATGTTGTTATTGTCAGCATGTCTGGTGTCAGGCTTGGGAAGAGAGGCACCAGTAACGTCCAAAACCACTGAGTCCAATTATACATGGAGAACTTTGGGAAATAACCGCTAATGATTCCAAATGTCCGATTCATCATCATGTCCCTGACCATGGGATTGATCTGTAGCATCTTTGGAAGAGGAAGGAGGAAAATCACTCGCTCAATCTTGAGCACTCATGCTTTCCTGACAAAATTGTAACTCTAGGAATTCTCTGAATTTGTCCTACAAAACAGTCATTTTGTTTATCAGACCAAAGTTGAGTATGCTGGATAGACTCATCAGTTGAATTATACCTCAGAATTCTGACTCAGAGATAGCAAGTACTCCTCAACGTTCAGGAAGCTGTCGCCTTCATTCAGACGCTCAAACACCACTTTCATCATGTCTGTGTTGTTCAGTGCTCCGGAAGTTAAAGTCAGTTTGGCTACTTCGGATGCACTCAAGAGATTCAGTGAGTTCAACTGCAAAAGGATATTGAGAATGTTTGTGTAAGGCATTTCTGCTTAACATTTAAAGCAATAGATGTGACTTGTGAATACAGTCTGGAACTTTAAGAATCTTACGACAGAGAAGTTAGAGTTGAGTGACTGTATGTCTGCCAAGGTCACATGGACAGAGAAGGATCGAAAGTTGTTCGCGAACCAGGCACTGGTGCCGTTTTCAGTTCCACAAGGCAGAGCTAAATCAATATCGAAAAAGATTCAACGAAATGCTTAATTGAAAAAAAAAAATAAAATAAAAACTTCACAAAAAGTGAAGGAGATAACCATGAGACACTTTTTAAGACTTGGTCAAATTTATTTGGTACCGCTGGACCTACCTGAATTGCTGATTTGCTGAGATTTCTTCAGGTACTCAACCAAAACAAGCGTGATTTCCTGCTGTGTGATCAGACTCATTTGGTCAAAGGCCTTGTCCAGCCCTTCAACGCTGTTAGAGAAAGATGAAATCCATCTCAGCACAACATGTTCAGATGTTTGCAATGTTTACATTCCCAAATTTTGGCAAGGATCAAAAAGAGAGCTTGCACGTTGGATCATTCTATTTAATGTGGCCATGCATGAAGAAAATGAAGGAAGGTTACATGGCTGCAACAATAGAAAAGAATGAGACTTACATCACGTGGTAGGCAGCGCAGTCAACATACGATGTTGTTATTGTCAGCATGTCTGGTGTCAGGCTTGGGAAGAGAGGCACCAGTAACGTCCAAAACCACTGAGTCCAATTATACATGGAGAACTTTGGGAAATAACCGCTAATGATTCCAAATGTCCGATTCATCATCATGTCCCTGACCATGGGATTGATCTGTAGCATCTTTGGAAGAGGAAGGAGGAAAATCACTCGCTCAATCTTGAGCACTCATGCTTTCCTGACAAAATTGTAACTCTAGGAATTCTCTGAATTTGTCCTACAAAACAGTCATTTTGTTTATCAGACCAAAGTTGAGTATGCTGGATAGACTCATCAGTTGAATTATACCTCAGAATTCTGACTCAGAGATAGCAAGTACTCCTCAACGTTCAGGAAGCTGTCGCCTTCATTCAGACGCTCAAACACCACTTTCATCATGTCTGTGTTGTTCAGTGCTCCGGAAGTTAAAGTCAGTTTGGCTACTTCGGATGCACTCAAGAGATTCAGTGAGTTCAACTGCAAAAGGATATTGAGAATGTTTGTGTAAGGCATTTCTGCTTAACATTTAAAGCAATAGATGTGACTTGTGAATACAGTCTGGAACTTTAAGAATCTTACGACAGAGAAGTTAGAGTTGAGTGACTGTATGTCTGCCAAGGTCACATGGACAGAGAAGGATCGAAAGTTGTTCGCGAACCAGGCACTGGTGCCGTTTTCAGTTCCACAAGGCAGAGCTAAATCAATATCGAAAAAGATTCAACGAAATGCTTAATTGAAAAAAAAAAATAAAATAAAAACTTCACAAAAAGTGAAGGAGATAACCATGAGACACTTTTTAAGACTTGGTCAAATTTATTTGGTACCGCTGGACCTACCTGAATTGCTGATTTGCTGAGATTTCTTCAGGTACTCAACCAAAACAAGCGTGATTTCCTGCTGTGTGATCAGACTCATTTGGTCAAAGGCCTTGTCCAGCCCTTCAACGCTGTTAGAGAAAGATGAAATCCATCTCAGCACAACATGTTCAGATGTTTGCAATGTTTACATTCCCAAATTTTGGCAAGGATCAAAAAGAGAGCTTGCACGTTGGATCATTCTATTTAATGTGGCCATGCATGAAGAAAATGAAGGAAGGTTACATGGCTGCAACAATAGAAAAGAATGAGACTTACATCACGTGGTAGGCAGCGCAGTCAACATACGATGTTGTTATTGTCAGCATGTCTGGTGTCAGGCTTGGGAAGAGAGGCACCAGTAACGTCCAAAACCACTGAGTCCAATTATACATGGAGAACTTTGGGAAATAACCGCTAATGATTCCAAATGTCCGATTCATCATCATGTCCCTGACCATGGGATTGATCTGTAGCATCTTTGGAAGAGGAAGGAGGAAAATCACTCGCTCAATCTTGAGCACTCATGCTTTCCTGACAAAATTGTAACTCTAGGAATTCTCTGAATTTGTCCTACAAAACAGTCATTTTGTTTATCAGACCAAAGTTGAGTATGCTGGATAGACTCATCAGTTGAATTATACCTCAGAATTCTGACTCAGAGATAGCAAGTACTCCTCAACGTTCAGGAAGCTGTCGCCTTCATTCAGACGCTCAAACATCACTTTCATCATGTCTGTGTTGTTCAGTGCTCCGGAAGTTAAAGTCAGTTTGGCTACTTCGGATGCACTCAAGAGATTCAGTGAGTTCAACTGCAAAAGGATATTGAGAATGTTTGTGTAAGGCATTTCTGCTTAACATTTAAAGCAATAGATGTGACTTGTGAATACAGTCTGGAACTTTAAGAATCTTACGACAGAGAAGTTAGAGTTGAGTGACTGTATGTCTGCCAAGGTCACATGGACAGAGAAGGATCGAAAGTTGTTCGCGAACCAGGCACTGGTGCCGTTTTCAGTTCCACAAGGCAGAGCTAAATCAATATCGAAAAAGATTCAACGAAATGCTTAATTGAAAAAAAAAAATAAAATAAAAACTTCACAAAAAGTGAAGGAGATAACCATGAGACACTTTTTAAGACTTGGTCAAATTTATTTGGTACCGCTGGACCTACCTGAATTGCTGATTTGCTGAGATTTCTTCAGGTACTCAACCAAAACAAGCGTGATTTCCTGCTGTGTGATCAGACTCATTTGGTCAAAGGCCTTGTCCAGCCCTTCAACGCTGTTAGAGAAAGATGAAATCCATCTCAGCACAACATGTTCAGATGTTTGCAATGTTTACATTCCCAAATTTTGGCAAGGATCAAAAAGAGAGCTTGCACGTTGGATCATTCTATTTAATGTGGCCATGCATGAAGAAAATGAAGGAAGGTTACATGGCTGCAACAATAGAAAAGAATGAGACTTACATCACGTGGTAGGCAGCGCAGTCAACATACGATGTTGTTATTGTCAGCATGTCTGGTGTCAGGCTTGGGAAGAGAGGCACCAGTAACGTCCAAAACCACTGAGTCCAATTATACATGGAGAACTTTGGGAAATAACCGCTAATGATTCCAAATGTCCGATTCATCATCATGTCCCTGACCATGGGATTGATCTGTAGCATCTTTGGAAGAGGAAGGAGGAAAATCACTCGCTCAATCTTGAGCACTCATGCTTTCCTGACAAAATTGTAACTCTAGGAATTCTCTGAATTTGTCCTACAAAACAGTCATTTTGTTTATCAGACCAAAGTTGAGTATGCTGGATAGACTCATCAGTTGAATTATACCTCAGAATTCTGACTCAGAGATAGCAAGTACTCCTCAACGTTCAGGAAGCTGTCGCCTTCATTCAGACGCTCAAACACCACTTTCATCATGTCTGTGTTGTTCAGTGCTCCGGAAGTTAAAGTCAGTTTGGCTACTTCGGATGCACTCAAGAGATTCAGTGAGTTCAACTGCAAAAGGATATTGAGAATGTTTGTGTAAGGCATTTCTGCTTAACATTTAAAGCAATAGATGTGACTTGTGAATACAGTCTGGAACTTTAAGAATCTTACGACAGAGAAGTTAGAGTTGAGTGACTGTATGTCTGCCAAGGTCACATGGACAGAGAAGGATCGAAAGTTGTTCGCGAACCAGGCACTGGTGCCGTTTTCAGTTCCACAAGGCAGAGCTAAATCAATATCGAAAAAGATTCAACGAAATGGTTAATGGGAAAAAAATAAATAAATAAATGAAAACTTCACAAAAAGTAAAAGAGATAACCATGAGACACTTTTTAAGACTTGGTCAAATTTATTTGGTACCGCTGGACCTACCTGAATTGCTGATTTGCTGAGATTTCTTCAGGTACTCAACCAAAACAAGCGTGATTTCCTGCTGTGTGATCAGACTCATTTGGTCAAAGGCCTTGTCCAGCCCTTCAACGCTGTTAGAGAAAGATGAAATCCATCTCAGCACAACATGTTCAGATGTTTGCAATGTTTACATTCCCAAATTTTGGCAAGGATCAAAAAGAGAGCTTGCACGTTGGATCATTCTATTTAATGTGGCCATGCATGAAGAAAATGAAGGAAGGTTACATGGCTGCAACAATAGAAAAGAATGAGACTTACATCACGTGGTAGGCAGCGCAGTCAACATACGATGTTGTTATTGTCAGCATGTCTGGTGTCAGGCTTGGGAAGAGAGGCACCAGTAACGTCCAAAACCACTGAGTCCAATTATACATGGAGAACTTTGGGAAATAACCGCTAATGATTCCAAATGTCCGATTCATCATCATGTCCCTGACCATGGGATTGATCTGTAGCATCTTTGGAAGAGGAAGGAGGAAAATCACTCGCTCAATCTTGAGCACTCATGCTTTCCTGACAAAATTGTAACTCTAGGAATTCTCTGAATTTGTCCTACAAAACAGTCGTTTTGTTTATCAGACCAAAGTTGAGTATGCTGGATAGACTCATCAGTTGAATTATACCTCAGAATTCTGACTCAGAGATAGCAAGTACTCCTCAACGTTCAGGAAGCTGTCGCCTTCATTCAGACGCTCAAACACCACTTTCATCATGTCTGTGTTGTTCAGTGCTCCGGAAGTTAAAGTCAGTTTGGCTACTTCGGATGCACTCAAGAGATTCAGTGAGTTCAACTGCAAAAGGATATTGAGAATGTTTGTGTAAGGCATTTCTGCTTAACATTTAAAGCAATAGATGTGACTTGTGAATACAGTCTGGAACTTTAAGAATCTTACGACAGAGAAGTTAGAGTTGAGTGACTGTATGTCTGCCAAGGTCACATGGACAGAGAAGGATCGAAAGTTGTTCGCGAACCAGGCACTGGTGCCGTTTTCAGTTCCACAAGGCAGAGCTAAATCAATATCGAAAAAGATTCAACGAAATGGTTAATGGGAAAAAAATAAATAAATAAATGAAAACTTCACAAAAAGTAAAAGAGATAACCATGAGACACTTTTTAAGACTTGGTCAAATTTATTTGGTACCGCTGGACCTACCTGAATTGCTGATTTGCTGAGATTTCTTCAGGTACTCAACCAAAACAAGCGTGATTTCCTGCTGTGTGATCAGACTCATTTGGTCAAAGGCCTTGTCCAGCCCTTCAACGCTGTTAGAGAAAGATGAAATCCATCTCAGCACAACATGTTCAGATGTTTGCAATGTTTACATTCCCAAATTTTGGCAAGGATCAAAAAGAGAGCTTGCACGTTGGATCATTCTATTTAATGTGGCCATGCATGAAGAAAATGAAGGAAGGTTACATGGCTGCAACAATAGAAAAGAATGAGACTTACATCACGTGGTAGGCAGCGCAGTCAACATACGATGTTGTTATTGTCAGCATGTCTGGTGTCAGGCTTGGGAAGAGAGGCACCAGTAACGTCCAAAACCACTGAGTCCAATTATACATGGAGAACTTTGGGAAATAACCGCTAATGATTCCAAATGTCCGATTCATCATCATGTCCCTGACCATGGGATTGATCTGTAGCATCTTTGGAAGAGGAAGGAGGAAAATCACTCGCTCAATCTTGAGCACTCATGCTTTCCTGACAAAATTGTAACTCTAGGAATTCTCTGAATTTGTCCTACAAAACAGTCATTTTGTTTATCAGACCAAAGTTGAGTATGCTGGATAGACTCATCAGTTGAATTATACCTCAGAATTCTGACTCAGAGATAGCAAGTACTCCTCAACGTTCAGGAAGCTGTCGCCTTCATTCAGACGCTCAAACACCACTTTCATCATGTCTGTGTTGTTCAGTGCTCCGGAAGTTAAAGTCAGTTTGGCTACTTCGGATGCACTCAAGAGATTCAGTGAGTTCAACTGCAAAAGGATATTGAGAATGTTTGTGTAAGGCATTTCTGCTTAACATTTAAAGCAATAGATGTGACTTGTGAATACAGTCTGGAACTTTAAGAATCTTACGACAGAGAAGTTAGAGTTGAGTGACTGTATGTCTGCCAAGGTCACATGGACAGAGAAGGATCGAAAGTTGTTCGCGAACCAGGCACTGGTGCCGTTTTCAGTTCCACAAGGCAGAGCTAAATCAATATCGAAAAAGATTCAACGAAATGGTTAATGGGAAAAAAATAAATAAATAAATGAAAACTTCACAAAAAGTAAAAGAGATAACCATGAGACACTTTTTAAGACTTGGTCAAATTTATTTGGTACCGCTGGACCTACCTGAATTGCTGATTTGCTGAGATTTCTTCAGGTACTCAACCAAAACAAGCGTGATTTCCTGCTGTGTGATCAGACTCATTTGGTCAAAGGCCTTGTCCAGCCCTTCAACGCTGTTAGAGAAAGATGAAATCCATCTCAGCACAACATGTTCAGATGTTTGCAATGTTTACATTCCCAAATTTTGGCAAGGATCAAAAAGAGAGCTTGCACGTTGGATCATTCTATTTAATGTGGCCATGCATGAAGAAAATGAAGGAAGGTTACATGGCTGCAACAATAGAAAAGAATGAGACTTACATCACGTGGTAGGCAGCGCAGTCAACATACGATGTTGTTATTGTCAGCATGTCTGGTGTCAGGCTTGGGAAGAGAGGCACCAGTAACGTCCAAAACCACTGAGTCCAATTATACATGGAGAACTTTGGGAAATAACCGCTAATGATTCCAAATGTCCGATTCATCATCATGTCCCTGACCATGGGATTGATCTGTAGCATCTTTGGAAGAGGAAGGAGGAAAATCACTCGCTCAATCTTGAGCACTCATGCTTTCCTGACAAAATTGTAACTCTAGGAATTCTCTGAATTTGTCCTACAAAACAGTCATTTTGTTTATCAGACCAAAGTTGAGTATGCTGGATAGACTCATCAGTTGAATTATACCTCAGAATTCTGACTCAGAGATAGCAAGTACTCCTCAACGTTCAGGAAGCTGTCGCCTTCATTCAGACGCTCAAACACCACTTTCATCATGTCTGTGTTGTTCAGTGCTCCGGAAGTTAAAGTCAGTTTGGCTACTTCGGATGCACTCAAGAGATTCAGTGAGTTCAACTGCAAAAGGATATTGAGAATGTTTGTGTAAGGCATTTCTGCTTAACATTTAAAGCAATAGATGTGACTTGTGAATACAGTCTGGAACTTTAAGAATCTTACGACAGAGAAGTTAGAGTTGAGTGACTGTATGTCTGCCAAGGTCACATGGACAGAGAAGGATCGAAAGTTGTTCGCGAACCAGGCACTGGTGCCGTTTTCAGTTCCACAAGGCAGAGCTAAATCAATATCGAAAAAGATTCAACGAAATGCTTAATTGAAAAAAAAAAATAAAATAAAAACTTCACAAAAAGTGAAGGAGATAACCATGAGACACTTTTTAAGACTTGGTCAAATTTATTTGGTACCGCTGGACCTACCTGAATTGCTGATTTGCTGAGATTTCTTCAGGTACTCAACCAAAACAAGCGTGATTTCCTGCTGTGTGATCAGACTCATTTGGTCAAAGGCCTTGTCCAGCCCTTCAACGCTGTTAGAGAAAGATGAAATCCATCTCAGCACAACATGTTCAGATGTTTGCAATGTTTACATTCCCAAATTTTGGCAAGGATCAAAAAGAGAGCTTGCACGTTGGATCATTCTATTTAATGTGGCCATGCATGAAGAAAATGAAGGAAGGTTACATGGCTGCAACAATAGAAAAGAATGAGACTTACATCACGTGGTAGGCAGCGCAGTCAACATACGATGTTGTTATTGTCAGCATGTCTGGTGTCAGGCTTGGGAAGAGAGGCACCAGTAACGTCCAAAACCACTGAGTCCAATTATACATGGAGAACTTTGGGAAATAACCGCTAATGATTCCAAATGTCCGATTCATCATCATGTCCCTGACCATGGGATTGATCTGTAGCATCTTTGGAAGAGGAAGGAGGAAAATCACTCGCTCAATCTTGAGCACTCATGCTTTCCTGACAAAATTGTAACTCTAGGAATTCTCTGAATTTGTCCTACAAAACAGTCATTTTGTTTATCAGACCAAAGTTGAGTATGCTGGATAGACTCATCAGTTGAATTATACCTCAGAATTCTGACTCAGAGATAGCAAGTACTCCTCAACGTTCAGGAAGCTGTCGCCTTCATTCAGACGCTCAAACACCACTTTCATCATGTCTGTGTTGTTCAGTGCTCCGGAAGTTAAAGTCAGTTTGGCTACTTCGGATGCACTCAAGAGATTCAGTGAGTTCAACTGCAAAAGGATATTGAGAATGTTTGTGTAAGGCATTTCTGCTTAACATTTAAAGCAATAGATGTGACTTGTGAATACAGTCTGGAACTTTAAGAATCTTACGACAGAGAAGTTAGAGTTGAGTGACTGTATGTCTGCCAAGGTCACATGGACAGAGAAGGATCGAAAGTTGTTCGCGAACCAGGCACTGGTGCCGTTTTCAGTTCCACAAGGCAGAGCTAAATCAATATCGAAAAAGATTCAACGAAATGCTTAATTGAAAAAAAATAAAATAAAATAAAAACTTCACAAAAAGTGAAGGAGATAACCATGAGACACTTTTTAAGACTTGGTCAAATTTATTTGGTACCGCTGGACCTACCTGAATTGCTGATTTGCTGAGATTTCTTCAGGTACTCAACCAAAACAAGCGTGATTTCCTGCTGTGTGATCAGACTCATTTGGTCAAAGGCCTTGTCCAGCCCTTCAACGCTGTTAGAGAAAGATGAAATCCATCTCAGCACAACATGTTCAGATGTTTGCAATGTTTACATTCCCAAATTTTGGCAAGGATCAAAAAGAGAGCTTGCACGTTGGATCATTCTATTTAATGTGGCCATGCATGAAGAAAATGAAGGAAGGTTACATGGCTGCAACAATAGAAAAGAATGAGACTTACATCACGTGGTAGGCAGCGCAGTCAACATACGATGTTGTTATTGTCAGCATGTCTGGTGTCAGGCTTGGGAAGAGAGGCACCAGTAACGTCCAAAACCACTGAGTCCAATTATACATGGAGAACTTTGGGAAATAACCGCTAATGATTCCAAATGTCCGATTCATCATCATGTCCCTGACCATGGGATTGATCTGTAGCATCTTTGGAAGAGGAAGGAGGAAAATCACTCGCTCAATCTTGAGCACTCATGCTTTCCTGACAAAATTGTAACTCTAGGAATTCTCTGAATTTGTCCTACAAAACAGTCATTTTGTTTATCAGACCAAAGTTGAGTATGCTGGATAGACTCATCAGTTGAATTATACCTCAGAATTCTGACTCAGAGATAGCAAGTACTCCTCAACGTTCAGGAAGCTGTCGCCTTCATTCAGACGCTCAAACACCACTTTCATCATGTCTGTGTTGTTCAGTGCTCCGGAAGTTAAAGTCAGTTTGGCTACTTCGGATGCACTCAAGAGATTCAGTGAGTTCAACTGCAAAAGGATATTGAGAATGTTTGTGTAAGGCATTTCTGCTTAACATTTAAAGCAATAGATGTGACTTGTGAATACAGTCTGGAACTTTAAGAATCTTACGACAGAGAAGTTAGAGTTGAGTGACTGTATGTCTGCCAAGGTCACATGGACAGAGAAGGATCGAAAGTTGTTCGCGAACCAGGCACTGGTGCCGTTTTCAGTTCCACAAGGCAGAGCTAAATCAATATCGAAAAAGATTCAACGAAATGGTTAATGGGAAAAAAATAAATAAATAAATGAAAACTTCACAAAAAGTAAAAGAGATAACCATGAGACACTTTTTAAGACTTGGTCAAATTTATTTGGTACCGCTGGACCTACCTGAATTGCTGATTTGCTGAGATTTCTTCAGGTACTCAACCAAAACAAGCGTGATTTCCTGCTGTGTGATCAGACTCATTTGGTCAAAGGCCTTGTCCAGCCCTTCAACGCTGTTAGAGAAAGATGAAATCCATCTCAGCACAACATGTTCAGATGTTTGCAATGTTTACATTCCCAAATTTTGGCAAGGATCAAAAAGAGAGCTTGCACGTTGGATCATTCTATTTAATGTGGCCATGCATGAAGAAAATGAAGGAAGGTTACATGGCTGCAACAATAGAAAAGAATGAGACTTACATCACGTGGTAGGCAGCGCAGTCAACATACGATGTTGTTATTGTCAGCATGTCTGGTGTCAGGCTTGGGAAGAGAGGCACCAGTAACGTCCAAAACCACTGAGTCCAATTATACATGGAGAACTTTGGGAAATAACCGCTAATGATTCCAAATGTCCGATTCATCATCATGTCCCTGACCATGGGATTGATCTGTAGCATCTTTGGAAGAGGAAGGAGGAAAATCACTCGCTCAATCTTGAGCACTCATGCTTTCCTGACAAAATTGTAACTCTAGGAATTCTCTGAATTTGTCCTACAAAACAGTCATTTTGTTTATCAGACCAAAGTTGAGTATGCTGGATAGACTCATCAGTTGAATTATACCTCAGAATTCTGACTCAGAGATAGCAAGTACTCCTCAACGTTCAGGAAGCTGTCGCCTTCATTCAGACGCTCAAACACCACTTTCATCATGTCTGTGTTGTTCAGTGCTCCGGAAGTTAAAGTCAGTTTGGCTACTTCGGATGCACTCAAGAGATTCAGTGAGTTCAACTGCAAAAGGATATTGAGAATGTTTGTGTAAGGCATTTCTGCTTAACATTTAAAGCAATAGATGTGACTTGTGAATACAGTCTGGAACTTTAAGAATCTTACGACAGAGAAGTTAGAGTTGAGTGACTGTATGTCTGCCAAGGTCACATGGACAGAGAAGGATCGAAAGTTGTTCGCGAACCAGGCACTGGTGCCGTTTTCAGTTCCACAAGGCAGAGCTAAATCAATATCGAAAAAGATTCAACGAAATGCTTAATTGAAAAAAAAAAATAAAATAAAAACTTCACAAAAAGTGAAGGAGATAACCATGAGACACTTTTTAAGACTTGGTCAAATTTATTTGGTACCGCTGGACCTACCTGAATTGCTGATTTGCTGAGATTTCTTCAGGTACTCAACCAAAACAAGCGTGATTTCCTGCTGTGTGATCAGACTCATTTGGTCAAAGGCCTTGTCCAGCCCTTCAACGCTGTTAGAGAAAGATGAAATCCATCTCAGCACAACATGTTCAGATGTTTGCAATGTTTACATTCCCAAATTTTGGCAAGGATCAAAAAGAGAGCTTGCACGTTGGATCATTCTATTTAATGTGGCCATGCATGAAGAAAATGAAGGAAGGTTACATGGCTGCAACAATAGAAAAGAATGAGACTTACATCACGTGGTAGGCAGCGCAGTCAACATACGATGTTGTTATTGTCAGCATGTCTGGTGTCAGGCTTGGGAAGAGAGGCACCAGTAACGTCCAAAACCACTGAGTCCAATTATACATGGAGAACTTTGGGAAATAACCGCTAATGATTCCAAATGTCCGATTCATCATCATGTCCCTGACCATGGGATTGATCTGTAGCATCTTTGGAAGAGGAAGGAGGAAAATCACTCGCTCAATCTTGAGCACTCATGCTTTCCTGACAAAATTGTAACTCTAGGAATTCTCTGAATTTGTCCTACAAAACAGTCATTTTGTTTATCAGACCAAAGTTGAGTATGCTGGATAGACTCATCAGTTGAATTATACCTCAGAATTCTGACTCAGAGATAGCAAGTACTCCTCAACGTTCAGGAAGCTGTCGCCTTCATTCAGACGCTCAAACACCACTTTCATCATGTCTGTGTTGTTCAGTGCTCCGGAAGTTAAAGTCAGTTTGGCTACTTCGGATGCACTCAAGAGATTCAGTGAGTTCAACTGCAAAAGGATATTGAGAATGTTTGTGTAAGGCATTTCTGCTTAACATTTAAAGCAATAGATGTGACTTGTGAATACAGTCTGGAACTTTAAGACTCTTACGACAGAGAAGTTAGAGTTGAGTGACTGTATGTCTGCCAAGGTCACATGGACAGAGAAGGATCGAAAGTTGTTCGCGAACCAGGCACTGGTGCCGTTTTCAGTTCCACAAGGCAGAGCTAAATCAATATCGAAAAAGATTCAACGAAATGCTTAATTGAAAAAAAAAAATAAAATAAAAACTTCACAAAAAGTGAAGGAGATAACCATGAGACACTTTTTAAGACTTGGTCAAATTTATTTGGTACCGCTGGACCTACCTGAATTGCTGATTTGCTGAGATTTCTTCAGGTACTCAACCAAAACAAGCGTGATTTCCTGCTGTGTGATCAGACTCATTTGGTCAAAGGCCTTGTCCAGCCCTTCAACGCTGTTAGAGAAAGATGAAATCCATCTCAGCACAACATGTTCAGATGTTTGCAATGTTTACATTCCCAAATTTTGGCAAGGATCAAAAAGAGAGCTTGCACGTTGGATCATTCTATTTAATGTGGCCATGCATGAAGAAAATGAAGGAAGGTTACATGGCTGCAACAATAGAAAAGAATGAGACTTACATCACGTGGTAGGCAGCGCAGTCAACATACGATGTTGTTATTGTCAGCATGTCTGGTGTCAGGCTTGGGAAGAGAGGCACCAGTAACGTCCAAAACCACTGAGTCCAATTATACATGGAGAACTTTGGGAAATAACCGCTAATGATTCCAAATGTCCGATTCATCATCATGTCCCTGACCATGGGATTGATCTGTAGCATCTTTGGAAGAGGAAGGAGGAAAATCACTCGCTCAATCTTGAGCACTCATGCTTTCCTGACAAAATTGTAACTCTAGGAATTCTCTGAATTTGTCCTACAAAACAGTCAGTCATTTTGTTTATCAGACCAAAGTTGAGTATGCTGGATAGACTCATCAGTTGAATTATACCTCAGAATTCTGACTCAGAGATAGCAAGTACTCCTCAACGTTCAGGAAGCTGTCGCCTTCATTCAGACGCTCAAACACCACTTTCATCATGTCTGTGTTGTTCAGTGCTCCGGAAGTTAAAGTCAGTTTGGCTACTTCGGATGCACTCAAGAGATTCAGTGAGTTCAACTGCAAAAGGATATTGAGAATGTTTGTGTAAGGCATTTCTGCTTAACATTTAAAGCAATAGATGTGACTTGTGAATACAGTCTGGAACTTTAAGAATCTTACGACAGAGAAGTTAGAGTTGAGTGACTGTATGTCTGCCAAGGTCACATGGACAGAGAAGGATCGAAAGTTGTTCGCGAACCAGGCACTGGTGCCGTTTTCAGTTCCACAAGGCAGAGCTAAATCAATATCGAAAAAGATTCAACGAAATGCTTAATTGAAAAAAATAAAATAAAATAAAAACTTCACAAAAAGTGAAGGAGATAACCATGAGACACTTTTTAAGACTTGGTCAAATTTATTTGGTACCGCTGGACCTACCTGAATTGCTGATTTGCTGAGATTTCTTCAGGTACTCAACCAAAACAAGCGTGATTTCCTGCTGTGTGATCAGACTCATTTGGTCAAAGGCCTTGTCCAGCCCTTCAACGCTGTTAGAGAAAGATGAAATCCATCTCAGCACAACATGTTCAGATGTTTGCAATGTTTACATTCCCAAATTTTGGCAAGGATCAAAAAGAGAGCTTGCACGTTGGATCATTCTATTTAATGTGGCCATGCATGAAGAAAATGAAGGAAGGTTACATGGCTGCAACAATAGAAAAGAATGAGACTTACATCACGTGGTAGGCAGCGCAGTCAACATACGATGTTGTTATTGTCAGCATGTCTGGTGTCAGGCTTGGGAAGAGAGGCACCAGTAACGTCCAAAACCACTGAGTCCAATTATACATGGAGAACTTTGGGAAATAACCGCTAATGATTCCAAATGTCCGATTCATCATCATGTCCCTGACCATGGGATTGATCTGTAGCATCTTTGGAAGAGGAAGGAGGAAAATCACTCGCTCAATCTTGAGCACTCATGCTTTCCTGACAAAATTGTAACTCTAGGAATTCTCTGAATTTGTCCTACAAAACAGTCGTTTTGTTTATCAGACCAAAGTTGAGTATGCTGGATAGACTCATCAGTTGAATTATACCTCAGAATTCTGACTCAGAGATAGCAAGTACTCCTCAACGTTCAGGAAGCTGTCGCCTTCATTCAGACGCTCAAACACCACTTTCATCATGTCTGTGTTGTTCAGTGCTCCGGAAGTTAAAGTCAGTTTGGCTACTTCGGATGCACTCAAGAGATTCAGTGAGTTCAACTGCAAAAGGATATTGAGAATGTTTGTGTAAGGCATTTCTGCTTAACATTTAAAGCAATAGATGTGACTTGTGAATACAGTCTGGAACTTTAAGAATCTTACGACAGAGAAGTTAGAGTTGAGTGACTGTATGTCTGCCAAGGTCACATGGACAGAGAAGGATCGAAAGTTGTTCGCGAACCAGGCACTGGTGCCGTTTTCAGTTCCACAAGGCAGAGCTAAATCAATATCGAAAAAGATTCAACGAAATGCTTAATTGAAAAAAAAAAATAAAATAAAAACTTCACAAAAAGTGAAGGAGATAACCATGAGACACTTTTTAAGACTTGGTCAAATTTATTTGGTACCGCTGGACCTACCTGAATTGCTGATTTGCTGAGATTTCTTCAGGTACTCAACCAAAACAAGCGTGATTTCCTGCTGTGTGATCAGACTCATTTGGTCAAAGGCCTTGTCCAGCCCTTCAACGCTGTTAGAGAAAGATGAAATCCATCTCAGCACAACATGTTCAGATGTTTGCAATGTTTACATTCCCAAATTTTGGCAAGGATCAAAAAGAGAGCTTGCACGTTGGATCATTCTATTTAATGTGGCCATGCATGAAGAAAATGAAGGAAGGTTACATGGCTGCAACAATAGAAAAGAATGAGACTTACATCACGTGGTAGGCAGCGCAGTCAACATACGATGTTGTTATTGTCAGCATGTCTGGTGTCAGGCTTGGGAAGAGAGGCACCAGTAACGTCCAAAACCACTGAGTCCAATTATACATGGAGAACTTTGGGAAATAACCGCTAATGATTCCAAATGTCCGATTCATCATCATGTCCCTGACCATGGGATTGATCTGTAGCATCTTTGGAAGAGGAAGGAGGAAAATCACTCGCTCAATCTTGAGCACTCATGCTTTCCTGACAAAATTGTAACTCTAGGAATTCTCTGAATTTGTCCTACAAAACAGTCATTTTGTTTATCAGACCAAAGTTGAGTATGCTGGATAGACTCATCAGTTGAATTATACCTCAGAATTCTGACTCAGAGATAGCAAGTACTCCTCAACGTTCAGGAAGCTGTCGCCTTCATTCAGACGCTCAAACACCACTTTCATCATGTCTGTGTTGTTCAGTGCTCCGGAAGTTAAAGTCAGTTTGGCTACTTCGGATGCACTCAAGAGATTCAGTGAGTTCAACTGCAAAAGGATATTGAGAATGTTTGTGTAAGGCATTTCTGCTTAACATTTAAAGCAATAGATGTGACTTGTGAATACAGTCTGGAACTTTAAGAATCTTACGACAGAGAAGTTAGAGTTGAGTGACTGTATGTCTGCCAAGGTCACATGGACAGAGAAGGATCGAAAGTTGTTCGCGAACCAGGCACTGGTGCCGTTTTCAGTTCCACAAGGCAGAGCTAAATCAATATCGAAAAAGATTCAACGAAATGCTTAATTGAAAAAAAATAAAATAAAATAAAAACTTCACAAAAAGTGAAGGAGATAACCATGAGACACTTTTTAAGACTTGGTCAAATTTATTTGGTACCGCTGGACCTACCTGAATTGCTGATTTGCTGAGATTTCTTCAGGTACTCAACCAAAACAAGCGTGATTTCCTGCTGTGTGATCAGACTCATTTGGTCAAAGGCCTTGTCCAGCCCTTCAACGCTGTTAGAGAAAGATGAAATCCATCTCAGCACAACATGTTCAGATGTTTGCAATGTTTACATTCCCAAATTTTGGCAAGGATCAAAAAGAGAGCTTGCACGTTGGATCATTCTATTTAATGTGGCCATGCATGAAGAAAATGAAGGAAGGTTACATGGCTGCAACAATAGAAAAGAATGAGACTTACATCACGTGGTAGGCAGCGCAGTCAACATACGATGTTGTTATTGTCAGCATGTCTGGTGTCAGGCTTGGGAAGAGAGGCACCAGTAACGTCCAAAACCACTGAGTCCAATTATACATGGAGAACTTTGGGAAATAACCGCTAATGATTCCAAATGTCCGATTCATCATCATGTCCCTGACCATGGGATTGATCTGTAGCATCTTTGGAAGAGGAAGGAGGAAAATCACTCGCTCAATCTTGAGCACTCATGCTTTCCTGACAAAATTGTAACTCTAGGAATTCTCTGAATTTGTCCTACAAAACAGTCATTTTGTTTATCAGACCAAAGTTGAGTATGCTGGATAGACTCATCAGTTGAATTATACCTCAGAATTCTGACTCAGAGATAGCAAGTACTCCTCAACGTTCAGGAAGCTGTCGCCTTCATTCAGACGCTCAAACACCACTTTCATCATGTCTGTGTTGTTCAGTGCTCCGGAAGTTAAAGTCAGTTTGGCTACTTCGGATGCACTCAAGAGATTCAGTGAGTTCAACTGCAAAAGGATATTGAGAATGTTTGTGTAAGGCATTTCTGCTTAACATTTAAAGCAATAGATGTGACTTGTGAATACAGTCTGGAACTTTAAGAATCTTACGACAGAGAAGTTAGAGTTGAGTGACTGTATGTCTGCCAAGGTCACATGGACAGAGAAGGATCGAAAGTTGTTCGCGAACCAGGCACTGGTGCCGTTTTCAGTTCCACAAGGCAGAGCTAAATCAATATCGAAAAAGATTCAACGAAATGCTTAATTGAAAAAAAATAAAATAAAATAAAAACTTCACAAAAAGTGAAGGAGATAACCATGAGACACTTTTTAAGACTTGGTCAAATTTATTTGGTACCGCTGGACCTACCTGAATTGCTGATTTGCTGAGATTTCTTCAGGTACTCAACCAAAACAAGCGTGATTTCCTGCTGTGTGATCAGACTCATTTGGTCAAAGGCCTTGTCCAGCCCTTCAACGCTGTTAGAGAAAGATGAAATCCATCTCAGCACAACATGTTCAGATGTTTGCAATGTTTACATTCCCAAATTTTGGCAAGGATCAAAAAGAGAGCTTGCACGTTGGATCATTCTATTTAATGTGGCCATGCATGAAGAAAATGAAGGAAGGTTACATGGCTGCAACAATAGAAAAGAATGAGACTTACATCACGTGGTAGGCAGCGCAGTCAACATACGATGTTGTTATTGTCAGCATGTCTGGTGTCAGGCTTGGGAAGAGAGGCACCAGTAACGTCCAAAACCACTGAGTCCAATTATACATGGAGAACTTTGGGAAATAACCGCTAATGATTCCAAATGTCCGATTCATCATCATGTCCCTGACCATGGGATTGATCTGTAGCATCTTTGGAAGAGGAAGGAGGAAAATCACTCGCTCAATCTTGAGCACTCATGCTTTCCTGACAAAATTGTAACTCTAGGAATTCTCTGAATTTGTCCTACAAAACAGTCGTTTTGTTTATCAGACCAAAGTTGAGTATGCTGGATAGACTCATCAGTTGAATTATACCTCAGAATTCTGACTCAGAGATAGCAAGTACTCCTCAACGTTCAGGAAGCTGTCGCCTTCATTCAGACGCTCAAACACCACTTTCATCATGTCTGTGTTGTTCAGTGCTCCGGAAGTTAAAGTCAGTTTGGCTACTTCGGATGCACTCAAGAGATTCAGTGAGTTCAACTGCAAAAGGATATTGAGAATGTTTGTGTAAGGCATTTCTGCTTAACATTTAAAGCAATAGATGTGACTTGTGAATACAGTCTGGAACTTTAAGAATCTTACGACAGAGAAGTTAGAGTTGAGTGACTGTATGTCTGCCAAGGTCACATGGACAGAGAAGGATCGAAAGTTGTTCGCGAACCAGGCACTGGTGCCGTTTTCAGTTCCACAAGGCAGAGCTAAATCAATATCGAAAAAGATTCAACGAAATGCTTAATTGAAAAAAAAAAATAAAATAAAAACTTCACAAAAAGTGAAGGAGATAACCATGAGACACTTTTTAAGACTTGGTCAAATTTATTTGGTACCGCTGGACCTACCTGAATTGCTGATTTGCTGAGATTTCTTCAGGTACTCAACCAAAACAAGCGTGATTTCCTGCTGTGTGATCAGACTCATTTGGTCAAAGGCCTTGTCCAGCCCTTCAACGCTGTTAGAGAAAGATGAAATCCATCTCAGCACAACATGTTCAGATGTTTGCAATGTTTACATTCCCAAATTTTGGCAAGGATCAAAAAGAGAGCTTGCA
The DNA here is from genome assembly GCF_041902795.1 of Electrophorus electricus. Taxonomy (NCBI): domain Eukaryota; kingdom Metazoa; phylum Chordata; class Actinopteri; order Gymnotiformes; family Gymnotidae; genus Electrophorus; species Electrophorus electricus. Next base: position 916,719 of record NC_137514.1, on the reverse strand, counting down.
CGTTGGATCATTCTATTTAATGTGGCCATGCATGAAGAAAATGAAGGAAGGTTACATGGCTGCAACAATAGAAAAGAATGAGACTTACATCACGTGGTAGGCAGCGCAGTCAACATACGATGTTGTTATTGTCAGCATGTCTGGTGTCAGGCTTGGGAAGAGAGGCACCAGTAACGTCCAAAACCACTGAGTCCAATTATACATGGAGAACTTTGGGAAATAACCGCTAATGATTCCAAATGTCCGATTCATCATCATGTCCCTGACCATGGGATTGATCTGTAGCATCTTTGGAAGAGGAAGGAGGAAAATCACTCGCTCAATCTTGAGCACTCATGCTTTCCTGACAAAATTGTAACTCTAGGAATTCTCTGAATTTGTCCTACAAAACAGTCATTTTGTTTATCAGACCAAAGTTGAGTATGCTGGATAGACTCATCAGTTGAATTATACCTCAGAATTCTGACTCAGAGATAGCAAGTACTCCTCAACGTTCAGGAAGCTGTCGCCTTCATTCAGACGCTCAAACACCACTTTCATCATGTCTGTGTTGTTCAGTGCTCCGGAAGTTAAAGTCAGTTTGGCTACTTCGGATGCACTCAAGAGATTCAGTGAGTTCAACTGCAAAAGGATATTGAGAATGTTTGTGTAAGGCATTTCTGCTTAACATTTAAAGCAATAGATGTGACTTGTGAATACAGTCTGGAACTTTAAGAATCTTACGACAGAGAAGTTAGAGTTGAGTGACTGTATGTCTGCCAAGGTCACATGGACAGAGAAGGATCGAAAGTTGTTCGCGAACCAGGCACTGGTGCCGTTTTCAGTTCCACAAGGCAGAGCTAAATCAATATCGAAAAAGATTCAACGAAATGCTTAATTGAAAAAAAATAAAATAAAATAAAAACTTCACAAAAAGTGAAGGAGATAACCATGAGACACTTTTTAAGACTTGGTCAAATTTATTTGGTACCGCTGGACCTACCTGAATTGCTGATTTGCTGAGATTTCTTCAGGTACTCAACCAAAACAAGCGTGATTTCCTGCTGTGTGATCAGACTCATTTGGTCAAAGGCCTTGTCCAGCCCTTCAACGCTGTTAGAGAAAGATGAAATCCATCTCAGCACAACATGTTCAGATGTTTGCAATGTTTACATTCCCAAATTTTGGCAAGGATCAAAAAGAGAGCTTGCACGTTGGATCATTCTATTTAATGTGGCCATGCATGAAGAAAATGAAGGAAGGTTACATGGCTGCAACAATAGAAAAGAATGAGACTTACATCACGTGGTAGGCAGCGCAGTCAACATACGATGTTGTTATTGTCAGCATGTCTGGTGTCAGGCTTGGGAAGAGAGGCACCAGTAACGTCCAAAACCACTGAGTCCAATTATACATGGAGAACTTTGGGAAATAACCGCTAATGATTCCAAATGTCCGATTCATCATCATGTCCCTGACCATGGGATTGATCTGTAGCATCTTTGGAAGAGGAAGGAGGAAAATCACTCGCTCAATCTTGAGCACTCATGCTTTCCTGACAAAATTGTAACTCTAGGAATTCTCTGAATTTGTCCTACAAAACAGTCATTTTGTTTATCAGACCAAAGTTGAGTATGCTGGATAGACTCATCAGTTGAATTATACCTCAGAATTCTGACTCAGAGATAGCAAGTACTCCTCAACGTTCAGGAAGCTGTCGCCTTCATTCAGACGCTCAAACACCACTTTCATCATGTCTGTGTTGTTCAGTGCTCCGGAAGTTAAAGTCAGTTTGGCTACTTCGGATGCACTCAAGAGATTCAGTGAGTTCAACTGCAAAAGGATATTGAGAATGTTTGTGTAAGGCATTTCTGCTTAACATTTAAAGCAATAGATGTGACTTGTGAATACAGTCTGGAACTTTAAGAATCTTACGACAGAGAAGTTAGAGTTGAGTGACTGTATGTCTGCCAAGGTCACATGGACAGAGAAGGATCGAAAGTTGTTCGCGAACCAGGCACTGGTGCCGTTTTCAGTTCCACAAGGCAGAGCTAAATCAATATCGAAAAAGATTCAACGAAATGCTTAATTGAAAAAAAATAAAATAAAATAAAAACTTCACAAAAAGTGAAGGAGATAACCATGAGACACTTTTTAAGACTTGGTCAAATTTATTTGGTACCGCTGGACCTACCTGAATTGCTGATTTGCTGAGATTTCTTCAGGTACTCAACCAAAACAAGCGTGATTTCCTGCTGTGTGATCAGACTCATTTGGTCAAAGGCCTTGTCCAGCCCTTCAACGCTGTTAGAGAAAGATGAAATCCATCTCAGCACAACATGTTCAGATGTTTGCAATGTTTACATTCCCAAATTTTGGCAAGGATCAAAAAGAGAGCTTGCACGTTGGATCATTCTATTTAATGTGGCCATGCATGAAGAAAATGAAGGAAGGTTACATGGCTGCAACAATAGAAAAGAATGAGACTTACATCACGTGGTAGGCAGCGCAGTCAACATACGATGTTGTTATTGTCAGCATGTCTGGTGTCAGGCTTGGGAAGAGAGGCACCAGTAACGTCCAAAACCACTGAGTCCAATTATACATGGAGAACTTTGGGAAATAACCGCTAATGATTCCAAATGTCCGATTCATCATCATGTCCCTGACCATGGCATTGATCTGTAGCATCTTTGGAAGAGGAAGGAGGAAAATCACTCGCTCAATCTTGAGCACTCATGCTTTCCTGACAAAATTGTAACTCTAGGAATTCTCTGAATTTGTCCTACAAAACAGTCGTTTTGTTTATCAGACCAAAGTTGAGTATGCTGGATAGACTCATCAGTTGAATTATACCTCAGAATTCTGACTCAGAGATAGCAAGTACTCCTCAACGTTCAGGAAGCTGTCGCCTTCATTCAGACGCTCAAACACCACTTTCATCATGTCTGTGTTGTTCAGTGCTCCGGAAGTTAAAGTCAGTTTGGCTACTTCGGATGCACTCAAGAGATTCAGTGAGTTCAACTGCAAAAGGATATTGAGAATGTTTGTGTAAGGCATTTCTGCTTAACATTTAAAGCAATAGATGTGACTTGTGAATACAGTCTGGAACTTTAAGAATCTTACGACAGAGAAGTTAGAGTTGAGTGACTGTATGTCTGCCAAGGTCACATGGACAGAGAAGGATCGAAAGTTGTTCGCGAACCAGGCACTGGTGCCGTTTTCAGTTCCACAAGGCAGAGCTAAATCAATATCGAAAAAGATTCAACGAAATGCTTAATTGAAAAAAAAAAATAAAATAAAAACTTCACAAAAAGTGAAGGAGATAACCATGAGACACTTTTTAAGACTTGGTCAAATTTATTTGGTACCGCTGGACCTACCTGAATTGCTGATTTGCTGAGATTTCTTCAGGTACTCAACCAAAACAAGCGTGATTTCCTGCTGTGTGATCAGACTCATTTGGTCAAAGGCCTTGTCCAGCCCTTCAACGCTGTTAGAGAAAGATGAAATCCATCTCAGCACAACATGTTCAGATGTTTGCAATGTTTACATTCCCAAATTTTGGCAAGGATCAAAAAGAGAGCTTGCACGTTGGATCATTCTATTTAATGTGGCCATGCATGAAGAAAATGAAGGAAGGTTACATGGCTGCAACAATAGAAAAGAATGAGACTTACATCACGTGGTAGGCAGCGCAGTCAACATACGATGTTGTTATTGTCAGCTTGTCTGGTGTCAGGCTTGGGAAGAGAGGCACCAGTAACGTCCAAAACCACTGAGTCCAATTATACATGGAGAACTTTGGGAAATAACCGCTAATGATTCCAAATGTCCGATTCATCATCATGTCCCTGACCATGGGATTGATCTGTAGCATCTTTGGAAGAGGAAGGAGGAAAATCACTCGCTCAATCTTGAGCACTCATGCTTTCCTGACAAAATTGTAACTCTAGGAATTCTCTGAATTTGTCCTACAAAACAGTCATTTTGTTTATCAGACCAAAGTTGAGTATGCTGGATAGACTCATCAGTTGAATTATACCTCAGAATTCTGACTCAGAGATAACAAGTACTCCTCAACGTTCAGGAAGCTGTCGCCTTCATTCAGACGCTCAAACACCACTTTCATCATGTCTGTGTTGTTCAGTGCTCCGGAAGTTAAAGTCAGTTTGGCTACTTCGGATGCACTCAAGAGATTCAGTGAGTTCAACTGCAAAAGGATATTGAGAATGTTTGTGTAAGGCATTTCTGCTTAACATTTAAAGCAATAGATGTGACTTGTGAATACAGTCTGGAACTTTAAGAATCTTACGACAGAGAAGTTAGAGTTGAGTGACTGTATGTCTGCCAAGGTCACATGGACAGAGAAGGATCGAAAGTTGTTCGCGAACCAGGCACTGGTGCCGTTTTCAGTTCCACAAGGCAGAGCTAAATCAATATCGAAAAAGATTCAACGAAATGCTTAATTGAAAAAAAATAAAATAAAATAAAAACTTCACAAAAAGTGAAGGAGATAACCATGAGACACTTTTTAAGACTTGGTCAAATTTATTTGGTACCGCTGGACCTACCTGAATTGCTGATTTGCTGAGATTTCTTCAGGTACTCAACCAAAACAAGCGTGATTTCCTGCTGTGTGATCAGACTCATTTGGTCAAAGGCCTTGTCCAGCCCTTCAACGCTGTTAGAGAAAGATGAAATCCATCTCAGCACAACATGTTCAGATGTTTGCAATGTTTACATTCCCAAATTTTGGCAAGGATCAAAAAGAGAGCTTGCACGTTGGATCATTCTATTTAATGTGGCCATGCATGAAGAAAATGAAGGAAGGTTACATGGCTGCAACAATAGAAAAGAATGAGACTTACATCACGTGGTAGGCAGCGCAGTCAACATACGATGTTGTTATTGTCAGCATGTCTGGTGTCAGGCTTGGGAAGAGAGGCACCAGTAACGTCCAAAACCACTGAGTCCAATTATACATGGAGAACTTTGGGAAATAACCGCTAATGATTCCAAATGTCCGATTCATCATCATGTCCCTGACCATGGGATTGATCTGTAGCATCTTTGGAAGAGGAAGGAGGAAAATCACTCGCTCAATCTTGAGCACTCATGCTTTCCTGACAAAATTGTAACTCTAGGAATTCTCTGAATTTGTCCTACAAAACAGTCATTTTGTTTATCAGACCAAAGTTGAGTATGCTGGATAGACTCATCAGTTGAATTATACCTCAGAATTCTGACTCAGAGATAGCAAGTACTCCTCAACGTTCAGGAAGCTGTCGCCTTCATTCAGACGCTCAAACACCACTTTCATCATGTCTGTGTTGTTCAGTGCTCCGGAAGTTAAAGTCAGTTTGGCTACTTCGGATGCACTCAAGAGATTCAGTGAGTTCAACTGCAAAAGGATATTGAGAATGTTTGTGTAAGGCATTTCTGCTTAACATTTAAAGCAATAGATGTGACTTGTGAATACAGTCTGGAACTTTAAGAATCTTACGACAGAGAAGTTAGAGTTGAGTGACTGTATGTCTGCCAAGGTCACATGGACAGAGAAGGATCGAAAGTTGTTCGCGAACCAGGCACTGGTGCCGTTTTCAGTTCCACAAGGCAGAGCTAAATCAATATCGAAAAAGATTCAACGAAATGCTTAATTGAAAAAAAAATAATAAAATAAAAACTTCACAAAAAGTGAAGGAGATAACCATGAGACACTTTTTAAGACTTGGTCAAATTTATTTGGTACCGCTGGACCTACCTGAATTGCTGATTTGCTGAGATTTCTTCAGGTACTCAACCAAAACAAGCGTGATTTCCTGCTGTGTGATCAGACTCATTTGGTCAAAGGCCTTGTCCAGCCCTTCAACGCTGTTAGAGAAAGATGAAATCCATCTCAGCACAACATGTTCAGATGTTTGCAATGTTTACATTCCCAAATTTTGGCAAGGATCAAAAAGAGAGCTTGCACGTTGGATCATTCTATTTAATGTGGCCATGCATGAAGAAAATGAAGGAAGGTTACATGGCTGCAACAATAGAAAAGAATGAGACTTACATCACGTGGTAGGCAGCGCAGTCAACATACGATGTTGTTATTGTCAGCATGTCTGGTGTCAGGCTTGGGAAGAGAGGCACCAGTAACGTCCAAAACCACTGAGTCCAATTATACATGGAGAACTTTGGGAAATAACCGCTAATGATTCCAAATGTCCGATTCATCATCATGTCCCTGACCATGGGATTGATCTGTAGCATCTTTGGAAGAGGAAGGAGGAAAATCACTCGCTCAATCTTGAGCACTCATGCTTTCCTGACAAAATTGTAACTCTAGGAATTCTCTGAATTTGTCCTACAAAACAGTCATTTTGTTTATCAGACCAAAGTTGAGTATGCTGGATAGACTCATCAGTTGAATTATACCTCAGAATTCTGACTCAGAGATAGCAAGTACTCCTCAACGTTCAGGAAGCTGTCGCCTTCATTCAGACGCTCAAACACCACTTTCATCATGTCTGTGTTGTTCAGTGCTCCGGAAGTTAAAGTCAGTTTGGCTACTTCGGATGCACTCAAGAGATTCAGTGAGTTCAACTGCAAAAGGATATTGAGAATGTTTGTGTAAGGCATTTCTGCTTAACATTTAAAGCAATAGATGTGACTTGTGAATACAGTCTGGAACTTTAAGAATCTTACGACAGAGAAGTTAGAGTTGAGTGACTGTATGTCTGCCAAGGTCACATGGACAGAGAAGGATCGAAAGTTGTTCGCGAACCAGGCACTGGTGCCGTTTTCAGTTCCACAAGGCAGAGCTAAATCAATATCGAAAAAGATTCAACGAAATGCTTAATTGAAAAAAAAATAAAATAAAAACTTCACAAAAAGTGAAGGAGATAACCATGAGACACTTTTTAAGACTTGGTCAAATTTATTTGGTACCGCTGGACCTACCTGAATTGCTGATTTGCTGAGATTTCTTCAGGTACTCAACCAAAACAAGCGTGATTTCCTGCTGTGTGATCAGACTCATTTGGTCAAAGGCCTTGTCCAGCCCTTCAACGCTGTTAGAGAAAGATGAAATCCATCTCAGCACAACATGTTCAGATGTTTGCAATGTTTACATTCCCAAATTTTGGCAAGGATCAAAAAGAGAGCTTGCACGTTGGATCATTCTATTTAATGTGGCCATGCATGAAGAAAATGAAGGAAGGTTACATGGCTGCAACAATAGAAAAGAATGAGACTTACATCACGTGGTAGGCAGCGCAGTCAACATACGATGTTGTTATTGTCAGCATGTCTGGTGTCAGGCTTGGGAAGAGAGGCACCAGTAACGTCCAAAACCACTGAGTCCAATTATACATGGAGAACTTTGGGAAATAACCGCTAATGATTCCAAATGTCCGATTCATCATCATGTCCCTGACCATGGGATTGATCTGTAGCATCTTTGGAAGAGGAAGGAGGAAAATCACTCGCTCAATCTTGAGCACTCATGCTTTCCTGACAAAATTGTAACTCTAGGAATTCTCTGAATTTGTCCTACAAAACAGTCATTTTGTTTATCAGACCAAAGTTGAGTATGCTGGATAGACTCATCAGTTGAATTATACCTCAGAATTCTGACTCAGAGATAGCAAGTACTCCTCAACGTTCAGGAAGCTGTCGCCTTCATTCAGACGCTCAAACACCACTTTCATCATGTCTGTGTTGTTCAGTGCTCCGGAAGTTAAAGTCAGTTTGGCTACTTCGGATGCACTCAAGAGATTCAGTGAGTTCAACTGCAAAAGGATATTGAGAATGTTTGTGTAAGGCATTTCTGCTTAACATTTAAAGCAATAGATGTGACTTGTGAATACAGTCTGGAACTTTAAGAATCTTACGACAGAGAAGTTAGAGTTGAGTGACTGTATGTCTGCCAAGGTCACATGGACAGAGAAGGATCGAAAGTTGTTCGCGAACCAGGCACTGGTGCCGTTTTCAGTTCCACAAGGCAGAGCTAAATCAATATCGAAAAAGATTCAACGAAATGCTTAATTGAAAAAAAAATAAAATAAAAACTTCACAAAAAGTGAAGGAGATAACCATGAGACACTTTTTAAGACTTGGTCAAATTTATTTGGTACCGCTGGACCTACCTGAATTGCTGATTTGCTGAGATTTCTTCAGGTACTCAACCAAAACAAGCGTGATTTCCTGCTGTGTGATCAGACTCATTTGGTCAAAGGCCTTGTCCAGCCCTTCAACGCTGTTAGAGAAAGATGAAATCCATCTCAGCACAACATGTTCAGATGTTTGCAATGTTTACATTCCCAAATTTTGGCAAGGATCAAAAAGAGAGCTTGCACGTTGGATCATTCTATTTAATGTGGCCATGCATGAAGAAAATGAAGGAAGGTTACATGGCTGCAACAATAGAAAAGAATGAGACTTACATCACGTGGTAGGCAGCGCAGTCAACATACGATGTTGTTATTGTCAGCATGTCTGGTGTCAGGCTTGGGAAGAGAGGCACCAGTAACGTCCAAAACCACTGAGTCCAATTATACATGGAGAACTTTGGGAAATAACCGCTAATGATTCCAAATGTCCGATTCATCATCATGTCCCTGACCATGGGATTGATCTGTAGCATCTTTGGAAGAGGAAGGAGGAAAATCACTCGCTCAATCTTGAGCACTCATGCTTTCCTGACAAAATTGTAACTCTAGGAATTCTCTGAATTTGTCCTACAAAACAGTCATTTTGTTTATCAGACCAAAGTTGAGTATGCTGGATAGACTCATCAGTTGAATTATACCTCAGAATTCTGACTCAGAGATAGCAAGTACTCCTCAACGTTCAGGAAGCTGTCGCCTTCATTCAGACGCTCAAACACCACTTTCATCATGTCTGTGTTGTTCAGTGCTCCGGAAGTTAAAGTCAGTTTGGCTACTTCGGATGCACTCAAGAGATTCAGTGAGTTCAACTGCAAAAGGATATTGAGAATGTTTGTGTAAGGCATTTCTGCTTAACATTTAAAGCAATAGATGTGACTTGTGAATACAGTCTGGAACTTTAAGAATCTTACGACAGAGAAGTTAGAGTTGAGTGACTGTATGTCTGCCAAGGTCACATGGACAGAGAAGGATCGAAAGTTGTTCGCGAACCAGGCACTGGTGCCGTTTTCAGTTCCACAAGGCAGAGCTAAATCAATATCGAAAAAGATTCAACGAAATGCTTAATTGAAAAAAAAATAAAATAAAAACTTCACAAAAAGTGAAGGAGATAACCATGAGACACTTTTTAAGACTTGGTCAAATTTATTTGGTACCGCTGGACCTACCTGAATTGCTGATTTGCTGAGATTTCTTCAGGTACTCAACCAAAACAAGCGTGATTTCCTGCTGTGTGATCAGACTCATTTGGTCAAAGGCCTTGTCCAGCCCTTCAACGCTGTTAGAGAAAGATGAAATCCATCTCAGCACAACATGTTCAGATGTTTGCAATGTTTACATTCCCAAATTTTGGCAAGGATCAAAAAGAGAGCTTGCACGTTGGATCATTCTATTTAATGTGGCCATGCATGAAGAAAATGAAGGAAGGTTACATGGCTGCAACAATAGAAAAGAATGAGACTTACATCACGTGGTAGGCAGCGCAGTCAACATACGATGTTGTTATTGTCAGCATGTCTGGTGTCAGGCTTGGGAAGAGAGGCACCAGTAACGTCCAAAACCACTGAGTCCAATTATACATGGAGAACTTTGGGAAATAACCGCTAATGATTCCAAATGTCCGATTCATCATCATGTCCCTGACCATGGGATTGATCTGTAGCATCTTTGGAAGAGGAAGGAGGAAAATCACTCGCTCAATCTTGAGCACTCATGCTTTCCTGACAAAATTGTAACTCTAGGAATTCTCTGAATTTGTCCTACAAAACAGTCATTTTGTTTATCAGACCAAAGTTGAGTATGCTGGATAGACTCATCAGTTGAATTATACCTCAGAATTCTGACTCAGAGATAGCAAGTACTCCTCAACGTTCAGGAAGCTGTCGCCTTCATTCAGACGCTCAAACACCACTTTCATCATGTCTGTGTTGTTCAGTGCTCCGGAAGTTAAAGTCAGTTTGGCTACTTCGGATGCACTCAAGAGATTCAGTGAGTTCAACTGCAAAAGGATATTGAGAATGTTTGTGTAAGGCATTTCTGCTTAACATTTAAAGCAATAGATGTGACTTGTGAATACAGTCTGGAACTTTAAGAATCTTACGACAGAGAAGTTAGAGTTGAGTGACTGTATGTCTGCCAAGGTCACATGGACAGAGAAGGATCGAAAGTTGTTCGCGAACCAGGCACTGGTGCCGTTTTCAGTTCCACAAGGCAGAGCTAAATCAATATCGAAAAAGATTCAACGAAATGCTTAATTGAAAAAAAAAAATAAAATAAAAACTTCACAAAAAGTGAAGGAGATAACCATGAGACACTTTTTAAGACTTGGTCAAATTTATTTGGTACCGCTGGACCTACCTGAATTGCTGATTTGCTGAGATTTCTTCAGGTACTCAACCAAAACAAGCGTGATTTCCTGCTGTGTGATCAGACTCATTTGGTCAAAGGCCTTGTCCAGCCCTTCAACGCTGTTAGAGAAAGATGAAATCCATCTCAGCACAACATGTTCAGATGTTTGCAATGTTTACATTCCCAAATTTTGGCAAGGATCAAAAAGAGAGCTTGCACGTTGGATCATTCTATTTAATGTGGCCATGCATGAAGAAAATGAAGGAAGGTTACATGGCTGCAACAATAGAAAAGAATGAGACTTACATCACGTGGTAGGCAGCGCAGTCAACATACGATGTTGTTATTGTCAGCATGTCTGGTGTCAGGCTTGGGAAGAGAGGCACCAGTAACGTCCAAAACCACTGAGTCCAATTATACATGGAGAACTTTGGGAAATAACCGCTAATGATTCCAAATGTCCGATTCATCATCATGTCCCTGACCATGGGATTGATCTGTAGCATCTTTGGAAGAGGAAGGAGGAAAATCACTCGCTCAATCTTGAGCACTCATGCTTTCCTGACAAAATTGTAACTCTAGGAATTCTCTGAATTTGTCCTACAAAACAGTCATTTTGTTTATCAGACCAAAGTTGAGTATGCTGGATAGACTCATCAGTTGAATTATACCTCAGAATTCTGACTCAGAGATAGCAAGTACTCCTCAACGTTCAGGAAGCTGTCGCCTTCATTCAGACGCTCAAACACCACTTTCATCATGTCTGTGTTGTTCAGTGCTCCGGAAGTTAAAGTCAGTTTGGCTACTTCGGATGCACTCAAGAGATTCAGTGAGTTCAACTGCAAAAGGATATTGAGAATGTTTGTGTAAGGCATTTCTGCTTAACATTTAAAGCAATAGATGTGACTTGTGAATACAGTCTGGAACTTTAAGAATCTTACGACAGAGAAGTTAGAGTTGAGTGACTGTATGTCTGCCAAGGTCACATGGACAGAGAAGGATCGAAAGTTGTTCGCGAACCAGGCACTGGTGCCGTTTTCAGTTCCACAAGGCAGAGCTAAATCAATATCGAAAAAGATTCAACGAAATGCTTAATTGAAAAAAAAATAAAATAAAAACTTCACAAAAAGTGAAGGAGATAACCATGAGACACTTTTTAAGACTTGGTCAAATTTATTTGGTACCGCTGGACCTACCTGAATTGCTGATTTGCTGAGATTTCTTCAGGTACTCAACCAAAACAAGCGTGATTTCCTGCTGTGTGATCAGACTCATTTGGTCAAAGGCCTTGTCCAGCCCTTCAACGCTGTTAGAGAAAGATGAAATCCATCTCAGCACAACATGTTCAGATGTTTGCAATGTTTACATTCCCAAATTTTGGCAAGGATCAAAAAGAGAGCTTGCACGTTGGATCATTCTATTTAATGTGGCCATGCATGAAGAAAATGAAGGAAGGTTACATGGCTGCAACAATAGAAAAGAATGAGACTTACATCACGTGGTAGGCAGCGCAGTCAACATACGATGTTGTTATTGTCAGCATGTCTGGTGTCAGGCTTGGGAAGAGAGGCACCAGTAACGTCCAAAACCACTGAGTCCAATTATACATGGAGAACTTTGGGAAATAACCGCTAATGATTCCAAATGTCCGATTCATCATCATGTCCCTGACCATGGGATTGATCTGTAGCATCTTTGGAAGAGGAAGGAGGAAAATCACTCGCTCAATCTTGAGCACTCATGCTTTCCTGACAAAATTGTAACTCTAGGAATTCTCTGAATTTGTCCTACAAAACAGTCATTTTGTTTATCAGACCAAAGTTGAGTATGCTGGATAGACTCATCAGTTGAATTATACCTCAGAATTCTGACTCAGAGATAGCAAGTACTCCTCAACGTTCAGGAAGCTGTCGCCTTCATTCAGACGCTCAAACACCACTTTCATCATGTCTGTGTTGTTCAGTGCTCCGGAAGTTAAAGTCAGTTTGGCTACTTCGGATGCACTCAAGAGATTCAGTGAGTTCAACTGCAAAAGGATATTGAGAATGTTTGTGTAAGGCATTTCTGCTTAACATTTAAAGCAATAGATGTGACTTGTGAATACAGTCTGGAACTTTAAGAATCTTACGACAGAGAAGTTAGAGTTGAGTGACTGTATGTCTGCCAAGGTCACATGGACAGAGAAGGATCGAAAGTTGTTCGCGAACCAGGCACTGGTGCCGTTTTCAGTTCCACAAGGCAGAGCTAAATCAATATCGAAAAAGATTCAACGAAATGCTTAATTGAAAAAAAAAAATAAAATAAAAACTTCACAAAAAGTGAAGGAGATAACCATGAGACACTTTTTAAGACTTGGTCAAATTTATTTGGTACCGCTGGACCTACCTGAATTGCTGATTTGCTGAGATTTCTTCAGGTACTCAACCAAAACAAGCGTGATTTCCTGCTGTGTGATCAGACTCATTTGGTCAAAGGCCTTGTCCAGCCCTTCAACGCTGTTAGAGAAAGATGAAATCCATCTCAGCACAACATGTTCAGATGTTTGCAATGTTTACATTCCCAAATTTTGGCAAGGATCAAAAAGAGAGCTTGCACGTTGGATCATTCTATTTAATGTGGCCATGCATGAAGAAAATGAAGGAAGGTTACATGGCTGCAACAATAGAAAAGAATGAGACTTACATCACGTGGTAGGCAGCGCAGTCAACATACGATGTTGTTATTGTCAGCATGTCTGGTGTCAGGCTTGGGAAGAGAGGCACCAGTAACGTCCAAAACCACTGAGTCCAATTATACATGGAGAACTTTGGGAAATAACCGCTAATGATTCCAAATGTCCGATTCATCATCATGTCCCTGACCATGGGATTGATCTGTAGCATCTTTGGAAGAGGAAGGAGGAAAATCACTCGCTCAATCTTGAGCACTCATGCTTTCCTGACAAAATTGTAACTCTAGGAATTCTCTGAATTTGTCCTACAAAACAGTCATTTTGTTTATCAGACCAAAGTTGAGTATGCTGGATAGACTCATCAGTTGAATTATACCTCAGAATTCTGACTCAGAGATAGCAAGTACTCCTCAACGTTCAGGAAGCTGTCGCCTTCATTCAGACGCTCAAACACCACTTTCATCATGTCTGTGTTGTTCAGTGCTCCGGAAGTTAAAGTCAGTTTGGCTACTTCGGATGCACTCAAGAGATTCAGTGAGTTCAACTGCAAAAGGATATTGAGAATGTTTGTGTAAGGCATTTCTGCTTAACATTTAAAGCAATAGATGTGACTTGTGAATACAGTCTGGAACTTTAAGAATCTTACGACAGAGAAGTTAGAGTTGAGTGACTGTATGTCTGCCAAGGTCACATGGACAGAGAAGGATCGAAAGTTGTTCGCGAACCAGGCACTGGTGCCGTTTTCAGTTCCACAAGGCAGAGCTAAATCAATATCGAAAAAGATTCAACGAAATGCTTAATTGAAAAAAAAAAAATAAAATAAAAACTTCACAAAAAGTGAAGGAGATAACCATGAGACTTTTTAAGACTTGGTCAAATTTATTTGGTACCGCTGGACCTACCTGAATTGCTGATTTGCTGAGATTTCTTCAGGTACTCAACCAAAACAAGCGTGATTTCCTGCTGTGTGATCAGACTCATTTGGTCAAAGGCCTTGTCCAGCCCTTCAACGCTGTTAGAGAAAGATGAAATCCATCTCAGCACAACATGTTCAGATGTTTGCAATGTTTACATTCCCAAATTTTGGCAAGGATCAAAAAGAGAGCTTGCACGTTGGATCATTCTATTTAATGTGGCCATGCATGAAGAAAATGAAGGAAGGTTACATGGCTGCAACAATAGAAAAGAATGAGACTTACATCACGTGGTAGGCAGCGCAGTCAACATACGATGTTGTTATTGTCAGCATGTCTGGTGTCAGGCTTGGGAAGAGAGGCACCAGTAACGTCCAAAACCACTGAGTCCAATTATACATGGAGAACTTTGGGAAATAACCGCTAATGATTCCAAATGTCCGATTCATCATCATGTCCCTGACCATGGGATTGATCTGTAGCATCTTTGGAAGAGGAAGGAGGAAAATCACTCGCTCAATCTTGAGCACTCATGCTTTCCTGACAAAATTGTAACTCTAGGAATTCTCTGAATTTGTCCTACAAAACAGTCGTTTTGTTTATCAGACCAAAGTTGAGTATGCTGGATAGACTCATCAGTTGAATTATACCTCAGAATTCTGACTCAGAGATAGCAAGTACTCCTCAACGTTCAGGAAGCTGTCGCCTTCATTCAGACGCTCAAACACCACTTTCATCATGTCTGTGTTGTTCAGTGCTCCGGAAGTTAAAGTCAGTTTGGCTACTTCGGATGCACTCAAGAGATTCAGTGAGTTCAACTGCAAAAGGATATTGAGAATGTTTGTGTAAGGCATTTCTGCTTAACATTTAAAGCAATAGATGTGACTTGTGAATACAGTCTGGAACTTTAAGAATCTTACGACAGAGAAGTTAGAGTTGAGTGACTGTATGTCTGCCAAGGTCACATGGACAGAGAAGGATCGAAAGTTGTTCGCGAACCAGGCACTGGTGCCGTTTTCAGTTCCACAAGGCAGAGCTAAATCAATATCGAAAAAGATTCAACGAAATGCTTAATTGAAAAAAAAAAATAAAATAAAAACTTCACAAAAAGTGAAGGAGATAACCATGAGACACTTTTTAAGACTTGGTCAAATTTATTTGGTACCGCTGGACCTACCTGAATTGCTGATTTGCTGAGATTTCTTCAGGTACTCAACCAAAACAAGCGTGATTTCCTGCTGTGTGATCAGACTCATTTGGTCAAAGGCCTTGTCCAGCCCTTCAACGCTGTTAGAGAAAGATGAAATCCATCTCAGCACAACATGTTCAGATGTTTGCAATGTTTACATTCCCAAATTTTGGCAAGGATCAAAAAGAGAGCTTGCACGTTGGATCATTCTATTTAATGTGGCCATGCATGAAGAAAATGAAGGAAGGTTACATGGCTGCAACAATAGAAAAGAATGAGACTTACATCACGTGGTAGGCAGCGCAGTCAA
The DNA here is from genome assembly GCF_041902795.1 of Electrophorus electricus. Classification (NCBI taxonomy): domain Eukaryota; kingdom Metazoa; phylum Chordata; class Actinopteri; order Gymnotiformes; family Gymnotidae; genus Electrophorus; species Electrophorus electricus. Next base: position 901,151 of record NC_137514.1, on the reverse strand, counting down.
CATACGATGTTGTTATTGTCAGCATGTCTGGTGTCAGGCTTGGGAAGAGAGGCACCAGTAACGTCCAAAACCACTGAGTCCAATTATACATGGAGAACTTTGGGAAATAACCGCTAATGATTCCAAATGTCCGATTCATCATCATGTCCCTGACCATGGGATTGATCTGTAGCATCTTTGGAAGAGGAAGGAGGAAAATCACTCGCTCAATCTTGAGCACTCATGCTTTCCTGACAAAATTGTAACTCTAGGAATTCTCTGAATTTGTCCTACAAAACAGTCATTTTGTTTATCAGACCAAAGTTGAGTATGCTGGATAGACTCATCAGTTGAATTATACCTCAGAATTCTGACTCAGAGATAGCAAGTACTCCTCAACGTTCAGGAAGCTGTCGCCTTCATTCAGACGCTCAAACACCACTTTCATCATGTCTGTGTTGTTCAGTGCTCCGGAAGTTAAAGTCAGTTTGGCTACTTCGGATGCACTCAAGAGATTCAGTGAGTTCAACTGCAAAAGGATATTGAGAATGTTTGTGTAAGGCATTTCTGCTTAACATTTAAAGCAATAGATGTGACTTGTGAATACAGTCTGGAACTTTAAGAATCTTACGACAGAGAAGTTAGAGTTGAGTGACTGTATGTCTGCCAAGGTCACATGGACAGAGAAGGATCGAAAGTTGTTCGCGAACCAGGCACTGGTGCCGTTTTCAGTTCCACAAGGCAGAGCTAAATCAATATCGAAAAAGATTCAACGAAATGCTTAATTGAAAAAAAAATAAAATAAAAACTTCACAAAAAGTGAAGGAGATAACCATGAGACACTTTTTAAGACTTGGTCAAATTTATTTGGTACCGCTGGACCTACCTGAATTGCTGATTTGCTGAGATTTCTTCAGGTACTCAACCAAAACAAGCGTGATTTCCTGCTGTGTGATCAGACTCATTTGGTCAAAGGCCTTGTCCAGCCCTTCAACGCTGTTAGAGAAAGATGAAATCCATCTCAGCACAACATGTTCAGATGTTTGCAATGTTTACATTCCCAAATTTTGGCAAGGATCAAAAAGAGAGCTTGCACGTTGGATCATTCTATTTAATGTGGCCATGCATGAAGAAAATGAAGGAAGGTTACATGGCTGCAACAATAGAAAAGAATGAGACTTACATCACGTGGTAGGCAGCGCAGTCAACATACGATGTTGTTATTGTCAGCATGTCTGGTGTCAGGCTTGGGAAGAGAGGCACCAGTAACGTCCAAAACCACTGAGTCCAATTATACATGGAGAACTTTGGGAAATAACCGCTAATGATTCCAAATGTCCGATTCATCATCATGTCCCTGACCATGGGATTGATCTGTAGCATCTTTGGAAGAGGAAGGAGGAAAATCACTCGCTCAATCTTGAGCACTCATGCTTTCCTGACAAAATTGTAACTCTAGGAATTCTCTGAATTTGTCCTACAAAACAGTCATTTTGTTTATCAGACCAAAGTTGAGTATGCTGGATAGACTCATCAGTTGAATTATACCTCAGAATTCTGACTCAGAGATAGCAAGTACTCCTCAACGTTCAGGAAGCTGTCGCCTTCATTCAGACGCTCAAACACCACTTTCATCATGTCTGTGTTGTTCAGTGCTCCGGAAGTTAAAGTCAGTTTGGCTACTTCGGATGCACTCAAGAGATTCAGTGAGTTCAACTGCAAAAGGATATTGAGAATGTTTGTGTAAGGCATTTCTGCTTAACATTTAAAGCAATAGATGTGACTTGTGAATACAGTCTGGAACTTTAAGAATCTTACGACAGAGAAGTTAGAGTTGAGTGACTGTATGTCTGCCAAGGTCACATGGACAGAGAAGGATCGAAAGTTGTTCGCGAACCAGGCACTGGTGCCGTTTTCAGTTCCACAAGGCAGAGCTAAATCAATATCGAAAAAGATTCAACGAAATGCTTAATTGAAAAAAAAATAAAATAAAAACTTCACAAAAAGTGAAGGAGATAACCATGAGACACTTTTTAAGACTTGGTCAAATTTATTTGGTACCGCTGGACCTACCTGAATTGCTGATTTGCTGAGATTTCTTCAGGTACTCAACCAAAACAAGCGTGATTTCCTGCTGTGTGATCAGACTCATTTGGTCAAAGGCCTTGTCCAGCCCTTCAACGCTGTTAGAGAAAGATGAAATCCATCTCAGCACAACATGTTCAGATGTTTGCAATGTTTACATTCCCAAATTTTGGCAAGGATCAAAAAGAGAGCTTGCACGTTGGATCATTCTATTTAATGTGGCCATGCATGAAGAAAATGAAGGAAGGTTACATGGCTGCAACAATAGAAAAGAATGAGACTTACATCACGTGGTAGGCAGCGCAGTCAACATACGATGTTGTTATTGTCAGCATGTCTGGTGTCAGGCTTGGGAAGAGAGGCACCAGTAACGTCCAAAACCACTGAGTCCAATTATACATGGAGAACTTTGGGAAATAACCGCTAATGATTCCAAATGTCCGATTCATCATCATGTCCCTGACCATGGGATTGATCTGTAGCATCTTTGGAAGAGGAAGGAGGAAAATCACTCGCTCAATCTTGAGCACTCATGCTTTCCTGACAAAATTGTAACTCTAGGAATTCTCTGAATTTGTCCTACAAAACAGTCATTTTGTTTATCAGACCAAAGTTGAGTATGCTGGATAGACTCATCAGTTGAATTATACCTCAGAATTCTGACTCAGAGATAGCAAGTACTCCTCAACGTTCAGGAAGCTGTCGCCTTCATTCAGACGCTCAAACACCACTTTCATCATGTCTGTGTTGTTCAGTGCTCCGGAAGTTAAAGTCAGTTTGGCTACTTCGGATGCACTCAAGAGATTCAGTGAGTTCAACTGCAAAAGGATATTGAGAATGTTTGTGTAAGGCATTTCTGCTTAACATTTAAAGCAATAGATGTGACTTGTGAATACAGTCTGGAACTTTAAGAATCTTACGACAGAGAAGTTAGAGTTGAGTGACTGTATGTCTGCCAAGGTCACATGGACAGAGAAGGATCGAAAGTTGTTCGCGAACCAGGCACTGGTGCCGTTTTCAGTTCCACAAGGCAGAGCTAAATCAATATCGAAAAAGATTCAACGAAATGCTTAATTGAAAAAAAAAAATAAAATAAAAACTTCACAAAAAGTGAAGGAGATAACCATGAGACACTTTTTAAGACTTGGTCAAATTTATTTGGTACCGCTGGACCTACCTGAATTGCTGATTTGCTGAGATTTCTTCAGGTACTCAACCAAAACAAGCGTGATTTCCTGCTGTGTGATCAGACTCATTTGGTCAAAGGCCTTGTCCAGCCCTTCAACGCTGTTAGAGAAAGATGAAATCCATCTCAGCACAACATGTTCAGATGTTTGCAATGTTTACATTCCCAAATTTTGGCAAGGATCAAAAAGAGAGCTTGCACGTTGGATCATTCTATTTAATGTGGCCATGCATGAAGAAAATGAAGGAAGGTTACATGGCTGCAACAATAGAAAAGAATGAGACTTACATCACGTGGTAGGCAGCGCAGTCAACATACGATGTTGTTATTGTCAGCATGTCTGGTGTCAGGCTTGGGAAGAGAGGCACCAGTAACGTCCAAAACCACTGAGTCCAATTATACATGGAGAACTTTGGGAAATAACCGCTAATGATTCCAAATGTCCGATTCATCATCATGTCCCTGACCATGGGATTGATCTGTAGCATCTTTGGAAGAGGAAGGAGGAAAATCACTCGCTCAATCTTGAGCACTCATGCTTTCCTGACAAAATTGTAACTCTAGGAATTCTCTGAATTTGTCCTACAAAACAGTCATTTTGTTTATCAGACCAAAGTTGAGTATGCTGGATAGACTCATCAGTTGAATTATACCTCAGAATTCTGACTCAGAGATAGCAAGTACTCCTCAACGTTCAGGAAGCTGTCGCCTTCATTCAGACGCTCAAACACCACTTTCATCATGTCTGTGTTGTTCAGTGCTCCGGAAGTTAAAGTCAGTTTGGCTACTTCGGATGCACTCAAGAGATTCAGTGAGTTCAACTGCAAAAGGATATTGAGAATGTTTGTGTAAGGCATTTCTGCTTAACATTTAAAGCAATAGATGTGACTTGTGAATACAGTCTGGAACTTTAAGAATCTTACGACAGAGAAGTTAGAGTTGAGTGACTGTATGTCTGCCAAGGTCACATGGACAGAGAAGGATCGAAAGTTGTTCGCGAACCAGGCACTGGTGCCGTTTTCAGTTCCACAAGGCAGAGCTAAATCAATATCGAAAAAGATTCAACGAAATGCTTAATTGAAAAAAAAATAAAATAAAAACTTCACAAAAAGTGAAGGAGATAACCATGAGACACTTTTTAAGACTTGGTCAAATTTATTTGGTACCGCTGGACCTACCTGAATTGCTGATTTGCTGAGATTTCTTCAGGTACTCAACCAAAACAAGCGTGATTTCCTGCTGTGTGATCAGACTCATTTGGTCAAAGGCCTTGTCCAGCCCTTCAACGCTGTTAGAGAAAGATGAAATCCATCTCAGCACAACATGTTCAGATGTTTGCAATGTTTACATTCCCAAATTTTGGCAAGGATCAAAAAGAGAGCTTGCACGTTGGATCATTCTATTTAATGTGGCCATGCATGAAGAAAATGAAGGAAGGTTACATGGCTGCAACAATAGAAAAGAATGAGACTTACATCACGTGGTAGGCAGCGCAGTCAACATACGATGTTGTTATTGTCAGCATGTCTGGTGTCAGGCTTGGGAAGAGAGGCACCAGTAACGTCCAAAACCACTGAGTCCAATTATACATGGAGAACTTTGGGAAATAACCGCTAATGATTCCAAATGTCCGATTCATCATCATGTCCCTGACCATGGGATTGATCTGTAGCATCTTTGGAAGAGGAAGGAGGAAAATCACTCGCTCAATCTTGAGCACTCATGCTTTCCTGACAAAATTGTAACTCTAGGAATTCTCTGAATTTGTCCTACAAAACAGTCATTTTGTTTATCAGACCAAAGTTGAGTATGCTGGATAGACTCATCAGTTGAATTATACCTCAGAATTCTGACTCAGAGATAGCAAGTACTCCTCAACGTTCAGGAAGCTGTCGCCTTCATTCAGACGCTCAAACACCACTTTCATCATGTCTGTGTTGTTCAGTGCTCCGGAAGTTAAAGTCAGTTTGGCTACTTCGGATGCACTCAAGAGATTCAGTGAGTTCAACTGCAAAAGGATATTGAGAATGTTTGTGTAAGGCATTTCTGCTTAACATTTAAAGCAATAGATGTGACTTGTGAATACAGTCTGGAACTTTAAGAATCTTACGACAGAGAAGTTAGAGTTGAGTGACTGTATGTCTGCCAAGGTCACATGGACAGAGAAGGATCGAAAGTTGTTCGCGAACCAGGCACTGGTGCCGTTTTCAGTTCCACAAGGCAGAGCTAAATCAATATCGAAAAAGATTCAACGAAATGCTTAATTGAAAAAAAAATAAAATAAAAACTTCACAAAAAGTGAAGGAGATAACCATGAGACACTTTTTAAGACTTGGTCAAATTTATTTGGTACCGCTGGACCTACCTGAATTGCTGATTTGCTGAGATTTCTTCAGGTACTCAACCAAAACAAGCGTGATTTCCTGCTGTGTGATCAGACTCATTTGGTCAAAGGCCTTGTCCAGCCCTTCAACGCTGTTAGAGAAAGATGAAATCCATCTCAGCACAACATGTTCAGATGTTTGCAATGTTTACATTCCCAAATTTTGGCAAGGATCAAAAAGAGAGCTTGCACGTTGGATCATTCTATTTAATGTGGCCATGCATGAAGAAAATGAAGGAAGGTTACATGGCTGCAACAATAGAAAAGAATGAGACTTACATCACGTGGTAGGCAGCGCAGTCAACATACGATGTTGTTATTGTCAGCATGTCTGGTGTCAGGCTTGGGAAGAGAGGCACCAGTAACGTCCAAAACCACTGAGTCCAATTATACATGGAGAACTTTGGGAAATAACCGCTAATGATTCCAAATGTCCGATTCATCATCATGTCCCTGACCATGGGATTGATCTGTAGCATCTTTGGAAGAGGAAGGAGGAAAATCACTCGCTCAATCTTGAGCACTCATGCTTTCCTGACAAAATTGTAACTCTAGGAATTCTCTGAATTTGTCCTACAAAACAGTCATTTTGTTTATCAGACCAAAGTTGAGTATGCTGGATAGACTCATCAGTTGAATTATACCTCAGAATTCTGACTCAGAGATAGCAAGTACTCCTCAACGTTCAGGAAGCTGTCGCCTTCATTCAGACGCTCAAACACCACTTTCATCATGTCTGTGTTGTTCAGTGCTCCGGAAGTTAAAGTCAGTTTGGCTACTTCGGATGCACTCAAGAGATTCAGTGAGTTCAACTGCAAAAGGATATTGAGAATGTTTGTGTAAGGCATTTCTGCTTAACATTTAAAGCAATAGATGTGACTTGTGAATACAGTCTGGAACTTTAAGAATCTTACGACAGAGAAGTTAGAGTTGAGTGACTGTATGTCTGCCAAGGTCACATGGACAGAGAAGGATCGAAAGTTGTTCGCGAACCAGGCACTGGTGCCGTTTTCAGTTCCACAAGGCAGAGCTAAATCAATATCGAAAAAGATTCAACGAAATGCTTAATTGAAAAAAAAAAATAAAATAAAAACTTCACAAAAAGTGAAGGAGATAACCATGAGACACTTTTTAAGACTTGGTCAAATTTATTTGGTACCGCTGGACCTACCTGAATTGCTGATTTGCTGAGATTTCTTCAGGTACTCAACCAAAACAAGCGTGATTTCCTGCTGTGTGATCAGACTCATTTGGTCAAAGGCCTTGTCCAGCCCTTCAACGCTGTTAGAGAAAGATGAAATCCATCTCAGCACAACATGTTCAGATGTTTGCAATGTTTACATTCCCAAATTTTGGCAAGGATCAAAAAGAGAGCTTGCACGTTGGATCATTCTATTTAATGTGGCCATGCATGAAGAAAATGAAGGAAGGTTACATGGCTGCAACAATAGAAAAGAATGAGACTTACATCACGTGGTAGGCAGCGCAGTCAACATACGATGTTGTTATTGTCAGCATGTCTGGTGTCAGGCTTGGGAAGAGAGGCACCAGTAACGTCCAAAACCACTGAGTCCAATTATACATGGAGAACTTTGGGAAATAACCGCTAATGATTCCAAATGTCCGATTCATCATCATGTCCCTGACCATGGGATTGATCTGTAGCATCTTTGGAAGAGGAAGGAGGAAAATCACTCGCTCAATCTTGAGCACTCATGCTTTCCTGACAAAATTGTAACTCTAGGAATTCTCTGAATTTGTCCTACAAAACAGTCATTTTGTTTATCAGACCAAAGTTGAGTATGCTGGATAGACTCATCAGTTGAATTATACCTCAGAATTCTGACTCAGAAATAGCAAGTACTCCTCAACGTTCAGGAAGCTGTCGCCTTCATTCAGACGCTCAAACACCACGTTCATCATGTCTGTGTTGTTCAGTGCTCCAGACCGTAAAGTAATTTCGGCTACTTGGGGTGCAGTCAAAATTCCTAGTAACAGAAACTGTGGAGTGACATTTACACATGTTGTCTTAATAATGGTCCTTTCTATAAACATGTCTTTTTACTCTGTGTAACTTCTACTTGTCACAGATTTTGTTTACCCATTTCCCATTTCTGACAAATTTTCCAATGTTCTTCTCTTGCCATTCCCTTATGTCACTGATGTTTGAAACACATCCTGGATCTGTTAATAAAACACACATCCATCCATCTATATATATATATATATATATATATATATATATATATATTTTTTTTTTTTTTTTTTTTTTTTTTTTTTTTTTTCTCCATTTTGTTTTTGAATGGGTCTGTTTATTTACATTTGTACCTGAGTTGTCTTTTCTTGTTAGATAAGTGTATATGAAGTGGCTGTATATCATGTTCTTTTTCTCTTCTGTTATGAATTCTTCTTGTGTACTTAAAAGCTTGACTCTGCCATTCAAAACAGACAAGAATAATAATTTAGAACAGGGCTTTTGCATAACTCAGATTACAACTCCTCTTTAAATGACTATTTTTCAGTCTGATATGCTTCCCTAAACTAAAATATAACATTTTTACTTAATCTTAATCACACACACACACAATCACACACACACACAATCTCACACACAATCACAATCACAATCACACACAATCACAATCACAATCAATCACAATCACAATCAATCACAATCACAATCACACACACACAATCACAATCACACACACACAATCACAATCACACACACACAATCACAATCACACACACACACACACAATCACAAAATCACAATCACAATCACACACACACACACACTCACACAATCACACACACACACACACACACACACAATCACACACACACACACACACACACACAATCACACAATCACACACACACACACAATCACACACACACACACACACACAATCACACACACACACAGTCATTTTTGAATGGCTTATGCTTAGGAATAATGAATTCCTGGTTCAATTGTAGCATCAAAGATCTTATTTCCCCGAATCTGGTAAGATTCAGAATTGACTGCAGTGTTACATATGATTGTTTATGCCTAATAACACACAAAAAAAAAAAGTAAAGGGGAAAATCATGAGTAAACATTCAATGCTCAGATTTGCTCATTTATAGCAGTGGAAATCGAAGCAAATGGAATAAAAGCAATACAGTGCAAGATATATACCCAACTAAAAAGGAGGATCACATGTAAAAGACAAAATTGCTTTAACTGCAAAGTGGTAAATCACAGAACAACTTTTTATATTTAAGATGTTTTTAAGCCCAACAAGATACTATAGGGCCAAAGAATGAGTAGATTTATGCATCATTAATTCATTATGAGACACATTTACATCTACTCCCTCTGCAGTGTTCTTGGACTCTTTATAAGCTAGCTTCCTAACTTCCCACAAGTGCTTCTCAATCAAAATCTGGGCTTTATTGTGGGCCCTGCATTTCAACTAAAATGAGAGTTGTGCGTTTTAAGAAAGTGACATACTAATAAATTTGTTTAAATTAGACATTCAGTGTTGATAATGAATAAATCCTCTCTGAATTTCAGTGCCAACTGCAAGAGTTATGTCCCAGCTCTCAGTACACCTGAAACAAGCCAATGAATATAAAGGTTGGGGTCTGCTTTAGGGTAACGTGGACTCTGCTGACAATTTTGTCTCTGAGTATGTTCCATGTTCCAACCCTGCCAACCTCTACTCTAGATCACTGCTGTGGACATCCATCCCAGGCTAAGACTAGGCTCCAACAATGCTTCATTTTCCATGCCATGCTGTGATATTAGGGCTGTGATGTATGGAGATAGCCCATTGACACCCTGTGCAACCTATCTCAGTCCCAACATGGTCCAAGAGCTTTCATGGTGGAGATGGACACATCTGTCACAGTAATGGGGCTATGCTTTCTCAGAGGTAGGGAGAACCCAAGAAATTATGTCTTATGTTCTTTGCAAAACAAGCTCTGTTTGAGCACAATTATGATGTGGAGAACAAGGAATTACTCACTATCAAGCTAGCCCTCAAGTTGTAAATGCACTGGTTTGAGGGTGCAGCACATCTGTTAGTTATTCTTCACCCAATTCCTGCTGACCACCTCACACTGAACCAGATACAAAAACACCAAGGCTGATGTCCTGTACTGCATGCACAATCCAGAGCCCCAGGAGGAAAAACCCATGACCATTCTACTGCCCACCTACAGGGAAGCTCCCATCCTCTGCAATATCAACAAAAATCTCACAGAGATAACTACAATAACCAAATAGACAGACACTTGAATCCAAACAAGGGCAGCAACAGAAAAAGAAACCAAAACAAAACCATATGGCAGACATTGCTCATTATGCTCAATCCCACGAGAACCATGATGTCAATGGGGAAGTTGTAGCAGGCTGGGTATTAATGTGAGTTCAACAAGCAGGTGGAGAGAACAAAGCAGGAACATGATTGGTACCTGCTCTGCTTCTGCAGCGACTAGATGGGGGACTGATCAGTTTCTCCCCTGAGCTGAGCGTCCCTTCACATTCTCCAGGCCCCATAAGAAGGCCCCTGAGGTACCAGCCTGGGGAGTGGCTCTCAACACAACTCTCGTCATCCATTCAAGAAACTCCAAACACCACTCTAGCTGTTCCATTCAAAGTTTAACTTATCAACTGGGCTATCCACCATCTCCAGCTCCCCAATAACCTTCTGGTCTCACATTCTTTCCATATCTCCCTGCTCAGGTTGTTTGTACCACAGAAGACAAGATGTGGGACAAGATGTTGGGCAGCACAGTGGCTTAGTTGTTAGCATGTTGGCCTCTTGGCACTAGGCTTTTAGGTTCATCATCACTCCTCTTCCTGTGCACCCCCAACCAACACCCCCATCCCCCTACCAATGTGGCTGCCCTCCAGCCCCTAACTCAGCATTGAAGCAGCACCTGGGTGGGCTACTGTCACAGGTCAAAGCAACCCCTGTACATCCACAGCACTCTGCCTCCGATGAACTCTAGTCACCTGCAATTTGTTCCCTTGTAATCAATCCATGTTGCTATTTAAACCAGTGCAGTCCTGACTGAGCCACTTCATGTTTTTTCCTTTTGTAGTTTCTTATTATAATGTCCCAGTTCTCAATTTGTTTGCCTTATGTACTATTGTTTTTTGATAAACATGTTCGTTAGCATTAGCACTGTGTTACTTTGAAACAATTACATATTTTAAATGTACTAACGTTTGATCTCACACTTATGCCTAAACTAGATGCCAAAAAAGCCATTTCTGTAATTCAAAAACTGTAACTGAGCTATATATCTAAACAACTCCATGTGTTTGTTATATTTAACCTTTCATGTCTAATCCATATTACTTGGGTGTACAGAGTCTCAGAAAGAGACCTGTGTTGACATACTGTAATCAAGGAAACTGTAGATTGAGAAATATGAAATTAAAACGTAATATAGATTAAATGACTTTACATGATGTGGTAGGCTTCACAGGAGAAATCGCATTGGCTCAGTGTAGTCAGAAACTCCTCAGTTAAGTATGGCAATAGAGGCAGGAGCTTCACATACACCCATGACTCAACAAACATTACACTGTTGATGTTCCCTTCACTGAGAGTCTTCAGAGCATGAGATATCACTGCAGCATCAGCACCTGTATCTGTGTCCTGAATAAACAGCAATGGAAGGAAGTCAGTCACCTTTCCAAGCAAAATGAACACTGTTTTGCATACCTATAATGTTTATAAATGTTTATAAACAGGTTACCCACCAGTTCAGCCAGAAGATTGAGTGTTGACTGGATCAGCTGTCCAAGTTGGTTTTGAAGACGCTGCAGTTTTTCTGTCAGAAAGCTGTCATTACTCTGTACACCACACAAAATCTGGCTGCTCATGTTCTCCACTGCATCCAACACCTACAACACAATTAAGGAATTCTCAATGACATTACTCATACAATACAGTTAAGGAATTGACTACTCTAAACACAGTCCCTTTCCAGACATTACTCTTTACCAAAAACAGACATACAATACAAATTCACTGAAAAGCATAATACATGTATATGCAGATAAACCCACATATATACATAGAAAAACCTACAGATTTAGAAAGGTAAAATCACATTCTATCAACATATATAATATGCAGTTTAGTTGAACATTATGCTACATAACAGCTAATTAAAAAAAAAAAAAAAACAATTCAAAAAAGTGACAAATGGGGTCACGCCAGCCAACATAACCTAAATGCTATCCACCATTGAGCTGAGCTAACCTGTGGGTCCCAGGCAAAACTATAATCCTCACTTATGGCTTTGCACTATAGCCTAACAGTCAGACTTTGGTTCTTACCATTAAGGATGCATCAGTTATTTCAGCAAAGTTGCACGTTTCTGTTGAGAGGTTAAATGTTGTCCTATTCACATATTAAAGGGGAAAAATATTACATATAATATTCCACAACATTTTTCTAACAGATTTGCAAAGTTTATATTATACATACACACACACACACACAGCAGGTGAAATAAATATTGAACCCATCATCAATTTAAGTAATTCTAAGTAAGTGCTATTGACATGAAATTCTCACCAGATGTCGTAACCAACCCATCCAATCCCCACATGCAAAGAAAATCAAACCATAGATGTCCATAAATTAAGTTGTGTAATAATGAGAAATGACAGGTAAAACATTGACAGGGAAAACATATTGAACATGCTTACTTCGCACAAAAAAAAAAAGTATTTAATACTTTGCACAAAGCCTTTGGTGGTGATGGCAGCTTCAAGACGCCTTCTGTACGGAGAAATTAGTTACATGATAGGCCCACTCTTCCACACAAACACTTCAAATCCTGAAGGTTCTGTGGGCTCCTTCTATGAACTCTGAGCTTTAGTTCCTTCCATAGATTTTCAGTTGGATTCAGGTCAGGTGATTGGCTGGGCCATTCTCTGAAACCAGTTGAAAGTTTCCTTGGTTGTGTGTTTAGGATCATTGTCTGCTGAAATGTCCACCCTCATTTCATCATCATCCTGGTAGATGGCAGCAGATTTTTATCAAGAATGTCTCAGTACATTTGTCCAGTCATCCTTCCTTCAATCATATGAAACATGCCAGTGCCGTATGCTGAAAAACAGCTCCACACCATGATGTTCCCACCTCCAAACTTCACTGTTGGTATAGTGTTCTTGGGGTGATATGCAGTGCCTTTTGACCTCCAAACATAGTGTCTTATGTCATCCAAAGAGTTCAATTTTGGTCTCATCTGAACAGACTATATTATCCCAGTATTTCACAGGCTTGTCTAAATGTTGTTGAGGAAACTATAAACACGCTTCAGTATGCTTTTTCTTCAGCAATGGAGTCTTCTGTGGTGAGCATGCATACAGGCAATGGAGGTTGAGTGCATTACTTATAATTTCCTTTGAAACAATTGTAGCTGCTGATTCCAGGTCTTTCTGTAGCTCTCCACGGGTGGTCCTTGGCTCTTGGACAACTCTTCTGACAATTCTTTTCACTCCTCTGTCTGAAATCTTGCGCGGAGCACCTGATTGTGACCAGTTTATGGTGAAATTATGTTCTTTCCACTTCTGGATTATGGCCTCAAGATTGCTCACTGGAACCTTCAGTAGTTTAGAAATTCTTCTGTAACCAATGCCATCAGCATGTTTTGCAACAATGATGTTGCACAGGTCATGCAAGCACTCACAGGTTTTACCCATCATGAGCTGTTTCTTGTGTGGCATCTTGGTAATGAGATACCTTTTTATAGGCCATCAGTTGAACCAGCTGATATTAATTTGCACTAAGTGGCAGGATTGCTTTCTAATTACTGATAGATTTCATCTGGTGTCATGACTTTCCATGGGTTTTTGCACCTCTCTTCCTTCGTGTTCAATACTTTTTCCCTGTGTCGAAATATATTTACTTAGAAAATTGGTCACGTTCAATACTTATTCTACCTGCTGTGTATATATATATATATATATATATATATATATATATATATATATATATATATATATATATATATATATATATATATATATATATATACACACACACACACACACACACACACAACATGGTGTGAGTTAATACTATATCCTGATTGGTTGTTGTGTAGTAAAAGTAAGGTACTAATGTATCTTAGCAACCTATGCTGTCAGTGGGGGTGTGGCTAAATCTTTGTACAGTTTTATAAATAATATCTATGTATGTTTACTAGCTACTTTACTAGCTGTTGTTCTAGTAACAAAATCTTTGATTTAGTATTGAATAGAATATAATTAGTATCAGTATCTTGGGCTGTATCCAAGCAAAATCATTTATGAGTTTACTCCAATGCATAAAAGATGACAAAGGCATTTGAACACCTAACACCTAATACTCACATACCTGAAGACTATTGTTGCTTCTCATTACCTTTCTCATCACTTTCAGGGTAAGATTAAGAGTAAGGTATGCTTTTACTAGGTCATATATGCACATGTCTACAGCACGATGAAATGTTACTCTTGAGCTTGGGTTAGCCATCATATCCCACAGTGGATGCATGGCAGAGACAGGATTTGAAACCACAACCGTCCAACTGATGGGTTATCAAGCCTAATGTTGGGTTATCATTTACTGAGTGTCAAGTTTGGCCCCTGCATGTGTCCTTATTGTCATTTGATACCCTGTCTCATGTATTTGCTTTTCTTCTGTGTTTTGTTTTCTCTGCACTTAATTTGTAGCACCTGTGTCTTTTTAAATTCTGATTACATTCTGATGCATGTATTTAAACCCTGTCTTGTTCCCTGTTTGCTTTGCTGGTCATTGTGTTAATTCCTAGCCACTGCTTGTGTGATTCCTAGCCTTGTGTTTTCTTGTTATCACTAGTATTATTTGTCATTATTGTTACTTGTGTAATATGCATTCAGCATATTCACTGGCCTCCTAACTGCTTAACGTTACACTGAGACTAGTTTGCATACAGGCTTAAGAGATCTGTGGACGAGGCTATAAATATCAGTTGCCATTTATCCTGAAAAATGTCGATTTCAGCAGCATGTATGCCAGTTTCCTTAATTGACTTTAGCTCAGTGATTAACATAATCATTCATGATTTATTACTGATCAAACTTCACCACTATTCATCTTCAAATGGATCCACATCTTCCAAACTCACTTGAAGAAGAATGTTTCAGTGGGTTGTTATCTCTCAGTCTATCAACTGAAGTGAAGATAAATCACTCCTTATTCCTCTGATTAAAAATCGGTTTGATAAGATTGAACTGTCTCACCTCCTGTCCACAGACAGGAACCAGGACCCCTGTGGCTCAAGGTGTCTAGCAACAACAACCATAAAACGTCAATACCTCAGGGCTTATCACTCCTGCCTGACCATCTGACTTGCTGCTTCCTTTACCAGGACATCATAAAGTGTCATAAATCTACAAATTGCAATGTAGGAACCTTCCAGCAGCTTGTTAATATTGCTTGAACTATGACTCTAGGAACTAAGACTCTAGGAACTAAGACTCTAGGAACAATAACTCTATGAACTATGACTCTAGGAACTAAGACTCTAAATTCCATCAGAGTTTAACTTATTTGGACAACCAACACTTTCCATGCACATCCCAAGAATTAAACGCACTTCCACATGAATTTATTTACAAGAGCTATCAATATGTAAAATAAATATATTCTAATATATCAATATGTATAATAAAGCTATTCTAATCTATCAATATGTATAATAAATAAATTTTTTTGTCATTGACCCATAGTACCACATGGCAAAGAGAAGTGTTGATTTATTAAGTGTTGAGAAGTTCTTAAATGTTCACAATGTCTTCAGGTGGGGTAATAATCTCAAATAATGCTTGGTCATTTTAGTGTAATATTCAGATTGTGACATTTAATTCTTTTTTGTGTCTTATTTTTGTCTTCTTGCCTTGTTCGCTTGTTGTTGACAGAATAGTTAACCACTTCTAATTGTGTTTGTAATCTTATATGGACCAGCTAGACAAAATATAGTAGTCCAATTTAGTAGTCCGTAGCTTTCCAGGTAAGGTCGGAAAGAAATTAAAATGACTGTTTAGTTGTTTCACATATTCTTAGTTAAAATTTGAACCCTAACTATATCTATCATACACACTCCCAGTCTCTTGATCTTTAACTACATCTGTCATACACACTCCCAGTCTCTTGATCTTTAACTACAACTAGAATGTCTGCAGATCCCTTCCACCTGACATCACTTATAAAAAATCATTTTGGAAGACAAGTTAAGGCATTCAAACCAAAATCATCACTTTCGCAATTCCATATCACTGGTAAACTACCTTCCTCCCTGTGTCTGCATACTGAACTGACAAGGTTACACAGCTATAACTTACATTTTACAATTTTGCTATTTATTTTGTACACAGAAATTTATATCCATATACATTGTATACACTGTGTTATGGCTTGTGTTTGCTCCTGCATCTTATATCTTATATATATTTCTTACTATTGCTTATGCACATACTGTAATGTATTGTCCCTCCCATTGTACCTGCACTGTAACTTTGGCAGTGGTCATACCTTTGCATTCCAAATAATGTAGCTGACATGTACTGTAGAATAATGCAATTAGTTTTGAGATATTTAGTAAATTTTGTTTATTCTGAAATATTTAACTTATATACATATACAAAAAATAAGAGTCTCATCACACTCTTTCCATCCCTGGTATTTATTTTCATATTCCTTGCTTTGGATGTTTTGATCTCTTGTGACTGCAACATCTATTAACTCTGCTGGGTTCTGCATCTTATCTACCAGTGTCTGATTGGATATCTACTACTTATTTATCTGTCAAAATCTGTAGGTCCCACAGGATCTGGAGTTCCCACAGGATCTGTAGTTCCCACAGGATCTGTAGGTCCCACAGGATCTCTCTCTGTGGTCTCTCTCATATGTACAGCATATTCTACTATATATAATCCAAGGCTCTTGCCCGTGTCTCTCACTGTGTGCTTCTCTCATACAACACACAGAATAGCATAGCCACTAAAAATAACCAGCCTTAAATTGTCAACTGTTATTGGCCATTCCTCCTCAAGCATTACTGCAGAAGTTGTCTAGTGTCAAGAGTTGTATTCAACTGTATATCAAGGATTTGGAGAAAGGATTTGTTGGTTTTAGTGTAGTGGCATTTTATTGTTAATGGACACTGCATTAATAACATGTCTGTTTGCATTGCCAGTTAATGCTATGGTAGCAATGAAGTTAGGAAAGTCAAAGAAAAGAATGTATACTCTCAAAACTCTCAAAAAATATATTTATTGTATTTGCTGACCTGTTTCCTGTGAGACAATGTGTTGGTTCTCCTAAGGAAACAAATATGCTATAGTATTAAAGTGGAGTACAACATACTTTAGTATAATACATTTACATACTTTGGTATAATACATTTTACTATAGGTATATTACAATATTTAAAAAGACAATGTTGTTTAGATAATGAACACAGTCATCATGTATTTAATTAGGATTACACCTTACCATCAATATGGCCAGTCTGACACTGAAATGAAATTAACAGTCATACATAAGTTGTGCATATCACTCCACTGCAACAAAGAACAGCTTGTGTGTGGAGGGTGGTGAGCATGTGTTAACTGTACCTGTGCATTAAGCAGTAAAATTAAACATCCTGAGGGAAGATAAAACAGTCAAAACAGTTAAAATCAAATGCATCAGACCTTTGGTGCAACACTCACACTACCACATATAGAAGATTATAGAAATATAAATGGCATAACGAATTGTTTTTGTTTTGTTTTTTTTACTTAAATTTTTTTTTTTATTAGACTTTTAAAAAACATTTACATTTAGTTATACAGGAAAAGAACTTATCTAGACTGCATCAACATATGAAGGCTGAGAAGAGTGTGGTCTAGACCACAACAAGATGAAACTTCTAATAGGTTCACAAACTTTCAAGCACCATTGTAATTTTTAACTGTTAATAATACATTTTCAATTGCATTGTATGTACTATGTACAAATATCATAAATAAGCCTATTAAGAACTACAGAGTGAGGACGAGGCCATGACAATAATATGACCATATTTCTTGCACTAAGTTAAAAATCAAATATACTCCAAGTTCATTTTTATTCTGTATATAATTAGATGATAGATGGAGGAACAAAATCTCATAAAATTTGATGACTCCTCTTCAGTAGGTCAAAGGTCAACCCCACCCATCACCTTTGGAGTCCACACTTTCTGAGAAAATTTGTTGGTTTTAGACAATATCTTTCTTTGATTGTTTTGCTTTGTACTATACTGATTTTTCGAGTTTTCCTGCTCGCTTGTTTTGCTTATGACTAGATAAGCTTTTCAAGTTGACCTGCTCTTCAGTGTATTTACAGGACTTTACACTGATTAAATTTATCAGTGATGACTGAAGGAGAGGTATTGGATGAGTCTCTAGGATTCCAGGATCCTCAGACACACCAGATCCAATGTAATGGATTGGATCTCTCCAGAGGAGAGCACCACTCACCACGAATGTGGTGGACTCTCTACAGCCACAAGTTCAAGACCCTTACAGGTACAGCAATGGTTCCTTGTTCATTGCAGCATACAAGCCGGCAGTCACTCCTTTGCAAAGCCTCTGTCATTTCACATTGCGTTAAAAATGGATTGAATATCTTGGATGTAGAGGAATTTGCCCTGCTTGAGAGACAAGCTAATGATTAGCCTCCATCTGTGCCACCCAGTCACAGACAGACAAAGTGATACCCTCTCACTGCACGCTCACTCCCTCATCAATCTAAAAACTGTTCTGCTAACCTAAAGCTGCTGATGGTGAAGTGTAGGCCCTTTAATATGCTGAGGGACTTTAACATGAAGTTTATACTGGCTGTTTATGCATCACCATGAGTGAATGTGTGAGAAAACTCTGCTACTGCTCTAAAGCTGCTGCAAACACCATCAGTAAACAAGAAACAAGACACTGTCTTCATCACAGATGGAGAGTTCAACCACTGCACATCTGGACGCCATGGTCACACAGATGGAGACTTCAATCACTTGTAGGTACCATGCCAATCCACCAGGTGGCAGCACCATCAGCAACGCATATAGCAAGCTTGCATCAAATGGAAGAACAAGAGTGTGTCTAAAAGCATGTGGAATTAAGCTGTTTTAAATACATTGATCAGCAGAAATTCGCTCCCTCTCTAGTTTTCCCTGCACCAAGGTTAGACCTAAAAGAGGGGCTCTGTCATCTCTTTCAGGTTCTTTCTTCACTCAGCACAATGCAGACCATTAATGGCAAACAGCCAAAAATAATAATTTTTAAATGTAATTAATCCAGTAACGATGGAATCTAAACTAAAGTCTGGTAACAGATTCACCAAATTACTTCAAGCAAGTTCGTGAAGGTGGTCATGCGGCCTGAAACAAAGGCAATCAATTCCCTCTTGTTAAACTTAAGACAACTCATTTTCCTTGATTTTGGCTCCAGAAGGACAATTCCCAGTACACCTGGATGATGTCATATTTTATTAACAGAGAACCAGCTGTGGAAATTCCCTCCTAATTCTAGAGGAAATAGCTGGGATAATCACTCAAAACACATGAGACTTTAACATCTGGCTGTAGTTTACCTAAACTGCACCGTTTCATTAATGGACATAGTTGAAATGCTGTTTTAATGCATCCATGTTTGTTTCAGTCATCTTTATTTAGATATTTTTAAAATTGGTACACACTGGAAGTAAGAAGTTCTTTCTCCTCTTTGCATGCAATCTCTCTCTCTCTCTCTCTCTCTCTTTACTAAAAAACATATGTATTATCAACCTCCCTAGGCTCAGAAACACTGACCTTCTTGTTAGTTAATAAAACTATCCCCATTATCATTTGTTCTATGATCATGTTAGAACAAGCCAGCTGAGCTCATTAATATACAGCCACTTTGCTCTGCTGTTTAAACTCAGCACCATTTTATTTGCTTGGTTCCATAAGAGAACCAAAATAGCAAGTCCCGCCTCCTTCTCACTCACGCGTCCACAAATACACACACGCGCACACTCTTTTAGCTTGTTTCACTGTAAATATATGTCATGATTAGTCTCTCCCAAGTTCCAGTTTCCATGTTTTCCCTGTCTTGTTTGTTTTGGTTCCATGCCTTAGTTTCGTTCTCTACCCCCCTTGTTTGATTGCTTGCACCAGTCTCTCGTTTCTACCTTTTGGTTCATGTATTTAAACCCTGTTGTGTGCCTTGGTCCGGGCTGTTCATTGAATGTGTTTAGTTCATTGCATTTGCATGTTTATTTTATATGGTTGTGTTTCTTTGTACTCTGTGCCTATGTGTTTATCCTAGCCTTTGAGTTTCCTAGCCCCAAGTTTTCCTAGTGTGTTTAGCCTGCTTCCCCTGTTTCATAAAAGAAATCACTGTTATTTAAATCCTTCAGGGATCAAATCATTAAAAATTAAAGATTCTGATTGGATTTTGTGATTCTGATTGGATTTTGATATTTGAGACTGATTTAATGAGACTGATTAATAAGTAATGCATAGTGAATCTTATGTATGTTAAAGGATTAGTTGTGAAACCCCTACATAATTGGAGCTTGCCAGTGTGAGGATTTTTGGCTCAACCAAATTTGTATGACAATCCCCAAATTCGCCAGCAGGGGGCACTGCCCTCTGGGGCCACAAGGCTATGTACTGTGTCCTCTCCAGTAAACATGAAAAAGGCCCAAGGATGTGCTCTAAATCCTCTCCTGTATTCCCCCTTTACGTGTGACTTCGTAGCCACCAAGGGCAACACTAGTATCACACAGGATATGGCATTCAGGAGAGAGGTGGTGGATCTAGTGGACTGGTACCATGACAACAATCTCTCCTTTAGTGCAAACAAGACAAGTTGATCCAGGGAGGAGGGAGAACTGCACACACCGTTGTACATAAGTGTTACAGACGTGGAGAGGCTGAAAGCCTTCAAACCCCTCAGTGTTTACATCAGTGTGGATCTCACCTAGTCACACAACACAAATCGCCTGATCAAGAAGTCCCACCAGAGGCTCTAGTTTTTAACAAGGCTGAGAACATTTGACATCAACCAAAATCCTCAGCAATTTCTAAAGAGGTTTTCTTTCCAGCAACATCACAGTCTGGTATAGAAACTACAGCCCAGGGCAGGAATGCACTCCAGTGTGTAATAAAAACTGCACATCTCATTTCTAGAACGGCCGTCCCTGCTCTACGGGACATTTACTACACCAGGGTCATCAGGAGGGCCCACATCATCATCAGGGGCAGCACACACCCCAAAACTACATCTTCTGTATTCTGAGATCTTCTGCCAAGACAGTCAAATGGCTTCTACCAATAGTCAACGAGGCTTGTGAACACCTCACACAGGCTGCCTGCCACTCTGAACTGTTGAACTGTGTTAAGACTCACACACTATCCACTGAACTGTTGAACTGTGTTAAGACTCACACACTATCCACTGAACTGTTGAACTATGTTAAGACTCACACACTATCCACTGAACTGTTGAACTGTGTTAAGACTCACACATTATCCACTGAACTGTTGAACTGTGTTAAGACTCACACACTATCCACTGAACTGTTAAACTATGCTAAGACTCACACACTATCCACTGAACTGTTGAACTGTGTTAAGACTCACACACTATCCACTGAAATGTTGAACTGTGTTAAGATTCACACACTACCCACTGAACTGCACAAACATGCATGCATACTCTTTGAACTATTAATTCTCCACACAAATCATCACAAGTGGCTGCAGAAACACATTGAAATTCTGCACTTAATGCTCCTTGAATTTCTTTGCACAACACACATGCAATTTTATAACTATGTAACAATACACACAAGCAGCTTTAGAACTATTTACTTATTTAACTCTAAACAGGTGTCATAAATGTTTCTTTTATTAGTTTATTCACTAGTTGTTGTCTTCATTGTTATATGTCTAGTTTTTGTATTATCTAGATTTTTGTATTAGTTTTTTTTTGCTCTCCAGTGTATAGAGGATACGCAAAGTAAGAATTACATTGTGAAGTGTAATTGTTTATGTTGTGCGAATGACAAAACTCTTAACCAAATTAAAACGCTTAACCAATAAAACGCTTAACCAAATTATTGCTATAGTATATGAACAAGTGCAATATTTGCCGTCGTTCCAACTGGAGTGTCAAGATTATCAGTTAACTATGGATCACTTTCTATCAGCAGGTATGAACCTCTTTTACCTCGGATCTTACCTCTGTGTGTGTGTGTGTGTGTGTGTGTGTGTGTGTATGTGTGTGTGTGTGTGAGAGAGAGAGAGAGAGAGAGAGAGGTGACCTGAGACTATAGAGGGGGAGTATGTGTATGTATGTTTGTATTCATATGAGACTAGATGGGTGCATTGACCTTTGACCTAATTGGAAATTTGTAAATTTTAATATTACATATTTTTTAATATTAATTTAGTGCTCAAATTATTTTTTAATATTAAAATTAGTCATAATTAAAATGAGAAATATACATTTTATAAATGATAAACTTATAAAATATTATGGATTATAAATGATAAAATTTAATTAGAAAATAAATAAGTGCAACTATTAATAATTAATTAACTTTATCTATATGTTATATCTAATATTACTTAATTTTGTTGAACATACATTATTTAGGTAAGGTTTTCATTAATCCATTAATGTTGTTTTTAACAGAAATGAAAATACAATTAAAAAAATTTAACTAATGTGAATATCAGTTATTCCTATCAGTGCTGAAGTGCTGATTAAGGTGGGTCAGAGAAGAAACTAATAAGAATTAATATAAATAAACACACCACTATAGTCATTGTCATAGTAAGATTATGTATAGACATGGTATGGAAAATGATACAGACAGCCATCGATGATTTGCCATATAAGCATATAGAACACGCTCACAGAGGGCTTGGTGCCAAAGTTTATGCATATCTAATCACTAGACTTTATATTATGCATTCCTATCTAATCACTAGACTTTATATTATGCATTCCTATGTAATCACTAGACTTTATATTATGCATTCACATCTAATCACAAGGCTTGAGATTATGCATTCATATCTAATCACCATGCTTTATATTATGTATACATATCTAATTGCTTCACAGCAATACCTCAGTTGGAAAGTAACTCCACACATATGACAAGTTTACAATTAGCATATATCTGTATATTCTTATATACATTATATATTCATGTTTAAGAACATGCATGTGTGTCTGTGTTTGTGAGTGCATATCTTACCTATCAAGAGAGCACCTAAAGCTCTGCTGCTGTTGTTTGTTTTCATAATGGTGGTCCGTCCAATCATCACTTCATCATTGCAAACTGCACAAAAAAATCCAAATCAAATGAGATAAAGAAGCTACTACTGAAATTAATCCAGTTGCACAGAAAGTCCTAATGGGTAAAAACTCTTAAATCACCTTTACATTCCCAGCATGTGTCAGACCACCCTGTAAACACCCCACCCCACTGATATCTAATGCCAAAATAATAAACAAAAAGATCTAAATAATTGAAAAAAACAAAAATACAAATATCTTCCCTTGCTTTAAACACTATACATCCCACAGCTGGAACAAACTCCCAGAAGATCACAATGGTGCCCAAACCATTTGTGTTTTGGATTTTTCGTAATCATGTATTTTCCTTTAAATGTTTTTTTTTGTTGTTGGTTTTTTTTTTGATGTTATACATCCTTTTAAATTTTAGCATACAGCATTTCATAGAATTTAAACTCTGAATTCTCAGACCTTTGCTCATTATTTTATGAGATTCATGAGATAGAAAATCTAAGATCAAAAATCTAATCCAAGAGACAAAAACAACTAAAAAATAACTTTTACAGAAATGTATGGACAGTATTCTTTAGTGATTCCATATTGAAAACAATGTGAGTGAAATTAGGAAAATCAGAACCCATAGGAATTTCCTTCACATGTTAATTTTTTAGATTGAAATTGATCTTTATCTGAATGGAAAAGAGTAGAGGAATATTGTTCTGTATCGATATGCACACATCATACTTATGTACAGCGCTTATATCCTAGAGCACAGTTATGTATAAGAGCAGAACACAGAGAGAACATACCATAAAGAAAACATAGCATACATCCGCAGGGATAAATGTATCCCATCTAAACATAATTATTAAACATAACATTATCAACAAAGAAACCATCAAGACTGACACTTGCCAGTTTAAACTATAATCATTCACTATAAAATATCTAAACCAAAACATCACATATCAAACTAAACATCTAATTAGATTATATTGATACGGGGTAAGGAGTGATACTCTTACTGAATAGATTCTACACAGTTCTACACATTTTTCAGTGTGGAGACAATTCTGAATACCCCCACGTCAAATGTGCCTCATTATAAATCAATTGGTTTTTTTACTTTTCCAGTGTTTCACAACTCAGTGTATTAGTAATTTGCTCTTGAATTGTGTATTTTACAGCATTGTTTTATTGCTCTCATTCTTGGTTTCAGCTCTGACACTCTTAGGTAATGTTATTTTTGGACTAATCTATTTCTGCAAGCTAAGGATACTTAAAGCACCTTTATAAATACCATAAATAAAAAAGTTGCAAGAATAACTTAAGAAATTAAAAAATTATATGTGCAAATAAATATCATCCAGTATATTTCATTTCCATGAAAAATAACTTTGGCGTATATAATAATTTGATTAAGAAATACATCAAATACAGTTGCACCATTTATAATGTAAATAGTATTCAAAAACTGTGAAGAGTAGTGTCATCTTACCTGTTAGACATGTACATGAGGGTGTGAGTGGATGTGAGGCTTTGAGTGTATCTGCGGGTGTGAGCAGGTGTGAAAATTTGAGTGAAAATGAGGGTGTGTGCTGACATTTGTGGGTGGGAGACACCTAATAGCCTCAGGATATCCTGAATCATCCACCTTACAGATCTTACAGCAATTTGGTTTTAGAGTGACTACTGGAGCTTCATAAATGTTTACACTCATTTTCAGCTTTAACATTTCTAGAATCTTTAGGACGGACAAAATATTTAAAACATTTTCTAAGGATCTACTGTAATTTATTTATTTTTTACTTAAAACGTATGTTTAGAAATGATTAGCTATACAGGCAAAGCAATTGTTTATTTGTCACATACATAGTCATACACAGTATAACTCACAGTGAAATGGTTTGAGAGTGCTCTGTCCAAACTGAGGTGAAAAAACAGGGGTGTATAGGGAAATATATATCTATATATATACAAAATATATTAACAATGTATGTACAATAAATCTACATATTCCTTTTACATTTGTTCATACTAAATGTACATATGCCTTTTACATAAAATCTCCCAAACAGCCAAAGACCCCTGAACCAACTGCCCCACGCCTAAATACTCCTCATTCACAAATGCCCCAAACCCACTGTCCCCATGCCTAAATACCCCTCATCCATAAATCTTTTCAGCCACCAACATCCCCCATAGCTAATTTCCCCTAATATACAAATAACCCATAGAAAAATGTCCCTCAACCACAAATACAACCTCAGCAAAAGCCTTTCAATTACACATATCACCCATCGCTAAATGCTTTTAAACCAAACACCAACACAACATTAGAAAACATCCAGAAATATCACAGAACCACAAAGGTACATAAAACAAATATCCTCAACAACTAAATGCCTTTCTACCACAAACATCACCTAGAGGTAAATACCCAAACACTTATACACTCCTACTTAGCCTTCCAACATCCAAGTAAAACTTTTTTTTAATCTCCTTCCCTTTTTATCTTGTTTCTCTTTGTTTCTCTATCTAACATGGAAGCGGTTTGCCTATGTGTACTTATTGGCATATTGAGATACCTGTAGGCTCTCTGCCAGAGAGCTCTCTGCTCGACCTCAGGCATTGGACAAAACAGTCTAACTCAGTCTTGATAAATTACTAAATATTATATCTCTAACATCTAAAGCACTTATGATAAATTAGATCATCATTGATCAGAGATTTAATGTACTCTGTGTAACAGAAACTTACAACAAGTACATAGTACATACATTGAATGAGTCTTTCTGGCTACACTGCCCTTGTCTAACTGGTCACAAATGTGGAATTTCAGTTTTTTAAGTTTCAAGTTTCAAGTTTGGTTTATTCGTCACATACGTAGTCATACACAGTATAACTCGCAGTGAAATGGTGGAGAGTGCTCTGTCCAAACTGAGGAAAAGAAAACAGGAGTGCATAGAGAAATATAGATATTCTCTATATGTGAAATATATATATTCTATGTATGTACAAAATATATTAACAATGTATGTACAATATATGTATATTATGATTATATACACAATGTACAATGTATATGGTTGTGTATATATGTACACAATCTACAGAATGTACAGATCCATTTCGTATAATAACATATCTACAGTTGTTGTGTAACAAGGTAATTGAATTTAAATATATATATATAGATATACAGTTATGTTACATGGTGGTGGTGGCCCCCACAGTTTATCAGTTTCCCTGATTCAGGGCCCGAATGGCCTGTGGGAAGAAGCTCCTCTTCAGTCTGTCTGTCTTGGTCTTCATGGAGCGAAAGCGCCTCCCTGACCTCAACAGAGAGAAGAGTCTATTGTTGGGATGGGTGGGGTCCTTCACAATTCTCCTGGCGTTGGTCTGGCACCGCTTGTAGTAGATGGTCTGCAGGTCAGGAAGTTCCGTGTGAGTGAGGCGCTCTGCTGAACGCACTACCCTTTGGAGTGCTTGTCTGTCCTGCTTGGTGCTATTCCCAAACCAGACTGTGATGTTCCCCGTGAGGATGCTCTCGATAGTGCAGGTGTAGAAGTTCCGCAGTACTTTGGAGGGCAGTCTGAAGTCTCTTAGGTATCTGAGGTGGTAAAGACGCTGACGAGCCTTCTTTGCCAGGGAGTTGGTATGGCAGGACCAGGACAGGTCCTGCGAGATGTGAACACCAAGGTACCTGAAACTATCTACTCTCTCCACCGTGGTTCCACTGATCCTCACAGGTTGGTAGTGCCGCTCCTGCTTCTTGCTGCAATCCACGATCAGCTCCTTTGTCTTACTGATGTTTAGGAGGAGATTATTTTCCTGGCACCAGTTTTCCAGGTGTTTAATCTCCTCCAGGTAGGCCCTCTCGTCGTTGTCCGAGATCAGACCCATGACAACGGTGTCGTCAGCAAACTTGACAATGATGGTGGAGCTGGAAGTGGCTGTGCAATCGTAGGTGTACAGTGAGTAGAGCAGGGGGCTTTATGATGACATATTAGGTGTAAACCACAAACCTAATTATGATTTCTTATTTCAAAAAGTTTGACATTCTTTGAAATTCATAGCCTGTTTGACTATTTAGTATTTACAGGCTACCAGGACCCTATTCAGAATTTACTAATGAGTTTGCAGATTTCTAATACATTTGCTTTGGTAGAAAGAGCTATTGTCAGAGATTTCAACATTCACTTTGGTAATCCTTGAAACCCTTTGAGATAAGTGTTTATTTCACTACTAGAATTATTTGGTTTCACTTAATGTATAAGAGAATCCACACATTCTGGTGGGCATATGCATGATTTATAAACTAGAATGATTAAAGCAACAGATTTTTTCATCAGGCAAACCACCCACCCACCGGCCAGCCTCCCTGCTGTAAGGCGTTTAGTGCCTAATGTTTTGGCAATGACTTCCACCTCCACAAAACATTTGTACAATACTGAAAATAACCAACATGATGCCTGTAAGGCAAGGCAAGTTTATCTGTATAGCACTTTACACACACAGTTTCAAGACGCACTTCAAAAGTTACAATCTTTATATATATATATATATATATATATATATATATATATATATATATATATGAGAGAGAGATTATACTACCAATATATTTATACAGAAATTATATTATCAACAATAATATAGTGTTCTGATTAGATATATTGTTATTTATTGTGACTACAGCATATGTACAGTCACACCCAGGAAATACAAGACTTCTTTCTAAGAGCACAATACAGCTGAAGCCTAAATGCTTCACTGCCACAAATTTACATAACAAATGTTGGCTGATGGCCCTCTGAATGTTGGCAAGGAGGGGTGATGGCCTCAGAATACAGAAATTATGCTAGTGTTATGCTAGTCATGCTAGTGTTAATACTGATGTATGACATAGACATTGAAGCACTTATAGTGCTTGGACCCCTTTTGTTTTTGTTAGGATTTTTTTTCTTCTTCTTTTTCTCCCTTAAAACGAATCATGCAGACCAAACCGTAAATCCTACAGACACAAAACTTGGTCAATAGGTAGTAGTTCTTCCTGCTACTCAGGTGCATGATGCCAGCCTGATTAGACTATAGTTGGTGCTATGGAATACCCAAATGCATTCCAGTCCAGAACTCACATACCATAAGGCCTAGAAAGGAAATACCACTTCCCATGAATTCCTTGGCTCAAGCCAAACAAAAATGTCTCAAGAACCATTAGCTCTGCCCACTTAGTTTTTTTTTGCTAATTTGCATAATATTCAAAACCTACTTTTGCAGGTTTTTTTATCCAATCACCAAAATCTTGGTGTAAAAATACTCAGTAAAGGCTGAAACTCAATAATTATCAAAAGCATTTTGACATTTCAAAACAATATGGCCGCCATATGCAAATTAACCCTTCCGGTTAAGTGCATATTTTGCATAAATGTCTATAACTCATGAATGCTTCAATCAGTTTTGATGATACATTATATATATTTTAGGCCCCTAAGGCTGGGGAGCCTAATTCATTTTGGCAAATATATGTCAATATGGGGTGCTATAAACCCCAGAAAACTGTATCTCAGCATCCCAACATCAGATCAAGGTGAAACTATGCATCCAGCATTCTTTCACATAAGGGTACAAGTATAATTAAGAATTCACTTCTCATTCACTTAAAAATTGTGATCGCCATTGGCCAATCAGCTTTCAGAAGGCATTTTACAGGCTTAACATTGACCAGTCATGATGAATCTTAAATTATATGGCTATGTAAGGATTCTCTGTGATTCTGTAAAGTTTCAAAACATTTGGAAATTAGGGGCACAATTCCAGAAAATGAAGCATGTTTTTTTCCTACATATTTTCAATTAGGAACATACAACTGGAATCAAATGATTCCTTGAAATAGTCTGAAGATATTTGCAATTGCAAGTGTTTTTCAAAAATGTTTACTGTTGTCACAC
The DNA here is from genome assembly GCF_041902795.1 of Electrophorus electricus. NCBI lineage: Eukaryota > Metazoa > Chordata > Actinopteri > Gymnotiformes > Gymnotidae > Electrophorus > Electrophorus electricus. The sequence continues at coordinate 872,205 of NC_137514.1, read as the reverse complement.
TCATTAACTGTATAATTTGCACTTTTTGAACTAGTCCTTGGATTTTTCATTCAATCACATCAAATCAGGTCTTGAAAAAGTCTTTAGAGTCTGAAACTAAATAATTATCAAAAAAAAAAAAAAAAGCTTTTTGTTGTGTTCCTACAGCACATTGATCAAATCGGTATCACTTTTCTGAGTCATATCACTGAAACCTTATCATAGTTTGTTTGATTTTAACCAAAATTGAAATATGTATTTACACCACTAGTCTGAGGGAAACTGCACAGTTTGAGGTAAATCCATTGGTGGGAGGTTTTACAGTGCAGAATGACCTATTATGCTTATAATCGTAAGCCTTGTATTTTCATACCTAAATAGGCAGAAGTAATTATGTAATGCAATGTAATGGTAGTCTGATGTTGCCTGCAAAGTTTGAGCCACTTATGACATTGGGAGGCTCTACAGTGCACAATTAGCTGCTTTGCATTTAATCACAGGCCTTGTGCTTAAATATCTAAATGGACAGAATTCAGGAACAGTATGTCACATCAACACAAAATTCTACAGACACACATATAATGATGTTGCCTGCAAAGACTGAATCTCTTAGAAGATTGTGAAGCTCTACAGCATGCAATTTCCTACTTTGCATATAGTTGTGCGCCTTCTATTTAAATCCCTAAAAGGACAAACATCAGGAAATGTACTTCATATCAACACAGAAATTTACAGACATACTTGTAATCACAGTCTGATATTGCCTGCAAAGTATGAGGCAGATAGCCCATCAGGAGGCTGTACAGTGGACAATTACCCACTTTACATTTTAATTATAGGATTTATGTTTGAATACATAAATGGACAGAAGTCAAGAAAAATAGTTTACATCCACACAGAAATTTACAGACATACATGTAATGACAGAACAATGTTGTACATTGATATCAGATTCAGAAGGGCTGAACATGTCACTTTGTAAATTTTAAACATTCACAAAGCATATACTTGTAGTCATAGTATCATATAATCAGCAAAGGCCATTAGTGCAGTACGTTACTGTTCTTAGCTTTTTATACCAGCACCAAATACTCAAAAATTCACCAGCAAACATAGTGACACACACACACACACACACACACACACACACACACACACACACACACACACACACACACACACACACACACACACACACACACACACACACACCTACTTCTAGGGTTCACCTAAACACTGCACTGCCCCTCCCAGCCACACAACCACCCACCCTTCTGTGGCTTACCTGTTTTTGTTTCTCTCTTTGTCTGTCTCTCTATATACAAACACACAAACACACACCTACCTCTATGGTTCACCTACACACTTTCTCTCTCTCTCTCTCTCTCTCTCTCTCTCTCTCTCTCTCTCTCTCTCTCATACACACAGACACACACCTACACTGGGGTTCACCTACACACTTTTTCTCTCTCTCTCTCTCTCTCTCTCTCTCTCTCTCTCTCATACACACAGACACACACCTACACTAGGGTTCACCTAAACACTGTATTCCTCTCTATCTATCTTTCTCTCTCTCTCACTCTTGCCTCTCTCTTGCCAAAGTGCGTGGTCACAGAGTCCATAACACATTTACTCTTTACATACTATATTCAGTCTTTACATACATACCTAAGCTTTCACTCACTTAATCCATTACTTTTTCAATGAGAAAATGTAAAACAGAAAACATTTGGAGTATTAATGTGGCATCAGGTAGTTACATAGAGCCCAAAATAACCATGCCAATAAAAACAGTAGAATCCAACAGCCTGAACTAATATCACTAATCTCTTCCATAAAATCTGGCTTGCTTGCCAGATTCACTACTCACACACTTTCTTAAAGAATTGCTACATGAAGTTATAAAACCTCATAATAAACTCCTTCCTGAACTTTGGAAATGTGCCTAAATCTTTAGCAGTCATCTTCAAGAAAGCTAACCTTTACTCATGTCAGTTAAACTACAGGTCAATCTCAAACCTTATTTTATTTCCAAGATCCAAAAAAGATGTAGCTCAGCAGCTAAGATCATACCTGAATCAAATCCAGACACATTATGTCTTTCAGATTGGGTTTAGGCCTCATTGTAGTACAGAGACTGCACTGAACAAAGTAGATAAAGACCTATTTTTGGCTTCTGATCACATTTTAGATAAAATGTCTTCAACGTTAAATGGAGTCTATATAATGGATGCTGCATTAATCATTTATCAGTTTGCAGTACCAGTTCTTGCAATGGCAGAAAATAAGTTTAGAAATAATAAGGTTAGAGAAACAACTTGCCTACACCCTATGATCTTTACACTGTGTGCACAATTATTAGTCATGTTGTATTTTTGAGGATTCATTTTATTATTGAACAACTACAGTGCTCTGGGTCAATCCTAAATATTAATAAACCTGAAACCTGATTATTTAAAAAAATAAAAGTGAGGTTTTGGCTTTCTTAGGAGAATATCTATATGTGCATAATTATTAGTGTGCAGAATTATTATATAACTAAATGAAAAATGGAAATGATCCCATCTCACTTGTTTATTTTCATCTGTTGAATTGAGAGTAATAAACAAACAACTCAAAATTGACAAAAAAACATTTCTGGCATTTCAGCCACCTTTCTTTTCACTAACAGCCATAATCATTCAATTCATGGAGTCTGTCAGTTTCTTGATCTGTTGAAGATCAACTTTTTGTGCAGCAGCAGCCATAGCCTCCCAGACACTGTTCAGAGAGCTGTACTGTTTTCCTTCCTCGTAAATCTCCCATTTATGAAGGGCCCACAAGTTTTAGGTCAGGTGAAGAAGGGGACTATGTCATTATTCTTTCATCTTTAAGGTCTTTACTGGCTAGCCACACAGTGGAGTACTTCTATGCATGCGATGGTGCATTGTCCTGCATAAAAATCATGGTCTTCTTGAAAGACGCTGACTTTTTCCTGTACCACTGCTTGAAGAGCTATAAAGCTCCCAAACTATGGAATAACCTTCCTGTAAATGTACAAGACTCAGACACAGTCTCAATATTTAAGGTTAGGCTGAAGGCCTATCTGTACACTCAGGCATTTTATTAACTTCTTCCCATCTTAGGTAAAGGTGTAGATCTGGGTGTCCATGGGCATTGAGAGTTATGGTAAAGTGGCATGTTATGGTGCTGTCACTTCACCTCTCTTTTGTCACTCAAATTTGTTGACTGAGAGCGGCAGAGTGCTGATGTTCCATTGTGCCCTCATACCTGCGTTTCCTTCTGGCTCTTTCCTTTTAGCTGTGTTGCCATAACTAGATCTGCCACAGTCCATCCTTGCACATTATAGTTCCCTAATTGACACACCCTCTTACCTGGACATGCATAATAATCTATTTTCTCTTTCTGCCGAGGTACACCTACGTCTGATGTCATGATGTTACTGAGCCTCAACCCATCTAAGATGCCATGGCTACTCCCACCACCCCCTGATGTCCCCTGATGTCTCCTACTGTAACCCACCACACCTCCACTATAGCCAACTATTTCTCTGTTGCCCTTAATGAACGTTCTCTCAGGGGATGGGTTTCGGACACATGCACACCATTCGGACAAGACTAAGACATCTAGAAAATTGGATTAAACATTAATTGCTTATTTTTTCATTTTATTATTAGTTTTTTTTTTTTTTTTTAATTGTTATTGTGGTGACCATTGTCAGTCAGAGGAGGATCGGCCCCCCCTTTGAGTCTTGGTTCGTCTCAAGGTTTCTTCATCAGGCTCTAGGGAGCTTTTCCTTACCACTGTAGCCCTTGGCTTGATCACTGGCGGCTTGAACTTGAACATTTATAAAGCTGCTTTGTGAGAACATCTGTTGTAAAAAGTGCAATATAAATACATTTAGATTTGACTTTGATTTGAAGTAATTGTCTTCTAAAAACTGGTAGTAGGTTTGGGAGTTGATTTTGAGTCTATTTTCAACCCAAAAAGATTAAACTAGCTCATCTTTAATAATACCAGCTCATAGCAGTACCCCACCTCCACCTTGCTAGCATGAACTCTGTGTCCATTACTGATCCAGCCATGGGCCAATCCTTCTGGTTTGTCAATAGTCACTTAAAACCTTTGAAAAATCTGTCTTCAGATATTTCTTGGCCCAGTCTTGATTTTACCTGCATTTCAACAGCATGTGTCTTGTTCAGTGGTGATCATTCAGCCTTCATTACTTTGGCCACTACCTTGGCCAGGAGTACTGAACACCTTGTACTTCTGGGCACTCTAAGTAGGTTGCAGTTCTGGAATATGACAGAACTGGAGGACTTCATGGTTGATTATTTTAAAATCTTTGGCAGTTAATTTGCTTCTTTTTTCTCAACATTATTTTGCGACCCTGTGGACTACTTGCAACAAAGCGTGTAATGGTTCTGTGATCACGCCCCAATATCTTAGCAATTTTAAGAGTGCTACAAACCCTCTGAAAGACTTTTTACAATTTTTTTTTTGACGTTTCAGAGTCTGTTAAACCTCTTTTTTAGCCCATTTCGCCTGAGGAAAAGAAGCTGCCTAATAATCATTCACAACTTGATATAGGGTGTTGATCTCATTAAGCCACACCCTCCCTCATTACACAAATACACATCATCTATGCTTAAATCCAATAAGCATTCAAGTTTACACAACTTGCAATTGGAAAATATGTATAAAAATTATGATGTGGTCAAAATGTTCTCTTGCCTAATAATTGTGCACACAGTGTAGAACAACATGGAATGAGTTGTTATGATTTGAACATCTTGTGTTTTGAGCATAAACATGTTCAAGCAAACATTTTTGCTTGCACAGCTCAGTTTTAGAAATCTTGTGCACTACATTACAACTTTTATAACATTTTCATCAACTCCAATATATATATTCAAAACTGCAGCTAAGTGCACAAGATTTCCAGAGAAATGGCTCTAGATCCCTGTGGCAGGGACTACGGACGATCACGGACTACAGGAGCCCACCCTCCGGACTGATGAGTGCGGATGAGTCTCTGGCGAACGAGCTGAATACATTCTTTGCTCGCTTCGAGGCTACATCTAGCAGCGCTAATGCTAGCAGCACAAATGCCAACGGCGCTAGTGCTAACAGCGCCAATGCTAACGGCGCTAGTGCTAACAGCGCCAATGCTAACGGCGCTAGTGCAAATGGCACTATCGGCGCAGCCAATGGACCATGCGCGGGGCCCACCATAGAACAGCGCCCTCTCATCATCACGGAGAGTGACGTGAGGAGAGTGTTTAAAAGGGTGAATACCAGGAAGGCGATGGGACCAGACGGTATCTGCGGGAGGGTCCTCAAAGCCTGCGCAGATCAGCTAGCCCCGGTATTCACCGACATCTTCAATCTCTCCCTGACGCTCGGTATTGTCCCGTCCAGCTTCAAGCGGTCCACCATCGTCCCCGTCCCGAAGAAACCTCGACCCTCCGACCGCAATGACTACCGCCCTGTCGCCCTCACATCAGTCGTGATGAAGTGCTTTGAAAAGCTAGTCAGAGACTTCATCACATCTTCACTGCCAGCCTCCACGGACCCACTGCAGTTTGCATACCACCACAACCGCTCCACTGACGATGCGATTGCACATCTGCTCCACACTACACTGACTCACCTGGACGAAGGGAGGGGAAATTATGTTAAAATGCTATTCGTCGACTACAGTTCAGCATTTAACACTATCATTCCCTCCCTACTCACTACTAAGTTGGGAGATCTAGGACTGCATACATCCCTGTGCGACTGGATCTCCAACTTCCTAACAGACAGACCACAATCAGTACGGGTGGGCAACTGCACCTCATCCACCCTCACCCTCAGCACTGGAGCTCCTCAGGGTTGTGTCCTAAGCCCCCTGCTCTACTCACTGTACACCTACGACTGCACAGCCACTTCCAGCTCTAACATCATTGTCAAGTTTGCTGATGACACCGTTGTCGTGGGTCTGATCTCGGACAACGACGAGAGGGCCTACCTGGAGGAGATTAAACACCTGGAAAACTGGTGCCAGGAAAATAATCTCCTCCTAAACGTCAGTAAGACAAAGGAGCTGATCGTGGATTGCAGCAAGAAGCAGGAGCGGCACTACCAACCTGTGAGGATCAGTGGAACCACGGTGGAGAGAGTAGATAGTTTCAGGTACCTTGGTGTTCACATCTCCCAGGACCTGTCCTGGTCCCGCCATACCAGCTCCCTGGCAAAGAAGGCTCGTCAGCGTCTTTACCACCTCAGACGCCTAAGGGACTTCAGACTGCCCTCCAAGGTACTGCGGAACTTCTACACCTGCACTATCGAGAGCATCCTCACGGGGAACATCACAGTCTGGTTTGGAAATAGCACCAAGCAGGACAGACAAGCACTCCAAAGGGTAGTGCGTTCAGCAGAGCGCATCACTCACTCGGAACTTCCTGACCTGCAGACCACCTACTACAAGCGGTGCCAAACCAAGGCCAGGAAAATTGTGAAGGACCCCACCCATCCCAACAATAGACTCTTCTCTCTGTTGAGGTCAGGGAGGCGCTTCCGCTCCCTGAAGGCTAAGACAGAGAGGCTGAAGAGGAGCTTCTTCCCACAGGCCATTCGGGCCCTGAATCAGGGAAACTGATAAACTGTGGGGACCACCACCACCACCACGTAACATGACTGTATATCTGTACATCTGTATATATAGATTTAGATTTATACTCAATTAACCTGTTACAACAACTGTAGATATGGTTTATACAAAATGGATCTGTACATTCTGTAGATTGTGTACATATATACTCAACCATATACATTGTACATTGTGTATATAATCATAATATACATATATTGTACATACATTGTTAATATATTTTTGTACATACATAGAATATATATATTTATCTGTATATATATATATTTTTTTTTCGCTATGCACCCCTGGTTCTCTTCCTCAGTTTGGACAGAGCACTCTCCACCATTTCACTGCGTGTTGTACTGTGTATGACTATGTATGTGACGAATAAACCGAACTTGAACTTGAACTTGAACTTGAACTTGAACTTGAAATGGGACCTTCTGCTTTCTTTGCCAGTTTGGATTCGCTAGTGTTTAGTGTTGGTGCTTATTGTTGCTTGTGTCTTTGTTATAGACTCTTTGTTATAGACTGTGTCTTTGTTATAGACTGCTTCCCCTTTTGTCATTGTGTGTTTGTTTTTTCTTTTGAGCACCATGTATTCTTGTACTCACCTGGAATCTTGCAGTTAGTTTTGTCAGTCTCTCTGGGTAAGAGCATCTACTAAATGTCATAAATGTAAATTGACCAATATTAAAGCCCTCATTGACTGTGCCCTTGTTGTATTTGTGTGTTTCAATGCTGAGGCATGTATTCATGCATTGTTCTAATAAATGTATACATATACATGATACATTCAGGGTTCTGATTATGTTGATAATATTGCCATGTTAACATTATACACAGACATATGATATTTACTGTGTGGTCTTAGACTTATTTCTAGTAATATTTAATCAAAGAATAGCCACTATAAGATCTGTGCATCAGATAATGTACCTCATACACAGCTCAACTTTGTATGAGAAAGGTGGCATGAACATATATTAGAGCTAATGTTGTATTAACTAGGGTTAGGGTTGTGCCAACTAAGATTAGGGTTAGAGTTGTGCTGTGCTTTTTTGTGTTAACAGGGTTAGTGTTGTGCTGTGTCCTGTGAACTAGGCTTAGGGTTGTGCTGTGCTCTGTCTGCTCAGTACAGCTGCCTCACTCACTCCTGAATTTTACACTATAGTTGTACCTATATTCCGCATTTTATCTCATTACTGAATACAAGTTTAATTTCACATCAACTTAATAATGACATTATAATTGTTGTTGTGAATTTTAGCATTAAGAGTCTTCTACTCACTATACACCAAACATACACGAAGCACTGAGTGCGTGCCTGTATCATCTGAAGAGAGTATGTTCTTAATCTTTGCAATGTTCCTGAGATGAAGAAACATGGTTCTAGAAATATTACTTATATGAGCTTTGAATAAGAGTGTCTAGGGTTAGGGTCATGTACAAAGTACAATGCCATAGAGAGAGTGTCTAAGTGGACAGTCCTCTCCCTTCAGTACTATCTATAGGGATTTCCTGTCATATTCTGGTCAGATCAGGCCCTGCTTCAGGTGGTGCATGTGTATGGTAGTGGGGGTGTGGCCAAGTTGGGTGGAGGAGGTGTGTGACAGTGCAGGTGTGTCTAAGCATTGTCTGAGGGATGGAGACACACCCAAGGTGAACCAGCAGGTGATTAAAATTGGTATCACCTTTGTGTCATTAACACGCAGCATACTCATGTGGACTCCTCTATCCACAAGACTACACGATGCAAAGAGAGAGTCCAATTCACACAGCGTCTTCCCTTTTGTTTGTCAAAGATACTTGAATTAAATGTTCCACATGTGCACAGGTTACTAGGGTATGGTAATATATTATGTGCATTGAAGAAGGGCCATATAGCAGGAGTGAGAGGGAGCAGGAGAAAAGCCTTTAATATCTTTACCAAAATTTTCCATCACATTACAGAGTTCAGCATAACAGCATACCACATCTCTGGTAACAACGATGCCAGCTAAACACCACAACCAAACAGTAGTCTGTTATTAACAGCAAATGTCAGCTAAACACAACCAAACAGTGTTTTTGTAATCTTCATATAAATCAATTACTTCCTGGAGTCCAGCTATAGAATAGCCTTTTCTAACCAGAAACCTGAAGTGCCCTCAAGGCATCATTCAGCGCCATAAATACGTGACCATACAGCTGTTAATAATAGCAAGCATAGCTGAAGCAGTCCACCCTGCTATTACACATCAGGAAAAAGCAATAATGTTCAAAAACTGTTCTGAACATAAACTTTTCATCCCCTACAACTTGTACAGCTGATGGAGGTGAATCTCCATCTCTTTAGAAATCCTGTGTATTACATTATGATTTTTACTACATTTAAATAATCTTTAACTACAGTACATACATACTCAAAAGTACACAGGGCTTCCAGAGAAACTAAATTTTCAGACAGAAGTCTTTCATCAGCACTTTCTTCAGTGCTTCTGAGGTTCTATGAGGTAGAAGGTATAACCAGTTTATTTATGAAAAAGTAAATGTTTAAATCATAACATTCATTCCATGGGGTTTTAAAGTTCCAAGAGTGTTGATCAGTTTTTTTTTCTTTGAGTTTCCAAATTTCATTGCTGCCATAACAACAACTGGCAATGCAAACATGTCATTAATGCAGTGTCCATTAGTATTAAAATGCATTGTAATATGTATGTGTTTATATATATATATATATATATATATATATATATATATATATATATATATATATATATATATATATATATATATATAGTCCATATTTGAAAGTTGAATTTAAGCAGACTTAATTTAACAGTTCAAACATTATGGTACAGCTAGTACTAATGCTAACTAGCTAGTTTGCCTTCTACTAGCTAGCTAGCGATCAAGCCATAATCATGACATTAACATTAATGACATTAACATTAATTCAACTCTGCAAGTGTCACTGTTGCATTGTACAGTTTGCCTTTTGCTAAAAACCATCTAGCTAATATTTGCCAATGTTAGCTAGCTAATTCTGCGTTATGCCACTTGCATTTTATGGTTTGCTGTTTGCTAATCATCTAGTTAATATTAGCTAGGTAGATAAATTTATGCAGGTCTCACATTTGTTTATTTATGTATGGTTTGCTAAACTATATTTTACAGCAACACTTACAAGGCTCATTAATTTTTCACATTAATGGTTTATAATTTACAGCTAATAATTGTATCTGTTTTGTGTGAAAACTACATATTTATTCATGTTTGATTTGTGAAAGTGAAGACTTTAATTGATAATGCAGATAATAAATATTTAAATATACTGATGTCTTTATTTCAGTAGTTTTATGATTAAATAGTTCAGTATAGTAGTGTATTGCTCTTGCCTTATACAACACTTTTGAATTGGTTAGTCTAACTAAAAAAAATTTGTTTACAAATTTCAAAGCACTTTTTAATTGGCAAGTCTAGCATAAACTTGAGTCACCTTTACTTGATATATCAAGTTCTGCCAACTTAAAATATTAGATTATGATTACCAAATTCAAGTTCAAGTTCAAGTTTGGTTTATTTGTCACGTACATATTCATACACGGAATAACTCGCAGTGAAATGGTTTGAGAGTAAATTATAAATTATTAGATTTATGAGATTTATGACCAATCTGAAAGAAATTCAAGTTGAGGTGACTTTAATTTAAGTTTAGCTAACCTTTTAAGACTTGTTATACCAACTTAAATTTGTAATTGTGGGTAACAAATCGACCTTACAACTTCATTATTTTAAGTTGGAGTCTGTCTTTTTTTTTTTTACAGTGTACAGCTCATCTATCAGAATAACTAACTAGAAACCTTATGTGCCCTCAAGGCATCATTCAGAGCCATAAATGTGTGACCATCTTACAGCTGCTAATAGCCTATGTAGTTGAAGCAGTCCACCCAGCTATGACACATCAGAAAGACACAATCAGGTTTCTCAGAAATACTTGTAGCAATTTGCCAGATGAATAAGGTGTGGCATTACACTGATGTCCTGACAGTATCCAGATGACAAGCTGTCAAGCTGCAGCTTTGTTTTAGTTAATTATACCAGAACAAAAGTAAATAAAATGCCAGTAATGCAAGCAATTTAAGAATCAGGTAGTAAATACATTCAGGCCAATCATAAGCTCAATGTGCCAGAAAGAGGCAAAGAAATCGTACTGGCACACTGTAATAATATATTTTTTATGTTTTAATGTTTATTTATTTACATCACACCAGCTGGAGCGTGGGACACGGGAGAACTGTGAAGCTTCAATTTCAGCAGCCCTTTATACAGGTGGCTAGGGGTTAGGGTTAGTGGTTAAGGTAACACCACTAGGGTTAGCATTAGGGATAGTGTTACACCACTAGAGTTAAGGGTTAAGGTTACACCACTAGGGTTAGGGTAACACCACTAGGGTTACAGTTAGGGTTAGTGTTACACCACTAGGGTTAGGGTAACACCACTAGGACTATAGATAGGGTTAGTATTACACAACTAGGGTTAGGGAAACAACTAACTATAATGTTAACCCTAGTGGTGTTACCCTAACTCTAGTGGTTTAACAATAACCCTAGTGGGTTCTATAGGTCCTAGTCTTGTCCAGATGGTGTGCACATGTCTGAAACCTATCCCACCAGAGAACATCCATCAAGGGCAATGGAGAAGTAGTTAGCTGGGATGGAGGTGTGGTGGGCTACAGCAGGGGGCATCAGGGGGTGATGGGAGTAGCCATGGCAGCTGAGACGGGTTGAGGTTCACTAACATCATGACATCAGGGGAAGGTGTACCTTGACAGAAAGAGAGAATAGATTATTAGGTATGACCAGGTAGGAGGGTGTGTAAATTTGGGAACTATAATGTGCAGTGATGGACTCCGGCAGATCTAGCTATGGCAATACTTGTAAAAGGAAAGAGCCAGAAGGAAACATAGGCATGAGGGCACCCGGGAACATCAGCACTCCACTACTTTCAGTCAGCAAACTTGAGTGACAAAAAAGAGGTGAAGTGACAGCAATTATGTATGTATAATGTTGGTGCTTTCTCAATCTGTTTTTTCCATGTGTTGTATTTTTTTGGAGTTCTGCATCTTTGCAGAAAGAGTTCTGCAGCTTTGTAGAAAGTGTAAAAACCAGTCAAGCATTTACTTCCTCATAACCAGAGCAACACAGAGCACACACTTCTTCCCCTATATGTTCTGTACTTTTTTGCATTCTCTTGTTTATATATAAAACTATATTGTACACACTCCCCCCTTTATATGTATTTAGTGTTTTGTTATTCATACACCTGACCCTCACAAACATTTCAATGTACTTCAACTGTCTTGGACATTCTGTTCACTTAACAAATAATTGTGAAATTCAAACAATGTGTTATAAATGTAGGCAAACTAGTTTTGCTGGATTGCTGTTGACATAACAGGATTTTTGTCTTCAGTGTGACATTTGAGATGTGACATTTGAGGTGCTGGAAAACTCCCAGAAGTGCAAAGAAAATTTGATTGATATATGGCATGCAGAAAATTTAAATATGAATTTTGTGTTGTGAGTCTTTTGAGGTTTTAAGAACCAATTCCCTTGTCACGGAACGCTCACCTCCCACGAGTCATGTTGTTCGGCCAGCCACGTGCTGCAGGTGATTGCTCATTTGATCCCTGGTGGTTCTTCACTCCCTCCACCCCATCTCCAAATACAGTCTCCCTGCTGGTGTAGGTGGAGCAGGACATTGGTGCTCTCCTCCAAGTGTGAACATCAGTAGCAAATAGTGATGTGCTGGTGACATCTTGAAAAGATGCAGTGGCCAGCTACATGTAGAGGAGGCATGTGCTAGCCTTGGAGTGAGAAGGGGAAAATAACAGTGGGAGAATCCTGGGAAACAAAATGTTGAATTCCAAGGCAGTTTTGTCTTGAAATTTCCTGAAGCTGAAATGTTACTGAAAACATCTGTTCTCCTCTGCCTTTCAGATATTTAATTTTTTTTTATTTTGAATTCATTCATTCATTTTTAATTCATTTAAAAAAGTATATATTATTATTTAAATTGCTATCTATTTAAATAATTTATTTCATTTAATAAATTGTTTTTGTTTCTCCTTTTTTGGGAAAATCCCCCCAAGGTGACAGATCTCAGGATGTTAAAAGTTTTATTATTAAATTTTTATTAAATAATTCTGTCTATGTGAAGCACTTTGAAATGCCACAGTGTATGAAACTTGCTATACACATAAATCTGCCTTGCCTGGTCTGGTCAATGTTCACCTAAAATTTTAAAATACACTAAACATGATTAGTGTATTTAACATTTACTTTAGTTGTGTTGTTAAAGGCTAGAATTAGCCATGGATTGTTTTAAACTTGTATTTTAGCTGTTACTTTTGTTGTGTTTTATAGGCTAGAGTTAGTTGTGTTTTAAAGGCTAGAGTTAGTTGTGTTTTAAAGGCTAGAGTTAGTTGTGTTTTATAGGCTAGAGTTAGTTGTGTTTTAAAGGCTAGAGTTTGTTGTGTTTTAAAGGTTAGAGTTAGGAAGAAGACAGACAGTATCAGCAAGACTGCAACAATAAAGGGAGTTTGAAAACAGGGGGTTGTTAATGTGAATTAATGTGAATAATGTTAAAACAGGGAGCTTTATGCTGTTTATGTGGTTAATGTGAAAACAGGGAGTTGTATGCTATTTATGTGATTAATGTGAAAACAGGGAGTTGTTTGCTGTTTATGTGGTTAATGTGAAAACAGGGAGTTGTATGCTGTTTATGTGGTTCATGTGAAAACAGGTTTGTATGCTGTTTATGCGAATAATGGCAAAATAAAGTAGTTGTTGTTATTTTACAACCACTTTGTGGTGCTGACTTACAATACTACCATTTTTGAAACCCCAGTTTATTCACTCAGAATAAAGATACACTCAGACATATATGCATGTCTATTTGAGTAGGATGTTTGGGGTTTTTTGTTTGTTTGCTTGTTTGTTTTTGTGCAGTATTCTTTCTAGAGGGCCGATGTTCAGACGTAAAAACACTTTTATTTTGAAATGTGAACTTCGTTAAAATCAGTACGAGTTCCGGTACGTGTTTTGCTGTCAGCGGCTTAGGTCATTAATAGATAATGGAACATGTGCTGTATGGAAGACTGAATCAGTCTGTGTGCTGTGCGCTTTAATACTTTACTGGCTAAATGTATGTTCACTGAACCCGGGAGGAGATTGTGTTTTACAGCAGTGTATTGCGTAATCTCGGGACAGGATGGTCATGTGTTCTTCACTGAGCCTCAAGGTTCAGCGGAACCGCTTTCGTTTCAGCGAGATCTGCCAACTGTACTGCAGAGCACCAAATGCTACAGATGGGGTCTACGTGACAGGCAGTATTAATTCTGGTCGTAACGTTTCTGAATCGGTGTCTTCCCCAGTCTACTTTAACTGTACTAAACATGTTCGTACTTACAAGTTATCGGCTCCAGGTCTCTCTGACAAGAAGCGCGAAGTGAGAGTAAGATTCGCCCCGAGTCCCACAGGTAAGTGCCTGCCTCCTCCAGTAAACACATCATTCACACGGGTTATAACAGCATAGTTAGGTTAAGATGGCTAGCTAACTAAGAATGATGAGATGTAGAGGATCCTCCAGTTACCCGTTTCATATTGAGTCGAGCGATATGCAAAGCGTTTCCTCTCTGCCATTACATTCTCAGCACACACATATCTGAACATTTTATCCCAGTCTTACAAAACCATCCAGTTCGGATTAGCTAACGAATTTGTTTGCATTTCCATCTCACCTGAGTTCAGCTTTTTGTATGAATGAAGTGCCTAGTTTGATACTGAGCTTATACGATTAAACTGTTTGGATTAAATATCTGAATCTCAAATAAAGAACCCCCCAAAATATTTTGTGGCTAATGCCACCATCTCTGGTGTTGCTTTCAGCTGATTCTTTTACCTTTTCTTCGTAAGAGTCCCACACAGATGCACATAAACATACACAAACATGCAAACAATCTGTTTCAGTTGTATTGAATATTTACACTCTGTCTCTCACACACACATACACAAACATGCAAACAAACAGTCTGTTTCAGTTGTATTGAATATTTACACGTTGTCTCGCATTCACACATACACAAACATGCATACAAACACTTTGTTTCAGGTGTAGTGAATATTCAGTCTCTCTGTGTTAGCTGTGAATATTCACTCACACAGTGTTCAGTTGTGAATATTCACACTCACAGTGTACAGTTGTGAATATTCACTCTCACACACATGATGTTCAGTTATGAATATTCACACTCAGTTCTCAGTTGTAGTGAATATTCACTCACACACTGTGTTCAGTTCTAGTGACTATTCACACAGTGTTCAGTTGTAGTTAATATTTGCTCTCTGTGTTCAGTTGTGAATATTTGCTCTTTCACATACACATGATGTTCAATTATGAATATTCAAAATCTCACAGTTTTCAGTTGTACTGAATATTCACACACTCACACAGTGTTCTGTTTGTTATCAGGGTTTCTGCACCTGGGTGGCCTTGGCACAGTGCTAGAGATAGTTGTGCTTTAAAGGCTAGAGATAGTTGTGCTTTAAAGGCTAGAGTTAGTTGTCTTTTAAAGGCTAGCGTTAGGAAGAAGACAGACAGTATAAGGGAAGTTTGAAAACAGGGATTTGTATGCTATTAATGTGAATAATGTGAAAACAGGGGTTTGTATTTCTAGCTTTTAAAACACAACTATCTCTAGATTTTAAAAGACAACTGTGTGAAAACAGGGGTTTGTATTCTATTAATGACATTAATCACATTAAACCCCCATTTTCACATTAATTTGAAAACAGGTTTGTATGCTGTTTATGTGGTTAATGGCAAAATAAGGTAGTTATTATTATTTTACAACAACTTTGTGGTGCTGACCTACAATACTAACATTTTGAGACCCCAGTTTATTCACTCAGAATAAAGATACACTCAGACATATATGCATGTCTATTTGAGTAGGGTGTTTGGGTTTTTTGTTTGTTTGCTTGTTTGTTTTTGTGCAGTATTCTTTCTAGAGGGCCGATGTTCAGACGTAAAAACACTTTTATTTTGAAATGTGAACTTCATTAAAATCAGTACGAGTTCCAGTGCGTGTTTTGCTGTCAGTGGCTTAGGTCATTAATAAATAATAGAACATGTGCTGTATGGAAGACTGAATCAGTCTGTGTGCTGTGCGCTTTAATACTTTAAAGGCCAAATGTATGTTCACTAAACCTGGGAGGACCTTGTGTTTTTCAGCAGTGTATTGTGTAATCTCGGGACAGGATGGTCGTGTTCTTCACTGAGCCTCAAGGTTCAGCGGAACCGCTTTCGTTTCAGTGAGATCTGCCAATTGTAGAGCACCAAATGCTACAGACTGGGTCTACGTGACAGGCAGTACTAATTCATACACTTTGTTTCAGGTGTAGTTAATATTCATTCTGTCTCAGGGTTCAGTGGTGAATATTCACTCTTACACACACACACAGACCCACACAATGTTCAGTTGTGAATATTCACACACACACTGTACAGTTGTAGTGAATATTCACACTCTCACATAGACAGTGTTCAACTGTGAGTATTCACACTCACACAGTGTTCCATTTGTTGTCAGGGTTTCTGCACCTGGGTGGCCTACGCACAGCGCTTTATAACTTCCTGTTCGCTAAGCAGCAGGGCGGGACGTTTATCCTGCGACTGGAAGATACAGACCAGTCCCGCCTCATCCCTGGGGCGGCCCAGAACATCCAACACATGCTGGAGTGGGCTGGTACAACACATCAAATATGTTACTTTAGCAATATCAAAATATCACCACCACCACTATCATATTAACAACACCTCAACATCACTGTGTGTGTAGCAGGGGTCAGTATGGTCCATACATTATGTGTGTGTGTAGGTATTCCTCCTGATGAGAGTGTGTGTAGCGGGGGTCAGTATGGTCCATATGTCCAGTCCCAGCGGCTACACATGTACTCTGCTGCAGCTACATCTTTGCTGGAGTCAGGCCATGCCTACCACTGCTTCTGCACCAGTCAGAGACTGGAGCTGCTGAAGAGGGATGCACTGCGCAGTGGACAAACACCACGGTAAAACACTCGCCCATTCACAAACACCATGGTAACACAAACACCACATTAACAGTCACACACACAAAAACCAGAATCACACTCTCAAAAACCACAGTAACACACTTGGTCACACTGCTTTACCATTTTTATGTGCTTTATGCAGTAGTATGATAGAGCTGCCAGCTAGTTTTAGACTGTCCCTATTCTAGCCATTCTAACACGAGTGGAACATGTCTGTATGGTAGCTAGTGTGTCTTTTTTTTGTCTTCCTCTGATAACAGTGGCTACCCCCCCCCCCTCTCTCCAGTGGATATGGTGTATCTCTTACTTTTGCAGGTATGATAACAGGTGCAGACAGCTGAAAACTAACCAGGTACAGGAGAAACTAGCTGCTGGCGTTCCACATGTGATCCGTTTCCGGCTGTCTTCAAGCTCAGAGCCGTTTGAGGACATGGTGTTTGGCTGGACACGGCACGAGGTAGCAGAGGTGGAGGGCGACCCTGTAATCATCAAGGCCGACGGTTTTCCCACCTACCACCTGGCCAGTGTTGTGGACGACACACACATGCGTGTGAGTCATGTACTGCGTGGCTCGGAGTGGCTCATATCCACCTGTAAACACCTGCAGCTGTACCGTGCCCTGGATGAGACTCCGCCCACTTATGCCCACCTGCCTCTCCTACTGAACCGCGATGGCAGCAAACTGTCTAAGAGACAGGGAGACATCTACATCCAGCACTTCAAACAGCAGGGGTTGCTGCCTGAAGCTCTTCTGGACATAATTACTCACTGTGGATCGGGATTCAACAGTGAGTCAGTAACTCGGCAGCTGAGCGAGTCAGTGAGCAAGTGGGTCAGGGAATGAGTCAAGGGATTCATTGGATAAGTGAGTTAGTGAGTGTGTATTATCATCATTATGCTAGTTATTTTTAGATATTTCTGTTTGTATATGTTTGTGTTTAAATAAGTCAGCCATGTACTGTTGTAAGCCTGGCAGTTATTTGTGTGTTTAAGGTAATCGTCTGGGCCGAAGGCTGGATGATCTGATTGAGGAGTTTAACGTGTCGAAGATCACGACTCACTCTGCGCTGCTTGACTTGGACAAACTGCCCGAATTCAATAGGTGAACAGGTCAACGAATACATAGCCCACACTTACAAGAGGTCATCACTTCACCCCAACACAAATCAGATACATACAGAGGTTATCCTGCCACCCAACACAGAGTAAATATAAACAAAGGTCCTTTTTCCGGTAGGCAATCAGCCTCCAATACTGCTAGAAACACCAAGGGGGTCAGTTCTCTCAGAGCACATGCACTGATATACTGATGAATACATGCATATTTAGAACACTAACTCAGCCTGGATATGAACCTCTGCCCAGTGCTGAACATGGAAATGTAAATACATCTGTAGGGTTTCTACCCACACTGCTTCTGTGTGTATACCTTTCAACAGATTTCTTTTACTTTTGTTTGGGTGGTTTTATTGTTTTGGGTTTTTCCTAGAGAAATTGTTGAAATTTTCATAAACCATTAGTTTACTAAAGGTACAGACTATCTGTGTATAGGATTCACTTGCAGCGAAGGATTGAAGATGAAGGTTTCTGCTGCCACCTGGTGGATGAGTTAAAAAATCACATCACACAAACCTATGGAAGTCTGATTCAAGATCCGATTGTTTTGGAGCCTACTTACATCCAGAGGGTGCTGCACCTGAGGAAGGTAACCAAGTCATCTTGGGAACAACTAAAACCTCATCACTTTCCTGCATCTCTGTTAATCTTTTTTGTTTGTTTGTTTGTGTGTGTGCACACAGGGTCACATCACCTCATTGAAGGAGCTGGTCAGTCCAATGTACTCATACCTGTGGCTCCGCCCCTCTGTATCCTGGCAACAATTGGAGGAAATGAGTTCAGAAGTGCAGGATATCACGGCTCTCACCATACAGTGAGGCCACATCCACTAACTCACCTCAGGGGGCTATTCAGCAAAACCTGGCTAATTGATTTATTAGCAAATGTATGTGTGCGTTCACCACTGAGTTTGTGTATGTGTGTAGGGTGGTACAGGGCTGTGGAAATCAGTACACTGCCGAGTTTCTGACTGCTCAACTGAAGCTTATTGCTAAAAAACTGAAGAAAACTAAATACAGTTCAGTCATGAAGATCCTCCGCCTGGCACTTACTGGAGAACAGGTACACACACACACAAACAGTCATATTCCATAGTCTATAAAATATGGGTTTATCTGAGTGTTCCTGTTGAAGTGCTGACAGTCTCTCTCTCTCTCTCTCTCTCTCTAGCAGGGACCAAGTGTAAGTGAGGTCATGATTTCTCTGGGTGAGCAGGAAGTCTGCTTTCGCCTGCAGAGAATTCTAAAACATTAACTCGGACTGTTTCTCTTCAAACTTATGACACGTTTGTTTTCAGCAGAATAAAGCTCTTTTATGTAAATGTTGTTTACCTCTTGATGTATGGAAACACTACTTTCATCAGTTCCCTGAAAAGAAATGTCATCATTCAATATTTTGAGGAAATTACAAGGGCAAAGGTGTTTTAGACTAATATCTTTTAAAATGAAATTTCTTGCATTTCTCGTTCGTTGCGGCGAGCTGAAATACACATGGGAAGGTGGGTAGGAGTCAGTTTTTCAGCGTGACTATCAGCAGGTCACATGCTCTGCGCTTCTCGGCGCTTGCTGCAACCGCAGCACTTCTGCGTGAAACGGACATGGCGAGCGAGGAGGGCGCCGACACGCTAGAGACTTGGTTGAGTACGTTTACGTTTTGATTAAAACACAACAAACCCGCGAAACATTTTTAACCCTTTGTGTATACACAAACCTATTTTGAAGCGCTACTTGGTGTAGTTTAGACAAACTTGGTTTCGTTTTGTCCATGTTGTTAATGTATACCGTTGTAAGTAAACAAATCGCGAAGATGCAGAATAAACGTAACGATGAGTGTTGCGTAATTATTTATCGTTAGTAAGATTGTGCGTCAGCAAAATTGACTTAACCTTTAAGTTTCAACACTCCGTGTTCTGCCTGATGTAGTCTAGTCAAAGCTAAGTGTCAAAGCTGTCTTTAGCTTTCCCCAGTTGTTTGTTTATATATCATATGTCATTATATAAATGTAGTCTTTGAAAAGGCACTGAAGCGGAAGCACCACGCGCGTTATCACGTGCACGCTTAATTCCTGTGTTGAGTGTTCGCGCGACTCAGCTGTGAGATCTCTCATATACATTTATGGCATTTAGGTGTGAGATTTCTCATTTACATTTATGGAATTTAGCTGTGAGATCTCTAATTTACATTTATGGTATTTAGGTGTGAGATTTCTATCCACGCTGATACTGCACTTCCGTCAATGAAACAAACAGTCATTTAATATTGTAAGATTATCGCTACACACTGGATGCTTTGGGAGGACCTGGATTTCTATCGTGAATGGTCATTAAAGTAAATTTAAGTCTTAAATAAAACTACCCTTATTTATTAGCATTTTAAAATTAAATCTGAACTAAAGGCTTAAACAGTGGAGGTCAATTACAAGTAAAAGGTAATGCATGTGAATATGTTTTGGTTGTTTTTACATAATTAATAGATTTCATTTACAGTAACGTTTTACTCACAAACTTAGACACACTCAAATAGTGCTAGGGTTAGTGAGATGCTGTGGGACACCTATAGAAATCTGAGATGGGTCAGCACGCATCAATTAATGACTTGATGATATATCTAAACAAATAACTGGGAAACGCACACTGAGAACTACCCAAGTAGGTTAAACAAACCTGAGATTCACAGCAGTGGTTTCATTTAGGATAATCTCACATCACCAGTCTTATTCAATTTCTCTTGATGGACCCATGAACACGGGCATTATTAATTACAAGAGATGCCTGCAGATCTTGTGTGTGACTATAGCAATCTCTCTCACGCACATGAGGATTCTCTGAAGCAGTGCCATGGTAGGTCAGTGGTTAAGTTACTTGAGGTGTAATTGGATGGTTGCTGGTTCAAGCCCTACCATTGTCAAGTTGCCATTGTTGGAACCGTGGGCAAGGTCAGTTGCCCAAGTTGTGCTCAGTTGTAACTGTAAGTTCCTTTGGATAAAAGTGTCAGGTAAATGTATGCACTGGTCTTTGTGTCACTATATATACTTCTGTGAGGGTTCTATGAAGCTCTGGTCCTTATAGGACACCCCTTCCTAGGTAGAGTAGCAACAGTGCTGAATTTCTTCTATTTGTAAAATAACTACCTGTTTAGTGTAGAAATCCCTTTAAATGGTCTGGTAAAATCCCCTTTCAGATTACATTTCACTAGAAAAGAATACTGTGAATAACAGGCAACCTCTGTTGGTTTTATGTGTGTTTTTTCACATGGCGGGGCAGATCAGATGCGCACCTGAATGAGACATCCATCATCAGTTAACCTACAAGTTCTTTTCCTTCAAGATTGTTATATAAACATTTGTTCAATAAAATCATGACCACATGGGCTATCAATTTTTGCAACTATAGATAATAATGTAGTCTGACTTTGTTATTGAAAAGAAAGTGTTTTTATTAAATTATAGACAAGAGGTTTTGTACCGTCTTTTTTGCAGAAAGAAAATCTAAATCAACTTATTTGATTTTCTAATGTCTTAGATAAGGTGACAGACCCTGAGAACACATCAGAGAGATGGGACTGTATCCAGGGATTCTACCAGCAGGTTAATGCACAACCAGATGGGTGAGACACACGCACGCGCACACACACACACACACACACACACACAAAAACACACACACACGCGCGCGCGCACACACACACACACACATAAAAACACACACACACACATGCGCGCGCGCACGCACACACACACACACAAAAACAGACACACACACACGCACGCGCACACACACACGCGCACACGCACGCACACACACACACACACACACACACAGTGGTAAGAATAAAGAGCCTATGAGAGGTTAGATATAGAGGTCAGGTATAATTTAAGTCATTTGTCTCTCACCATGTGATTTGCTTATGTGTCACTCAAGTCTTTGTGAGAAGTTAACCCATAAAACAATCATGAAATCACTAAGGATTTACCCTTCACATCGGAAACATTTTCTCCATCGTTCAACTGACAACTGGCTAGCTAACTAAAATGTGCAAAAAGTGTACAGCTGCTGAAGTTGCAGTGATTTTGGAAAGTAGTGACAAAGATAACGGAGCCTTAGAGCCTGAGGGGGTTGATTCCTTTGATGATGAAGAATACAAAAGAGATAGATGGCTAAATTAATGTTATTTTACGATATCATTTTAATAGTGGACTTTAACTAGTCATATGTAGACACAATGTCTGCTGCAAGCCACCTAGCTGAGTGCTGCTTCTGTGCAAAATTGATGTAAGTGATTTGTAATACAACAGTCATGACTTTTGTTTGAGAAACTTGACTGACCATTAGTAAATGTTTGCTTTGTTAATTTTTTTTTAATGTGAAAGTAAGCTAGTCTAGTGCAGATGAATGGATATGTTTAGACCATATGCAATACTGTTCTGTGAAGTTGAGTCTTCTGTTTTTTGCCATATTTTGATTATAGTTTTTGTAATGCTCAGTTCTCACCTCCACACATGAAGCTTGATATTTTGATATTCTATGAGCATATGACAATTGTAAAACTGTAATTTTAGAGATTCATTACATTTTTCTATACTACTTTATTCATATATTTTACTGCTCCTGTGAACCAAATACTTTGGTAACCCTATTCCAAACACCAAAACAGTTCACATCAGTAAAGGTATGTTTTCACATGAAACTTCTAAAATTTGACCTCATATTTTTAGATTTAGGGCCATATTATTTTTTATGCAGTGCTCTAGGTCAAATGGTACATCATTATGAAGAGAGCAGAAATTGGTCTGAACATTTTGATATAAAACATATGGGTATCATGCTATAAATAAGAACCTTTGAAATGAATTTAAGAAAATATGCGAAAACGTAGAAAATGTCCTTAAGACTTCAGAGGGTTAACCCTCACCCTCCAAATCCCTTCATTAACCCTTGTTAACCCTCACCCTCACATTGCACCAATCCCAATTACAGTAACCCATTAGAACCATACAGGAATAAAAGTTCCCATTAGAACCAGGAATTGAAGTCAGTACACTGTACTGTACTGGGGTTAGGAGTTAGGGTTAGGTTACTGTACTGCTGTATCTTCACAGAAAACCCCTGCTTAAGCTCTTGCTCCTTAGTTCTGTTAATGTTTTTTTTCCCCTTTATTTTAATGTGTGTTTTAGGCCCCAGGTTGCTACACGTCTGTTGGCACACAAAATTCAGTCGCCTCAGGAGAGAGAATCTCTACAAGCACTCACTGTAAGATCCATAAAAATTTGCACATGTGTGTAGTAGTAGTAGGAGGAGGAGGAGGAGGAAGAGGAGGAGGAGTCCTGTTTTCTCACTAGTGTGTGGGTGTGTGTGAGTGTAATAAAGTCCTGTGTTTTCTTTTCCCAGTTGCTGGAGGTATGCATGAATAACTGTGGGAAACATTTTCATAGTGAGGCTACTAAATTCCGATTTCTGAATGAACTCATCAAAGTGCTGTCACCAAAGGTACAAACCTACAAGTAATAATCTACTAATAATCTACAGGTTTTAGCCCTAGCTCAGAGAGTAATAATCTACTAATAATATATAGGATTAGTTTTAGCTCAGAACGTAATAATCTACTAATAATATATAGGATTAGTTTTAGCTCAGAACATAATAATCTACTAATAATATATAGGATTAGCCCTAGCTCAGATCAGATTAATATACTAATAATATATAGGATTAGCCCTAGCTCTGAGCGTAATAATATACAGGCTTAGCCCTAGCTCAGAGAGTAATAATTTACAAG
This sequence comes from Electrophorus electricus, assembly GCF_041902795.1. Lineage (NCBI taxonomy): Eukaryota > Metazoa > Chordata > Actinopteri > Gymnotiformes > Gymnotidae > Electrophorus > Electrophorus electricus. The sequence goes on along the minus strand of NC_137514.1, from coordinate 848,581 downwards.
ATTAGCCGTAGCTCAATAGTTATAAAATAATTAAAACTGTCAGGGTAGAACACAGATCTCAGCAAAATATTTTTGAGGTAATTAATAAGGGCTCAGAATAGCATAAACTATGAATATAAATGTTAGTGTGTGAATATGTTGGGTGCATTTAAGCAACTATATGTGTGTCTGCATGCAATCATGCAGTACCTGGGTACCTGGACCACAGCCCTGGTGAAGTTGAGGGTGACAGAGGTTCTGTATGGCTGGACTCTGTGGCTGAAAGATGAGCCGAAGGTGCAGGAGGCGTACCGCATGTTAAAAAAACAAGGTCAGATGTCTGTACTGCACAGTAAACAGTACCACTGTCTCTACTGCATGCTAAACAGTAGTACTGTCCTTATTGCACACTAAACAGTACCACTGTCTGTACTGCACGCTAAACAATGTACCACTGTCTGTAATGCACGGTAAAGAGTGTACCACTGTCTTTACTGCACGCTAAACTGTACCACTGTCTGTACTGTATGCTGAACAGTACCACTGTCTGTACTGCACACTAAACAGTACCACTGTATGTACTGCATGCTTAACAGTGTACCACTGTCTGTACTGCACGCTAAACAGTGTACCACTGTCTATACAGCATGCTAAACAGTGTACCACTGTCTGTAATGCATGCTAAACAGTGTACCACTGTCTGTAGGGCACACTAAACAAGGTACCACTGTCTGTACTGCATGCTAAATAGTGTACCACTGTCAGTACTGCACGCTGCACAGTACCACTGTCTGTACTGCACGCTAAACAGTGTACCACTGTCTGTACTGCACAGTAAACTGTCATAAGGTATACTAACCATACAAAAATGTGCCATTGTCCATACACTTTAATTTCATCACTGCCTGTACTAAATTATAGACGTCTGTACTACAAACTACATTTTATCGTGCACTGATGGTGAGTCCAGGGTGCAGGATTTCAGTAGGTGTTTAATGTACAGACATTGGGTGAGACTCCACACACAGCAAGCTGAGATTAAAATACAAACCCTTATGTTTCAAACTGTTCCTCAGACCAGCATGCAACCTCTCCAAACTCAGCACATTTAAATCTTTCAAGGTATTGTGAAAAAAGACCCGAAACTGCCAGACACCGTGGTGATGCAACCTCTGTGTCCCAGGCAGGAGGTGTCGGTGTTTGATGATGAAGGTAAATCACAGGTAAGAGTAACTCACTGTGTAGACTATTTCAAGAGTAAGAGTATTTCAAGAGTAAGGGCATTTCAAAGGTACCATCTGTTCTAAATAGTTTAAAATAAGCCCAAAATGGAAGGAGCTGTAACTGGGTTTGTTGTCTGTGTTGTAGTTGTTGTCACAGCTGCTGAAGAGTACCCGTCCAGAGGACCTGCAAACAGCTAACAGACTGATTAAGAGCACACTGAAAGAAGTGAGTGTGAGTGTGAGTGTGAGTGTGTGTGTCTGTGTCTGTGTGTGTGTGTGTGTGTGTGTGTGTGTGTGTGTGTGTGTGTGTGTGTGCGCGCGTGCACATTCCTGTGTTTGTGTGTGCCTGTGGTTGTATAATGTATAATGAATGCTAGGTTCAGTAGCAGTATAGTGTTAAAAGGAGTAATAAGTCATCTTTACAACCAAAAATTAGCAAACAATATTGATGAAAGTGATTATGAAAGAAATGTAAAAAATAATAATAAAGTTCAGCTGACTGGAGATGAAGACTCCAAAAATGACTTATTGCTTATATGAGCAGGACTTATTGCTTCTTTAGGCATGTCCATGAGGTGACCACAGCACATATCTCCAAAGTGTAAGGCACTGTAATATCACCATCCAATGTGCTATAATGGTGATACTACAATTACTCTACTCTTTATTGGTGAATAATTTACCTTTAGACAGTTGGTCTTACAATACTGCACTAAACTGGACTCACGTATCCAGCTTTGCACTAAAGTGGACTCATATTGAACACTACACTAAACTAGACACACATAGCTAACACTGCACTAAACTGTACTCACATTGCAAACACTGCACTAAAGTGGACTATCCAACACTGCACTAAACTAGACTCACCTAGCCAACACTGCTAAACTAGACTCACCTAGCCAACACTGTACTAAAGTAGACTCACGTAGCCAACACTGCACTAAAGTGGATTATCCAACACTGCAGTAAACTAGACTCACCTAGCCAACACTACTAAACTAGACTCATGTAGCCAACACTGCACTAAACTAGACTCACTTAGCCAACACTACTAAACTAGACTCATGTAGCCAACACTGCACTAAACTAGACTCACGTAGCCAACACTACTAAACTAGACTCATGTAGCCAACACTGCACTAAACTAGACTCATGTAGCCAACACTGCACTAAACTAGACTTATGTAGCCAACACTGCACTAAAATGGACTCGCATCCATCAAACTGCACTGAATATCTACAAAACCATCCCATTGGCCTTTAGAACATTTAATACTCCATCAGAACCAAACTAAAGATTAGGGTTAGATATCCAGATTAGGGTTTAGATACTCTTCCTGCAACATAGACAGTCCTGGGGGTCTATAAAGATGTGTACATCTACACAAACACAACACTCTGCACAATAAATAACTTCTTACTGCTCAAGTCATCATTTCATGTGTGTGTATGTGTGCGCACATCTTTTCCAGGAGCAGGAAAAGATAGAAAAGGAGGGCAGACGTGTTGGCACTCTTCAGGATGTGGAGAACTGTACATCACAACTTAAATCTCTCCTGAGCCAACAGTACACACAACACACTCAGGACATGCAGGTGTGTGTCTGTGTGTTTATCCTACCAAGTAGCACATATTTGTTTCCTAATTATTCATTAATGTGTCATTTTTTCTACTGTATTTAAACTTAGATGACAAATTCCCTGTGTGGTGGTAAAAAGTTAACCAGTCAATCAGCCAGATGTTGATGAAAATAGTGATATTTTCAAGTTATGTTCATGTGTTGAGAGAGTCAAAAATACTTTCCTCTCTGTTATATAACTATGTGCTATATCAATATATATTGTTGGAGTGCATTTTTGTTTGATGTGTTATTGAATTATTGTAAAGGTGTTAGTATTGTATGAATGTTAAAATAATGTAGGGTGAATGTTGTCTTAGGGATCTCTATGACCTGTGATTGGTTAAATGTGTTTCTGTGTAGGATGTCTGAGCTTTCTGATAGGTTAAATGTGTTTCTGTGTGGGATGTCTATGAGCTTTCTGATAGGTTAATTGTGTTTCTCTGTAGGATGTCTATGAGCTTTCTGATAGGTTAAATGTATTTCTGTGTAGGATGTCTATGATCGCTGTGACAGGCTGAGACCAATCCTCTTCAGACTGGCCAGCGAAACCGTGGATGATGATAAAGTTTTAGGTCTCATTCACACTCAACATTCACACACAAAATACCCACACCCATCCAAACACTCTAAATCACACCCTATTTATCCCATGGTGTCTGTGTATGTGTGTGTGTGTGTGTGTGTGTGTGTGTGTGTGTGTGTGTGTGTGTGTGTGTGTGTGTGTGTGTGTGTAGCTGAGATACTGCGAGGGAATGACAAGATAACAGATGTGATGAACCTGTACAGAGTAAAAACACAGAAGCAAGAGCCAGAGACTCAGACAGTGCCTTCCCAGAGTCACAACAGCCAGGGTTCAGTATACATTCTACACACACAGTTCCATTGTCAAAAATGTCAAAATGCATCATAGACATTTATATTTATATAGACGATTGGTCAGTATCTGGTCTGTAATGCCTGTCTCCCCGCGACAGACCCAGCTAGTCCAGTCAAGACCTACCACTTGATTGACTTGTCTGTGCTGGGAGATAGCGCCACTGCTGGCTGCATTGAAGACAGCAGCTCTCTGCTGCTGTTGGAGGAGGATGTGTGCCCCCATGGTAAAGCCCTCCTCTGTCTCATATTAGCTGCGTTCAGAAAGTCCTTACTCAGCTCCCCGCTTCTGTGATGCCATCTTTATGGCTGTCCTGACATAACATAACATGAGAGAAGCTGCTTCAAACACCTCTGAGCAGATGGTACATGACTGGATGCCATGCAGGATGTAACCATAACAAACACTGACCCTAGCTAACCCTAACCCTGGATGCACAGAAAGTCTTCAAACTTTAGAGGGACATCACTGCCTGCATGGCCAGAGATTAGAGGAACTGTATTAACGGAGGAGTAGAGGAACAGTAATAATGGAGGAGTAGAGGAACAGTAATAGCGAGAGTAGAGGAGCTCTTCGTTAAGATTCAGTGTGGGACCAGCGTGTCATTAAGCATTTTGTTTTTTATTCAGTTGCAGACTCCTGCATCCCAAGGACACTCGGGGTGAAATCTTACCTTGAGGAACTCACTCAGGTATTGTCATTCTGGTTAAATGACATGTCTCTTAGGCAGTTTGAGGAGTATATTAGCTCAGTGCTTATAAATTGGCTCAGCATATACATACTGGTTCTGCGTGCCAGAGACTGTGTTAAATTTCAGCTGGAGGATAAAATGAAAGTTATGAAGGAGTCTGGCTCTATAGAGACAACTAATGGAAAAGGAGCCTACAATAACCACAGTGCATCAGTATTACCAGTCAAGTGAGTGATAACTGGCAAAATAAGTCTTTCTGTTCTGTCATGTGTCTTTATTTTCAAACTGATCAGTAATGTTTCTTTTCAGGAAAGTGAACCCATTTAGATCAGAATTAGATGACATGAATCAGATGAATCAGCCAGGCATATCAGAATATAAACCACATCCCCCTTCATCCCTTATGAACATCACTGTTTCTTTGGATTCTATTAAGCCCAGTGAGTGACAATTCAACAATACAGAAAAATGAAACTTGACCCTAGTGAAAACCTTATTTCTGTCAGTGACAAACATGCAGTATATTTACTTTAGGCCACCTAAAGCCAATAACAGTGTTCGATCATCATGGCATCCGGGTGTCTTTCCACTTCACCAAAGAAGCTCCGCCCTCTAGGCCTGATATTGCCGTCATCATCATCTCTACTGTTAATACCTCAGCACTTCCTGTTTCAGACTTCCTGTTCTTGACTGCTGTTCCAAAGGTAACAACACCTAATTATTGCTGAGTATGTGTGCAGCCTCAACCCTGCAACGCCTACAATCTAGGGTTAGGGTTATAGTTAACTCCTCAACCCTTATAATCTTTATTATTACGATCTCTAACCCTCATCCCTCAACCTCTATGATTCCTATGATCTCTATCTCTAACTTCTCAAGACCTAGGATCTATAACCCTAACCGCTCAGCCCCTATGGTCTCATCTCCTACAATCTGCAACCCTAACCCTTCAGTCCCTATGATCTCAAACCCTATGATCTCTAACCTTAACCTCTCAACCCTACATCTCTGTCCCTACAATCTATAATCCTAACCCCTCAAGTCCTACAATCTCAACCCCTACAGTCTATAACCCTACAATCTCAAGCCCTACAGTCTCTATCAGCAGCTGTAAGGTTATGCAGCTACACAGTTCTAAATAAACCTGGGTTATTTGGGTTAATGCATCCTCCTCCATATGATCACAATATAAATCTCACTGTAAAACATTGTCCTTCATTTTACAGGCCTCATCCTTGACTTTCTCCTTTACTCTAGGGTTAATGGTTAGAGTTAACATCCTCTGCCCTTTTTTATTCTAGGCTTAGGGATTAGGGTTAATACCCTCTGTCCTTCTTTACTCTAGGGTTAATGGTTAGGGTTAACATCCTCTGCCCTTCTCTCTCTCCATCCATTGATGTTGCAGACAATGCAGGTCAAACTGCAACCTCCAACAAGAAGCGATCTGCCCGCATACAATCCCATACTGCCCCCTGCTGCCATCTCTCAGGTACTGCTGCTCTCCAACCCTCTTAAGGTAGGAAAACAGGCCTGGGCTCTCACTGGGGTCATGCTTCTCTGCTTCCTGTCAGATGTGTAGCACTTTTATTATCTATGCAGCTGTGTTTTGTTAGATGATAAACATTACTGGTGTCATACAATAAATATCAGCACCAATGAGGTCATTGTTATTTTTCTTATTTTTATAATTCTTTTTAAATTTATTGCTGTGCAAACCAAACCCTGTACAACACCTAGTCCTGAGAAATTCTAAACCTAAGAAAGACTAAACCTTGTCATAGATCCTTAAGACAACTAGTCTGGAAGTCATAGATTATTAAGACTAGTCTGGAAGTTGTGGATCTTTCTTGTGGATTTCTTTCAATGCTTATTTTCAGAATAAAACTTGAATCTGTATGGTTTATGTTCTATATGAATTCAAGATTAATTAATGTTCCATAGAATTTCTGCAAGTTATTGTTGTATGCATGTCTTTTTTTTAAAGTAAATGTCATTATGTAATATTCACTGGTAGAATATTGGATAATTCCTTTATGGCATTTCTGTGACCTACTCTGCCTAAACTTTCTCTTAATAAATAAAGGGGAGCAGGGGTTAAAGGTAAGTTGAGGAATGTCCTCTTTAATCACTTCTAAATTAAGATCAGGTGCTGGGCATCTAAAAAAAACTCACCTTACTTAGAAAAACATTAATGAGTGTTCTGGAACAATACCCACATGTCTCATCGGTGTGTGTTGGGATGTGTCATTCTAGAGACCGGTATCTCATCAGTATGTGTTAGGATGTGTCGTTCTAGAGAGCAGTGTCTCATCAGTGTGTGTTGGGATGTATCGTTCCAGAGGCCAGTGCGTGTGAGAGTCAGGCTGTCCATGATGCTTGGAGAACACAGTGTTCAGCTGGAGGCAGAGATTGACCACTTCCCAGAGTGGGACTCCTGGAATAACCCTTGACCTTTTTATATACTTCTGAAGAGATTTTGGTCATTTATGTAATAATTAAAAAAAAAATTGTTTACAAACTAGTGCCATCTTTTAGTCTCAAACATTGCTAGTGCAGTTCACAAGTCTGCAGACATATGAGAGTCACAATGACTGCAGGTAGGCATACTGTAGTGTACCAGTCACTTTTACTTTGTGATGTCACTTTATATAATTTAAATACATTATTACAGCACACAGTGTCAGCAGGGCCCATCATCTCTGTAGTCTCCCTTCCCAGAATGCATTGCTACAGATTCATGCAGTGTCCAAGCATTTCAGGTGAAAGGTCCATTTCTCCACCTTTAGCTCCAACATTTTCCTTTCCGACAAAAATGGAAGGAAAAGGTGTCTTAGCACAGTGTAGGTTAGATCATAATACATATCTGACAGTTACCATACACACACACACACACACACACACACACACTTGCAATTCACTTGAGGACACCAATATAGCACCGTATGACGGCTAGAGTCCATACTTGCTCTTGCTGGAGGGGAGATGGTGTCTCCTTTAAATTTCCAGAGTGCTACAAAAGCTGTGGTGTGATGGTCCCTCTGTAGGCTGGAACACAGAGCTGGCAGTGATAGATTTACAGATGAGTGGGGTGCTCTCTATTCTCTCTCTTTCCTGTCTCTGTGTGTTACACATAGGAAGGAGCTACCCTAGTAGACAGAAAAATTTACATATGCACACTCCTGGCTATACACGAACCTAACAGCGTGTACTCCCCAGATACAGCCTGTACTCTCCATACACTATATTATCTAGATTCAGCCTGTACTCTCCATACACAGTGTGTACTCCCCAGATACATCCTGTACTCTCCATACACAGTGTGTACTCCCCAGAATACAGCCTGTACTTTCCATACACAGTGTGTACTCCCCAGATACTGCCTGTATTCTCCAAACACAGGTGTACTCCCCAGATACAGCCTGTATTCTCCATACACGTGTATATTATCTAGATTCAGCCTGTACTCTCCATATACAGTGTATACTCTCCAGATACAGCCTATACTCTCAATACATTGTATACTACCTAGATTCAGCCTGTACTCTCCATACACAGTGTATACTCTCCAGATACAGCCTATACTCTCCATACATTGTATACTACCTAGAGTCAGCCTGTACTCTCCATACACAGTGTATACTCTCTAGATTCAGCCTGTACTTTCCATACAGGGTATACCCTCTAGATTCAGCCTGTACTCTTCATACAGGGTATACCCTCTAGATTCAGCCTGTACTCTTCATACAGTGTATACTCTCTAGATTTAGCCTGTACTCTCCATACAGTGTATACTCTGTAGATAAAGCCTGTTCTCTCCAGACACAGTGTATATTATCTAGTTACAGCCTCTTGACTGTCATTATGCGGTAATATTCAACCTGGCAAATATCTAGATACCACACTAGCTAATGTTAGTGCTTATCTAGTCAAGAAACAGGATGTTGGAACACCATGCAGTGAACAATTCATTTGAGCCTAAATGCTGCCCACCAAACCAGGCGTTCTATCGTCACAAATGCAGCTGCCTTCTGATTTAGGTGCTCTGTCTTTCTCTCTTTCTGACTGTATCCCTTTCTCTCCTAGTCTCCTTCTCCTGTTTCTCTCACTGTGTCCCTCTCTCTCCCTGTCTTCTGTGTCTCCTTCTCTATCAGTCTTCTCTGTCACTGTCTTCTCCTTCCATCACTCCTCTAATGGATAGGACAAATCTAAGGGGAGGAGGCAGGACTGGACTATTGCTCACCAAACCTCAGCACTGACCCAGCAGGGGGCGCTGTGGTAGGTGTTTAGAGGGAGTGAGTTTCCCTGTACAGTGTAAATGTTGACTCACTGTCCTCAACTTCACTGGGTGGGAAGAAGTCTTTTTTGCCTTTTTATTTTAACTCTATTATAAATCCCTGTATTTAATTTTGCTTTTTGTTTCAGCTCTTTTTTCTGGGCCTTAATCATCCTCCACTTCTCCTTTGTTCACACATTCTTGTTCTCCCTCATCTGTTCCCTCTTTCTCTCCTCCCCTGTTCTCCCATTCTTGCTCTGTTCCCTCTTTCTCCTCTTTCTCTCCTCCCTCGTTCACACAATCTTGTTCTCCCTCATCTGTTCTCTCTTTCTCGTCTGACTCTCCTTCATCTATGTCCTCGCTTTCTTCTCTCAATCCCTCACTCACTCCATCCTCTGCTATCTGCCCTGATATGTTCTTCTCTTCGTTGTATTCTCCATCTCTTTCCTCTTCTTTTTTTCCTTCCCTCTCTTCCTCTGTTTCTTCTCTCTCTCCCCCCAGCTCTCCCTCTTCTTCCTCAGTCTTTTTTTCCTCCTCTCGGTCTCCATCTTCACTATCTCCTCTCACTTCTCCTTCATTTCCTCTCACTCCTTCATCCTCTCCTTCACCTCCTCTCACTTCTCCTTCATCTCCTCTCACTCCTCCATCCTCTCCTTCACCTCCTCTCACTTCTCCTTCACCTCCTCTCACTCCTTCTTCATACTCTCCTTCATCTCCTCCCACTCCTTTCTCCTCTTTCTCTCCTTCTTTCTCTTCTTCCTCTTTCTCTCCCTCTCTCTCAATTTCTCCCTCATGCTGATCAATACTAATAATCTCCTCTGGTTTGGTGTGAGTGTTATTATGCGTGTATGTGTGATTGTGGTTGTGTGTGTCATCATCCAGGGAGATGGGAAACTGGAACCGATCTGGTTGGCCTTTGTCCTGGACTGGGGGTGGGGAGGGGCTCTGTGGTACAGTGTTCTGGTACCAGTCTCTGTTCTCCTCCAATGTGTCCAGAATCTCCTGAGCATCTGGATGAACCAGGTCACCCCAGGTCTCCCACAGTGGATGCACTATATAATCTATAAATCCCACCTACAGCATGCACACACACATACACATACACATATACACATACACACACACACAATTTTATTTACATCTTTTGTCACTGCAGTGACACATCAACCTGACGGCCCCTGTGTAACTCTACATACAAAGAGTCTTATATATACTGACAGTGTAAAGAACACTGTACAAGTAAAGAGTATTATATACACTGACAGTGTAAAAGATGCTCTACATGCAAAGAGTCTTATATATACTCACAGTGTAAAGAACGCTCTATATATAAAGGATCTTCTTTAGACACAGTGTAAAGAACGCTCTACATATAAAGGATCTTATATACACTGACAGTGTAAAGAAGGCTCTACATGTAAAAAGTATTATATACTGATAGTTTAAAGAACGCTCTACATATAAAGAGTCATATACTGACATTGTAAAAAACGCTCTATATATAAAGTCTTATATACACTGACAGTGTAAACAATGCTCTACATGTAAAGAGTTATATTTACTGACAGTGTATTAAGCATGCTCTATGTAAAGTCTTATATATACTGACAGTGTGAAGAACGCTCTATATGTAAAGAGTCTCATATATACTGAAAGTGTAAAGAACACTACATGTAAAGAGTCTTATATATACTGACAGTGTAAAGAATGCTCTACATGTAAAGAGTCTTATACTGACAGTGTAAAGAATGCTCATATATACTGAGTATATATGATATATCATATGTAAGTGTCTCATATATACTAACAGTGTAAAGAATGCTCTACATGTAAAGAGTCATATATACTGACAGTGTAAAGAACACTCTACATGTAAAGAGTCTTACATATACTGACAGAGTAAAAAATGCTCTACATATAAAGAGTCATATATACTGATGACATGTTAGACAAATTTGCACATCACAAGCAGACAAATCATTAGCTCCAGACATGGAGTATCTAGATTTGGTAAGTTAGGACATAAACATGATGGCTAGGATGTATTCTATGAGAAAATGACAAAGCACTTTTGTAAGTCACTCTTGTTTTTTTTTGTGTGTGTGTGTGTGTGTGTGTGTGTGTGTGTGTGTGTGCGGGTGTGCACGTGCATGTGTGCATGTGTACTTGGCTCTTCTACACAGAGGGTGTGTGTGTCTGTCTGTCTGTGTCTTCTCCATGGAGGCTGTGTGTGTGTGTGTGTGTGTGTGTGTGTGTGTGTGTTTGTAAATGTGCACCTGGCTCTTCTCCACAGAGGCTGTGTGTCTGTCACACATGGCACTGATTTCCATGCCTCTCTCTCTCTCTTTGTCTCCTTGTCTGAAGAACTCCTCCATGATCCTCTGTGTCCACTGTCTGTACAGCTCCAGTGGTTTGGTGGGGTTACTGAGATCAGCACAGTGCATCATGTTCCTAAGGACCTGCGAAACACATACACACACACGCATGCACACACACACGCGCGCGCACACACACACACACACACACACACACACACACACACACACACACACACACACACACACAGTAATCTCTACATAAACACACAGTAATTTACATACATGCACACACAGTACTCTCTACATTCACACACATTATTCTCTACATACACACAGTACTCACTACATACACATAGTAATCTCTCTACATACATGCCGAATTCTCTATATACACACACAGTACTCTACATACACACACAGTACTTTCTCTACATACACACACACTACACTCTCTACATACACATACATTATTCTCTGCATACACACAGTACTCTCACTACATACACATAGTAAACTCTACATACATGCCGTATTCTCTATATCCACACACAGTACTCTACATACACACAAAGTGCACTCTACATACACACAGTATTCTACATGCTCACTACTCTCTCCACACACACAGTTATCTTGGATTCTAACCTATTGTACTGGCTAGAATGTATTCTATGAGTAAATGACAAAGCACTTTTGTAAGTCGCTTTGGATAAGAGTGTTTGCCAAATGCTGTAGAGAAAGAACTGGGTGTGTGGAGAGAGTACAATGAACTAAAATACTGTGGAAATCAGCAATCTTTCTACCCACACACAGCACTATCTAAACACACATGGTACTCTCTACATACACAGTACTCTCAACATATACAATACTCTCTATATTCAAACACAGTACTCTGTACATACACACATCACTCACTACTCACTCACACAGTACTCTTTCTACACAAACAGTATTTTATACACACACACACACAATACTCTCTACCCACACAGTACACTCTACACACTGTACTCTCTACATACACAGTATTCTACATACACAGATAATACGCACAGACCTGTATGCGTTCAGTATAGTGATCCAGCAGCAGTACTCCTGAACTTGTCACTTTCTTCGTCTCCACCATTGTCTTCAGATCAGCCAGAAGTGTCATGTGCTTTGACATGTCTGTGGCCAACACCTGATCTCACACACACACCCACATGTATATACACACATCCCTACATATACACAGATATATATATATATATATATATATATATATATATATATATATATATATATATATATATATATATATACCTCCCACTGTCTCCCCCTCTCCACCCTCCCACTGTCCCCCTCTCCACCCTCCCACTGTCTCCTCCTCTCCACCCTTCTACTGTCCCCCTCTCCACCCTCCCACTGTCTCCCCTCTCTCCCCCTCCAGTCACCTAAGATAACCAAGACTAAGCGGGGATAAGTGGACTAAAAGGGGGATAAAGGGACGAATGGGGGATAAGGGGAATAATGGGAGGATAAGGGGATTCATAGGAATATACGGGGATTAAGGGGGGGGGGGGCATAAGGGGAGTACACTGTGTGCAAAATTATTAGAGTATTTTGACCATATCATCATTTTTTATGCACCTTTCCAATTCCAAGCTGTATAAACTTGAATGCTTATTGTATTTAAGCACATCAGATGATGTATATTTGTGTCATGAGGGAGGGTGTGGCCTAAGGAGATCAACACCCAATATCAATTTGTGCATAATTATTAGGCAGCTTCTTTTCCTCAGGCAAAATGGGCCAAAAAAAAAGGTTTAACACTTTTGTAAAAATCGTAAAAGGTCTTTCAGAGGGATGCAGCACTCTTAAAATTGCTAAGATATTGGGGCGTGATCAACATGGTCGCAAAAAACGAAGATGGAAAAAAGATGCTAATTAACTGCCAAAGATTTGAGAAGAATCAAACATGAAGGGACCAGGAACCCGTTATCCTCCAGCGCTCCCGGAGATTTATGGTGAAGGAAAACAGTACAATTCTCTGAACAGTGTCTGGGATGCTGAGGTTGCTTCCACACAAAAAGTTGATCGTCAACAGATCAAGAAACTGACAGACTCCATGAATGGAAGGCTTATGACTGTTATTGAAAAGAACGGTGGCTATGTTGGTTAGTGATTTTTTTTTTTTTGGAAATGTCAGAAGTGTTTATTTGCAAATTTTGAGTTGTTTGTTTATTATTCTCATTTAACAGATGAAAATAAACAAGTTGGATGGGAAAATGTCCGTTTTTCATTTAGTTGCATAATAATTCTGCACACTAATAGTTGCCCAATAAATATGCACACATAGATATTCTCCTAAGAAAGCCAAAACCTCACTTTTACTTTCTTAAATATTCACATTTGAGGTTTACTAACATTTTGGATTGACTTTAGTTTTTCAATAATAAAATTAGTCTTACAACTTGCCTAATAATTGTGCACACCGTGTAATTGAAGATAAGGGGGCTGGGGGGATAAGTGGGGATAAATGGAGACTAGGGGGGATAAGTAGGGATAAATGGAGACTAGGGGGATAAGTGGGGATAAATGGAGACTAGGGGGGATAAGTAGGGATAAATGGAGACTAGGGGGATAAGTGGGGATAAATGGAGACTAGGGATAAGGGGATAAATGGAGACTAGGGGGATAAGTAGGGATAAATGGATACTAGGCGGATAAGTAGGGATAAATGGAGACTAGGGGGATAAGTAGGGATAAATGGAGACTAGGGGGATAAGTAGGGATAAATGGAGACTAGGGGGATAAGTAGGGATAAATGGAGACTAGGGGGATAAGTGGGGATAAATGGAGACTAGAGGGATAAGTAGGGATAAATGGAGACTAGGGGGATAAGTAGGGATAAATGGAGACTAGGGGGGATACGTGGGGATAAATGGAGACTAGGGGGATAAGTGGGGATAAATGGAGACTAGGGGGATAAGTAGGGATAAATGGAGACTAGGGGGATAAGTAGGGATAAATGGAGACTAGGGGGGATAAGTGGGGATGATGGAACTAAAGGGACCAATGTCTCCCCTCCAGCCTCCCACTGTCCCCCTTTACACCCTCCTACTGTCTCTGTCTCATACAACTACTACTGTTTTTTCTTCTCAAAAACAACTTAAAAAATATTTTAAAAATAAATATTTGCTAAGATGCACATTTCACTAAATTGCTTTGCTATATGCCATATTGGGATTGGGCTGTACCACAGTGTGTGTTTGTCTGTACCATATCGATGACGAGCTTGCGGAGACTCTGTCTCTGTCTCTTGCTGAGGTTCTGGAAGATATCACAGCTGTCCTGGTGCAGGAGTTTAAAACCCACAGCCAAGTGGTGATTCTCCAACACAGACTCATCGTTGTACATCAGAGCCAACTCTGAGTCTGGGGAGCCAAACATTAAAATCAATAAGAGGTTTCCAGTTCTAGAGAAGCTTTAAAGATTTATTCAAACTCCAAGTGAGAATAATTGAACCCTCCTACTCAGGGAGGGTACAACCAGACTCCCAGTTTTAGTTCATAGGGCATTTAGCTAATACTTTTATTGAAAGCCACTTACAATTGTGAACGAGTACAAGTTGAGTAATTGAGGGTTAAGGGGCCCAACAATGGCAACTTAGCAGAGGTGGTGCTACAACTGGCCACCTTTGGCAACTTACTGGTTAAAAGGCCTTACTGGTACTGAAAAACCAGCCTCACTAGTGTTTAAAGAACTGGGCTTACTGGTGAGGATGAGAAACTGGCCTTACAGCTGACAATTAGAAATTGGCTTTACTGCTGACAAAGTAAAACTGCCTTATTGGTGTTGAAGAACTGGTCTTATTCGTATTAGTGAGGAACTGGCCTTACTGGTGTTGGTGAGGACATGGCCTTACTGGTGTTGGTGAGGACATGGTCTCACTGGTGTTGGTGAGGAACTGGCCTTACCGGTGTTGGTGAGGACATGGCCTTACTGGTGTTGGTGAGGAACTGGCCTTACTGGTGTTGGTGAGGAACTGGCCTTACTGGTGTTGGTGAGGACATGGTCTCACTGGTGTTGGTGAGGAACTGGCCTTACTGGTGTTGGTGAGGACATGGCCTTACTGGTGTTGGTGAGGAACTGGCCTTACTGGTGTTGGTGAAGAACTGATCTTACTGGTGTTGATGAGGAACTGATTGGAGACTCCTGGATGGTCCACATCATGAATGGCAGCAGCAAACAGTGCAGCCAAGACCTCTAAATCTGTGAAAACAGCCTAATAAAAAAATAGACAATGAGAGAGAAAGGGAGGAAGGAGTGTGTGTATGATTGTGTTTGTGAGATGGAGAGTATGTGAAAGGCAGACAGGAAGAGGGAGAGTGTGAGACCAAGAGAAGGAAAAAAGAATAAGAACTTGAGAGACTACAGTAGACACACACAAACAGTTACATTTACACACACACACACACACACACACACACACACACACACACACACACACACTCACGTCAAGAGCAGGTGTTGAGAGCAGCACATGAATGCTCTGGGTAACATCCGCAGCGTGGAGGCTGTTGTGGTAAGCTACGTTGCTATGGTAATGATCTTCAAGTGTCATTACATAGGAAACTAATGTATCGACAGGGATACGGAAGGTCTTCAGAAGGTCTCTCTCCTATCTCATACACACACACACAGATCAGAAAAATAAAAAATACAGCAATGGTCAGCAAGGATCAACAGCTCACACAGATATACAGATACACCCTAGCACTCTTTCTCTCGCACTCACACACTCATTCACACACACACACACACACACACACACACACACACACACACACACACACACACACACATACACACACACACACACACACACACACACACACACACACACACACACACACACACACTCTCTTACACACTCACACACACTCACCTGGAATATGTAGTATATAATGCAGCTGAGAGGTTGGTTATTGGAGAGTTCAGCCACCCGAAAAATATAAAACTATAGTGGGCCGTTTAGGGTGAAATCACTGAATCACTTGGGCACACGCACAATATTTGCACATATCTATGAAACTCTTGCACATAATATGAAATATTATGAAATATGAAAATAAATATGAATATGAAATATGAAAAAATAATTGCACATAAACATGAAATAATTGCACATAAATAATCTACTACTTACATTTGCATATGATGACTTACACTTGCATATACACACACTTGCACATTCACTGGTATGTAAACAGAGAGTTTAACAAGGATTGTGTATATGTGTGTAGCCATGTGTGTGTAAAGCAATTTTCAGTGTGCCCAGAAATCATTTAATAATCTAGCCTTCATTTTATTTGTCCAGTAGAACATAATGGGGGACAGTAGTCACATCACTGCTGAGGCTGTTAACCTCTTGAGGAATCTTCTTGAGTCTCCAGTACAGATTAATTAGATTGTGAATTCTATTGAGACAAGTGGTTCTACATTGACACTCACACATTCCAATGTTGAAACTGAGTCAGAAATCAGTACATTGTTCTGACTCACAGCGCAGAATTTTGGGCCGAGGAACCAGACCCAGCCTAACACAGCCCACAGTCTTTTACGTCCAGTGGAGTCATCTTTTCCCTCACAATCTTGCCGCTATCAGACGAGAACGATATAGAACTTGGGGGTCTAAGGGAAGTAAAAGGTAGAACATCTTGCCGTTTAACTTTTATTCTACTTTGGCTAGCTAGCTAACTAGTGATTTGTAAATGACTATTAGATAGATAGCTTGCTACCTGCTACCACTGTAGCTGTGTGAGCTAACTTTGTGGTAGCTTGTTAGCCAGCTAGGTTAGCTAGTTTCACAGCCTCAAATTAAGGAATCAGTAAGCTGCGACTGACATACATTACAAAACATTTTCCTTAATGCCTAATCATGCTAACTATGTAAGCAGTAGAGCATTTCTGTCTTTACGTGTGCCATGTCTCATTGCTGCTTCCACACTTAGACAGTACAGGGTAGATGATGCCAATCTCTTCTCACAAGCGTTTATTGTCTCTTCAAGCCTAAAAGTCCTTTTCATTGAACCTTCAATAAAGACATAATCCTGCTGTCAAAACCCAAATGAAACAACTGTCACGTTCTTGAGATAAGCAGCAGGCTTATTTAGAGTTCAGCTTTACACTATAACTAATAAAAAAGGTAGCTATGTAGACACAAAAGCAAGGAATGTAGTTCGGAAACCACGTATGGTTAAATATTTAATGCCAATGTAATGCCTGGAGCTTGAGAGATTAGTTTGTATTTTAAGCCCATAATAGGTGAAACTTCAAGTTCAGAGGAGATAGGGGAGTCTGACATAGGATGTGCAGCCAGCAGTGTCTAGTAGAAGTGGCAGAAAATGGAGAGGAAACAATACATTCACATCAGGAGGTGCTGAGGCCTCTACAAGTTTCTTTTATAGAGGAACCAAGCACACAGGCCTTTGACAACTCTCATCCAAGTCCTTAGTGCTCAGTCAAGTGTCCAGACCACTAACATACAACAAGAATCAAATTCCCAAGCTTCATCATTCCAGCTCTCTATAAGTGACCTTTGTTATATCACTTAAATTTCCTGTTTGTCAAACCAAGGTTTCCAAATCAAGAACCCTTGAAGAGCTTCAGCAGACCACAGAGCCACTGACAGACCACCTTGCTAATGTTGGCTGTATAAAGCAGCTCACGAGTTTGACTGACAAGGATCAGCTAGTACAAGATGTCCTGATGTTTCAAGTGGTTAATCATGTTTGTGGTCCATTTGAAAGGTATATTTTTTTTTCACAATTTTAGGAAATACAATTTCAGAAAGTGAATCAGTATTGTTTAATGTTTCTGCATCTCAACAGCTTGGTTTGTAAAATTGCTCAAAATGTAATACAGTTTTGCTGATAAACTTTGTCATTGCTGATAAACATTGTAATATTCATGAAAATAAACAATTCACTTTTAACAATAACTGAACATTTTCTCTTGGAACTTCATTTTGTGTATTTAGGAAACACTTTGAGTGTTACAGAAGATCCAACAGCATCCAAAAGCTTTTCAGTCTGTCCTGTGTTACAAACCAGGGAGCCTCACTGCCAATATCACGGATGTTCTGTTTGACATCAGATGGTCAGAGACAGGGAGCAATAAGAGACCAGATGACAACAGGGTTTTGCATAGTGGAGGGACTATTTACAGGATGCTGAAGGTGGGAATATTTGTAAACATAAATCTTTCTAGCATTCAGAAAGCTGCATGATGTGGGTCTAATTCGGTGTGCCTTGGTTTATCTCTACAGTTTTTATGCTTGCTGCCACTGCATGGTTGATAAATGCATCTCAGATTTTTCTAGAGACTGACCATCACTCTTGCAGCTGTATTCAAACAATCCATAAGTACTCATAACTGAGTTTAACTCTGCATCTAGATGGCATTTATTAGGCTACTCCATATCTACATCATATGTACCATTATAGTCATTTAATTAGACCAGAAATTATGCACTTTATATAAAAATATTAAGTATTCAATATTTATCTCTCAAATCTTTTTTTTCTTTGTATTTTTTTAATTCTTTTTGCTAGTAGCCATTAATTTTTGGTTTTTTTCCATTTTTTTCAGAGGAGGACGGTACAAAAAAGCTGGAGGACATCTATGATTGTATATGATTGTATATGATTGCATATGATTGCATATGATTGTATATGATTGTGTGACTATACTCATCAATGCAACCATGAAATATCATCCTCCAGCTTATGATTTACCAATTTATGATTTCCACCAACATACCTGTCAAAACAGCACACAGCAACAGCGCTATGTCCACATATATAGCTCAATGTATATTCATATTCTGTAGTCCTAACGGAGGACACTGAAGAGGGGACTAATGGTGTGGTATAGTCACGTCTTTGCTAATAGTTCTGCAGGTCTACATGGCGCATAATCTACTTCCTAATAGTATATCCAATCAATGACCTGCAATCTTAAATTGGTTTTCCACTCACCATAACTCAATGGGAGTTCTTATACTATAGATTCGCCAACGTATGGCTCTACTTCAATGAAAGGAACGTCCAATCGAATCTAATTCTTGCAGTATTTTAGTGAACCCTCCTGCACTGAACGTGGATACCCCTTGAGCATAAAGTGCCCCGAACGTATATCTTGTATAAAGTAAGTCAATTAATCGCAAAAAGCGAAGCGATTTCTTGCCAGTTGAATCCTAGATCCAAACAATGATTAATTTGTTCCCCTGTCAAGTTGTACCATGGGCTAGTGAGAGTGCCAGTATGACTTCTTGGTGGAACCGTGAGACTATTCCCTCCATGGTTTCTTTGGCCTTCCCTGCAGCAAACTAGATTGATGATAAAATTATTAGTTCTTGTATGGTTTTCCAGAGCAGTCAAGTGCCGATTTACCGTGTCTTCTTGTAGAGATTCAATGCATCATAGGATGCGGAAGAAAAAAAACAAAACATCACTGTTGCCAGTAATACATAATGACTGATTAAAGATTATTAGGCCAAGTATTAATTGGTACAGTTGCTTGTTCATCTTTACTTAAGGTTAAGGGGCGATGTTCAGGATTTTTGGCCAGACTTTACCTTATGCACACCAATATGATCTATAAATTCTAACTATCAACCTTCTGGTTACAATTTAAATGACTTCCGGGCGCACTGAAAACTGCTTTATACACACACAGCCACACACATGCACACAATCCTGGTTAAACTCTCTGTTTATGCACGAGTGAATGTGCAAGTGTGTGTATATGCAAGTGTAAGTTATCGTACGCAAATGTAAGTAATAGATTATTTATGTGAAAATGTTTCATATTTATGCACAAGTGTTTCATAGGTATGCATGCGCGCACACAAAAACACACAAACACAAACACATATATACTCACTCACACTCACCTGGAATATGGAGTACATAATGCAGCTGAGAGGTTGATTATTGGAAAGTTCAGCCACCCGAAAAATATTAAACTTCCACTTATCCAAATCCTCCATTACCTATAGACAAAGGGAAAGAGAGAGACGAGGAAGGAACATAGATACAGGGGGACAGAAACAGATAGGGTGGAGAGATGGACAGACAGGGCAGAAACAGAGGGACAAGGAAGGAACACAGAGACAAAAACAGGAAAGAGACAGAGGGAGAAACAATGAAGAGTGTGGAAGTGATGCAGTTTTCCAGGCTGTGTAAGTTTGTGTCTCTGTGTGTGTGCAGTGTGTGCATATGTGTATGTGAGTGTATGTGGTGTAGGTTGGTGTGAGTGTATGTGTATATATATATATATATATATATATATATATATGTGTGTGTGTGTGTGTGTGTGTGTGTGTGTGTGTGTGTGTGTGTGTGTGTGTGTGTGTGTGTGTGTGTGTGTGTGTGCACGCGAGTGTATGAGGTGGGGGTGGGGGTGTGTGTATGTAAGTAAGGTGTGTCACCTCTACCAGAGTGTCCTCGTGTTCTGTAGAGACCCCAAAGCGAGGCAGTGGTGTGCTTCCTAGGCTGTGTGTGTGTGAGAGTTTTCTCACTCCACTGATGTGACTCATAGGTTTCTCCTTAAGAGTGGGAGATGGAATCTCCATTTCATTCTGATCTAAAACCAGATCAATACAAATGCTCAGGCAAACCATACATACAAAAAGCAGCACCTTAGAGAGTACAAAAACGACCAATTTAAACAGGATAACCACATCTCCCACTGGCTTGCAGTACTGTTATTCATTCCAGCCATTTCTAAGTTTCTACCATAGTGGGTGTGTTTACGCACTAGATGGTAGTAGAGAATCACTAGATGGCACTAGAAAACTAGATGTACTGTATGTATGTATGTATGTATGTATGTATGTATGTATGTTTTGTATGTATGTATGTATTTATTTATTTATTTTAAACCAATGCTGTCTGCTTCTCTACCAATAAAAGATCTGCCATGATTTTTTCTGGTTGTGTTCTGCCTCTTTTCTCCGATTTCCCACTACTGAGCTTTGGCGTTCTGGTACATGCCATCACAGCTCTGCAGCCTCTGTTCCCATTAGCGTCTGGAGTCTTCCACCTGCATGCTATGCCAGCCACTTACCATCACTCGGCATCTGATATATATTAATTGCTGCTACAGACCTTAGTTCTCTAATCCCCACTCATTTGACTCTGCTATTCCTGATATCTAGACAGATAGAGGACACCAGCAAACAAGTGAGTTCCTATCTTTGTTTGACTATTTTTCTATGAGTGAACATGTTGATTTTCCTACCCACTCTCATGTCCACATACTAGATCTAATCTGCTCCTCTGGTTTAGATATTACTTCTGTTACTTACTGAAGTCACTGTTAGCATCTCAGTCACTAGGCCATACACTAAATCCCTCATCACTTTCTGTAATATTAAGCTGTTGGCGCTCTGACTTTCTCTGCTCATCTTTTCTCCTCTCCCCTAATATCTGTTTCAAAACTGTCCTGATGATATTCCTTCTATATATACAATGATTCCATGTCTGATACAGGTAGTACCTTAACTTAACAGCATGGTTTAAAACTGTGTTTAAAACTACAGGGTAGTTCAGAGAATATGAAAAATTGCCAGGTGAATACCCCCTAAACCCCATGCCTGAAGTTTAGGTTATGTTTGAGAGAGACAGACAGACAGACAGACAGAGAGAGACAGGCATGTGTGTCTAATAACAGGAATACATTCAGCAACTGTTTAAGGCAAATTCAGCAATTCTCACAATATATTGTTTTGGAAGTGTGAGCAATATTCTTGAAGAGTAAACAAAATAAAAATAAGGAGTAAAACTCCCTTTTATCAGTACTTAACCCTATCAATGTTTCCCTTTAATCAGTACTTAACCCTATCAATGTTTCCCTTTTATCAGTACTTAACCCTATCAATGTTTCCCTTTTATCAGTACTTAACCCTATCAATGTTTTGCTTTTATCAGTACTTAACCCTATCAATGTTTCCCTTTTATCAGTACTTAACCCTATCAATGTTTCGCTTTTATCAGTACTTAACCCTATCAATGTTTCCCTTTTATCAGTACCTAACCATGACATTAGACATCACAGCATGTCACTACATACTGCTAAGTAGTCAATAAATTGACTTACAATCACTCTCTCACCTATGCACAAGCAAGCATGCACACACATACAAAAGTGCACACACCTACCTAGAAACGTGGTGGAGATGTATTCAGACACCTGGTTGCCAGAACGACTCATCTCAGACAAGTGAGACAACTCCCTGTTCAACATTCTCTTAAACTGAGAAAACACACACACATACACCCTATAAGGACAGTTGGTGTCATTTACAATTTGTTTTTTTCCATCATTTCAGTTCATCATCTGCAGCACAGAGCTATATCACTTGACCCCTGGGGAAGAGGCAGGGTGGTCCATCTAATGGGACTCTACCTTGCTAAGTCATGTCATGTGTATATACAAGCGTGTGTGTGTTGTTTTGTGCACACGTGTGTGGAATGTTTGGACATTACCTTGCTAGGTCATGTTGTGTGTGTGTTTTTGTGCATACGTGTGTGTGAGCATTTTGTTGTAGGTCTCAGGCAGTGTTACCTTGCTTGGTCAGGTTGTGTGTGTGTACCTGTGTGTGTGTTTTTTAAGTTCACGTGTGTGTGGGCTGTTTGGACATTACCTTGCTAGATGCCATGTCACTAACAGAGCGATGGGTCTGAATGGTCTCCAGCTGATCCAAACACCAGTCCAACTCTGCTAAAGTCTCCAGTGTAAGCTGCTGATACTGTTGATCTAAAACACACACACACACACCCCTAAAACAGCTGTTCAAAATGTTCAGGAGCACCACAGACTACATGTTACATTTACAGCCTTTGGCAGACACCCAGAGCGACACCCAGAGAGACCTCCTTTTAATAGATATTCAATTGACAATAGATAGGTCAGTGTTAAGAATACTACCAGGTTAAAGCCCTGGTTAAAGCAGGAAAGTAAAAGGTTTTTTTGGTTTTTTTGGGGTTTTTTTTGGGGGGGGGGGGGGGTTGAGAGGGTTAACCTGAAAGTGAAGTCCTAAGACCTGAAGACTGATTACTCACTGGTGACCTCCTGTGGAGAAACAGAGATTTACAAATGCATCTCATTGTGCATGCAGCAGGACAATCTATACCACCAACTCGGAGGAAAAGAGGAAGAGGAGGACAGAGGAAGAGGAAAGAGGGAGTTACACTATGAGGAGAGAGGGCTACACTATGAGGAGAGAGGGAGTTACACTATGAGGAGAGAGGAGGTACACTATGAGGAGAGAGGAGGTACACTATGAGGAGAGAGGGAGTTACACTATGAGAATAGAGGAGGTACACTATGAGGAGAGAGGGAGTTACACTATGAAGAGAGAGGGAGTTACACTATGAGAATAGAGGAGGTACACTATGGGCAGAGAGGGAGTTACACTATGAGAATAGAGGAGGTACACTACCACTGTATACTAACTTTACAGTGGAGCTGTTGAAGTTAGCCAAGATTGTGAAATTACTTCTGACAGAGCGCAAGCTGGCCAGCACCTGGAAGGTAGAAAAGATTGCATAAGAGAGAGAAAAATAGAGAGAGGAAGCATTTCATTATATACATATATACATATATATATATATATATATATATATATATATATATATATATATATATATATATATATAGAGAGAGAGAGAGAGAGAGAGAGAGAGAGAAAGAGAGAGAAAGCGAAATAACAAAAAGGTTTGAAACTCTCAAGCTAAAAAAATGCTAATTTTTCATGAAAAAGGAAAAACAACATCTAACATCGCAAAGAATATGACATTATTGTATTGTATATAATAATTATGCATCTCCAGTCAATATATGTACTGTTATTACTGATTTACCACTTGTATATAATAATTATGCATCTGTTCTAGGGCCTTTCTTTTTTCTTTATATATGCTACCTCTAGCTGACATTATATGTAAACACTGTGCTAGTTTCCACTGCTACACTGATGATACTCAGCTATATGTCTCAGCCAAACCAGAGGACATATCAGCTTAGTATTACTGATGAATGCATAAAGGACATCAGACACTGGATGTTGAAGAACTTTCTCTCACTTAATCCTGACAAAACAGAGGTGCTTCTATTAGAGGTGAGTGAAAAAGAGAGACAGAGACCAAAGACAGAACACGGCAGGGATGTGAGAAGACAGGACACAGCAGGGAGGTGGGAAGATTCCTACTGACCCCTTAAGTTGAAGTTACAGGGTGTAGCTCACCTGAGCAAAAGGGGTGACAATGAAATCTTCAGCAGTGTGTCTAAGAGAGGAAGAAGAAAGGCGAGGGGTCAGTGTGTGTGTGTGTGTATGTGTGTGTGTGTGTGTGTGTGTGTGTGTGTGTGTGTGTGTGTGTGTGTGTTTACCCTTCACTGGCCATGGAGGAGATGCGTGAGACAGTTTTGGGTGACAGGTCGTAGTCAGAGTCAGAACGGTAAAGAAATGACTCTCTCCTCTGACACTGAGGGAAAGACGAATGCAGCATGAGTGCCGGACTGGCCTGGAGCTCTGATGGAGAAACCCCATTCTCTACTTCACTGCACAGAGAGAGAGAGAGAGAGAGAGAGAGCGAGAGAGAGAGAGAGAGAGAGAGAGAGAGAGAAAGAGAGAGTGAGGGAGAGAGCGCAAGAGCGAGAGAGAGAGAGAGAGAGAGATTGTGTGTATATTATTGTACATTATTGCATAACCATTTATTACAACAGTGAAATCTGGGCACTAGATCAAATAGAAAACCATGAAATTCGTGAATTCGGCAGACATATCCTGCAGGTACTCTGCAATGTCTAATCTGGCCAGCAGAGCTGAACTAGACAGATTACCACTCCTGGATATTGAGCACAGATTCTGCAAATTCTGGTACCACCTTGACCAATCAGACCCAGACCCTTCACCACACAGCTTTTATCAGCAATAAACGAAATACCAACATACCACTACACCTACTAGCCAAGAAAAACCTAGAAAATAACCCAACTCAACCCTCAACCCTCAACACTGAAAGAAATTGAAGACAAAAATTATGCCCTGTAAAAAAATGGAACCACATCAATACAAATACAGCAGCGCAAATACCACATCAATACAAATACAGCAGAACAAATACCACATCAATACAAATACAGCAGAACAAATGCCACACCACATTACTACAAATACATCAGAACAAATACATCACTACAAATACAGCAGAACAAATACTACATCAATACAAATACAGCAGCACAAATAACACATCAATACAAATACAGCAGAACAAATGCCACACCACATCACTACAAATACATCAGAACAAATACATCACTACAAATACAGCAGAACAAATACTACATCAATACAAATACAGCAGCACAAATAACACATCAATACAAATACAGCAGAACAAATGCCACACCACATCACTACAAATACATCAGAACAAATACATCACTACAAATATAACAGAACAAATACTACATCAATACAAATACAGCAGCACAAATAACAACATCAATACAAATACAGCAGACCAAATACTACATCACTACAAATATAGTAGAACAAATACCACATAAATACAAATACAGCAGAACAAATACCACACCAGTTCTTTTCATTTTAATTAGCTGTTTTTTGTTCATACCCTACCAATATTTAATGTCACCAACTTATAGTCACTCTCAAAGCTACAGTCATTCACCAAGCTACACTCTCCATGCTAGAGTCACTCCCTCAGCAGTAAGCTCCCAGCCCAAAGAAAACAAACGTGTAACATTGATAGTGTGTGTGTGTGTGTGTGTGTGTGTCCATGCGCATTCATGTTAGCGTGTGATTACCTGTTTGTATCAGCATGTGTGATAGCAATCCGTGGTGGGACGCGAAGGGGCAGGGTCGTGGGGCGGGGCATTAGGCTAAGAACTTCAGGGGAGCGTGCACGTGGGCGGAGCCAACATGGTACCTGGGTAGAAACATGGTAGAAAAGCACACCAACCACTCACCATGTGAAACAAGAATGGTCAGAATCAACCAACATGGAATAAATAGAGTAGGACAACAGTCCTACTTTAAAGGCACAAGTTATTCTATTCCCACTCTCCCTAAGCATACTGAACACATGGACCTACTATCCCAACAGAAAGGGCAAAGTTAAGGGTAACACAAAGCACATCTAAGGCAGGAGTGGTCTTAAACCCTGATAAAGTGAGAATGCATGCTCAAGGAGGAAGCAACGGGATCTAAACACATCCAAGTTTGAATAAGAAATTCACACAACTACTTCTTAGCCCTGTGAAATATTAAGGAATGGATTATATGACTTGTTGCCACTGTGGGGCCCCTGAGCCCTCAATTACTCAAAGTTGTACTGATCCATGCTTGTAAATTGCTTTGGATAAAAGCATCAGATAAATGCTGTGAATGTAAATAAGGCAAAATCTTATGATATTTCTGATACATAAATCTGAAAAACATTTGCAGGTATATTCTCAGGATCTAATCCTAATCCTGAGGGTTTACACTCAGCATCTAATCCTAACCCCACAGGTTTACTCTCAGGATCTAATACTAATCCCACAGGTTTATTCTCAGGCTCTAATCCTAACCCCACAGGTTTACTCTCAGGATGTAATACTAACCCCACAAGTTTATTCCCAGGATCTAATTGTAACCCCACAGGTTTACTCTCAGTATCTATTCCTAACCCTACAGGTTTACTCTCAGCATCTAATACTAACCCCACAGGTTTATTCTTAGGATCTAATCCTAACCCCACAGGTTTATTCTCAGGATCTAAGACTAAATTTACAGGTTTACTCTCAGCATCTAATTCTAACCCCACAGGTTTATTCTCAGGATCTAATCCTAACCCTACAGGTTTACTATCAGGATCTAATCCTAACCCCACAGGTTTAAGGTACAAAAATGCCACTGAGTCTGAAGCAAACAACTACCCATTAATAAACAATATGGGCCTCGCTCAGCTGTCTGTTCGTACTACCAGCTCTTGCCACCAGAGGTCTCCCTTCCCAGAGTACTGATCAGTCTCTGTGACAATTCACCAATACAGCAGAGTCCTATTCACCAGCAGATTGTCAACAGCCTAGTTTCAATCACAAAAAACCTTTATGTTTGTCCAGTTGCAAAAACAATAACTTCACTACTCAAATAAAAGCAGGGAAAATAAAACCATAGAAATTACATTTTTAAAGTACTCTCAATTACTCTGATAGGAGGAGCAAATGTTTACCTGTAAGCTAGGAGAGAGTCTTCTATTTCGGCCTCGTTGAAACTCCGCTGCCAGTGTGCTGCCAGATGTGTAAGAACGGCTGTAGCATGCTGACTCGGCCTTCTGCCCACCTCCAGGTGCCTCATTACCCTATTGAAATATGTAAAATATGCTAATTAGAAGAGGTATAGCTGGAGTCAATGATCAGTTCTTCCTGCAGAGGTGCGAAACCCCATTAACCCTCAGGTCAGGTCACGCTAACCCAGCCTCCCTCCAGTCAGGTCACGCTAACCCAGCCTCCCTCAGGTCAGGTGACGCTAACTCAGCCTCCCTCAGGTCAGGTCACGCTAACCCAGCCTCCCTCAGGTCAGGTCACGCTAACCCAGCCTCCCTCAGGTCAGGTCACGCTAACCCAGCCTCCCTCAGGTCAGGTCACGCTAACCCAGCCTCCCTCAGGTCAGGTCACGCTAACCCAGCCTCCCTCTGGTCAGGTCACGCGAACCCAGCCTCCCTCAGGTCAGGTCACGCTAATCCAGCCTCCATCAGGTCAGGTCACGCTAACTCAGCCTCCGTCAGGTCAGGTCACGCTAACCCAGCCTCCCTTAGGTCAGGTCACGTTAACCCAGCCTCCGTCAGGTCAGGTCACGCTAACTCAGCCTCCGTCAGGTCAGGTCACCCTAACCTAGCCTCCCTCAGGTCAGGTTACGTTAACCCAGCCTCCCTCAGGTCAGGTCATGCTAACTCAGCCTCCCTCAGGTCAGGTCACGGTAAACCAGCCTCCCTCAGGTCAGGTCACATTAACCCAGCCTCCCCCGGTCAGGTCACACTAACCCAGCTTCCCTCAGGTTAGGTTACACTATCCCAGTCTCCCTCAGTCATCCAACTGGTGTTTGAACATTTCACTTCACTAAGAATTCTTACTACTTTAGTTTACTACAGAAATGTGCAGTGTGAACAGGTCACATCTGACCCGGTCTTACAGATTCCTCCTTTGTAACTTATAAAGGATTCAGCCCTTTCTCTTACAGGAAGCTATCCTTGTGCAGTCTCTTGTGATCTCAAAGTTAAACCACTGCAACTCGCTACTTACTGGTCTTCCTCCAAGAGCCATCAGAAATACCATGCTTCAAGTCTCATGAAAGACAAGCATCAAGACTATTCATTGTCTTGGCTCCTAGATGGTGTAATGAAATTCTGCTTGCTGTCCGGACAGGCGAGTCCCTTGCAGTCTTCAAACACAAACTGAAGACCCATCTATTTGTGGACTATTTAAACGACCACTGAACCTGCACCTGTGTTGAGTAACAAACTTTAATACTTATTGTATGTTATTGCAATGATTGTTGTCTGTTATAGAGCTTATATGTGTTTCAAACTTTTAGGCATCAGCACTGATCCCTGTATTTCTACAGAATTCTAGTTCAAAGGTATCTTGAACTCCAGCCTACTATACTGGCTAGGATGTATTCTATGAGTAAATGACAAAGCACTTTTGTAAGTCGCTCTGGATAAGAGTGTCTGCCAAATGTCGCAAATGTAAATGTCACTAAGAATTCTTACTTAAGCTTACTACAGAAATGTGCTGTGGAAACAAGAATTTAATCTAAATAGCCACACAGCACTTAAATTAGTAAAGCAAAAAACTTGAGCAGAGTGTATGTACATTTTGATGTTTATGGACTAATGTGAATACTTATATATGTATATATTTGTTATATTTGTACATGAATGTGTATGATCATAGGGGGTGGGTGGGTATACATGTGTGTGTGTGTGTGTTTCTCATCTGTACTGCAAAATTGGAGCAACGAAAGGGGGAAGCAGCAGTTGCTAGGCAACAAAGACATGTTCTAGGTGTTGTAGCTGAAGCTGTCTGGACCCAGATACTAATACAAACACACACACACACAAACCTTTACATTCTTTACTTAGGTTCACAATTTACATAATAAAAAAGGGTCCTAATTTTCTCAGTTGCAATTATCCAGTCATGGATACAATAACAGCAGAAATGATAGGTGTATGTGTTACATTTACAACAGCATTTATGATGGGGGTACATTTGGGATTATGGTTTGATAGACAAATATCTAAGGTTGGGTTTAGTGTTATGATGGTGAATATCTAAGGTTTGGTTTAGTGTTAAGACGGTGAATATCTAAGGTTGGGTTTAGTGTTATGATGGTGAACATATACGGTCACATTTAGGGTTATGATGGTGAATATCTAGGGTTGGGTTTAGTGTTATGATGGTGAATATCTAAGGTTGGGTTTAGGGTTATGATGGTGAATATCTAAGGTTGGGTTTAGGGTTATGATGGTGAATATCTAAGGTTGGGTTTAGGGTTATGATGGTGAATATCTACGGTCGGATTTAGGGTTATGAATACATTTATGGCATATAGCTGACACTTTTATCCAAAGCAACTTACAATTATGACTGAACATAACTTGAGATAAGGGCCTTGCTCAGGGTCCCTACAGTGGCAACTTGGCCTTCTGATTACTAGTCAAGTACATTAATCACTGAGTCACCACAGCCCCCACTCACCCTCAGCACTGGAGCACACCATGGTTGTGTGCTGAAAACTCTCCCAGCACTGGCACATGCTACACAAATTCACACAGTCACACACTATTCCAATCACATTACTGCGGTACTCTACACACACACACACACACACACACACACACATTACTGCCATACTCTGCAAACACACATGCCTGCACATACACTACTTCAGTATTATATACCCATACAGCTCTATGTATATTACTGCAATACTGTGCACATACACAAACACCTGCACATACATTACTGCAGTATTCTACACACACATTACATTACACAAACACCTGTACATTCATTACTGTAGTACTCTACAAACACCTGTACAAACATTACTGCAGTTCTCTGTGCACTCTCTCTCTCACACACACCCACCCACACACACACACACACATGTGCATACATTACTGTACTACTCTACACACACCCCGGCACATACATTACATTACACACACACAAACACCTGTACATACATAACTGCAATACTCTGTAGACACACTCCTGCACTTATATTACTGCAATACTTTGCACAGGCACACACACATACACATACACCTGTATATACACATAACTGCAGTACTCTGCATACACACTTCTGCACATATATTACTGCAATGCTCTTCATATGCACATAAACACACAACATACATTGCAACATTATTCTGCACACACACACACACACACACACCTGCAAATACATTACTGAAGTACTCTGCACACACTGCACACTTGTTACAATTTATCTATTTGCATATTTTATCATCTTAATCAATTTAATTAAGAGTAATTAAAATTAATTAATCGTAATTAACAAAGGCAGGGTTCCAATAGCAGAGCGTATGTAGATTAGTTCATTGTGTACTCGTGAGTACAGTGTGTAAATACAGTTTCTGTATCAGTATAGTGTAAGTGATTGTATATTAATATAATTTACTCATGAGTACAGTGTATGAATAGTGTATGAGTACAGTGATGTACATATGAGTACAGAGTGTGTATACGTACAGTAAGTACATATCTGAGTACAGTATGAATACAGTTTCTGTATGAGTGTGGTGTATGAGTATAGTTTATGTGTATGAGTGCAGCATATGAGTATTGTGTGTGTGTGTGTGTGTGTGTGTGTGTCCAGTGTCTGTATGTGCAAGACCAGATTAAGATCAGAAAGAGTTAGAGTTAGAACATTTTTACACTTCTCCTGAATACCTGAGTACACACCAGGGCATAGTCTGGGCTAGTGCGAGTACACACCCAGGACCACGTCTGGGCTAGTGCGAGTACATACCCAGGACAAGGGCTCATTTGTGGGAGGGGCTCATTACCGCTGGTTTGCTTTCTCACAGAAGAATTCTTTCTGAACCTTTCTGAATTCTTTCTGGTTCATCTGTTGACTGCTTTTTATTATTTTCCATGGATACAAACACAAGCTGTGAAGAAGACTGCAGTTTGTACACATGGCATTTCACCATCCGGGAGTACACGTAAATAACGAGCCATTTTAATTTTAGACCACTCCTGGGTTTAAAAATAGCCTTCATACTGAAACAAATATACTGATCTCACAGAGCAAGCAGACCTGTGTATGAAAACAACCTCTAGTGTCAAAACAGCGTTAGGATGTGCCTAACTGTAACATAAAGAACACATGACCAAAATGTACAAGTATAATGCCAGTGTTTATATATTTGATATTCAGATATGATAATGTGCCAAGAATTTCAGCAATCTGTTTTTTTTCAATGCTTAATAAGCACCATATGCATTGCTCTTCAAGAACACTTGTTCTACACAGATGACAGCTGCTTTCCACTCACTTCTGAGTGTCCTGGACAACTTGCAGGGACTCCAGAAGAAAAACACCTGAGAACTTCTAACAGACAGATCCAGCTCAAACAGACAGAATTCACCCATCACAGAATAAGATTTCATGCATATGAGTAGTTTGCATATGATTCTGCCTGTATGAGTACAATGTGTATGACCAAGTATGGGTACAGCGTGCATAATATTAAGTACAATGTTTACATTTATGGCACACAGCACTCTTATCCAGAGCGACTCACATATTTGTCAGTACACATCTTCCCTAGGTATCAAACACCTGACCTTGGTGTTACTAGCACCATGTGCTACATGGTGAGCAACGGTGCTTTTGTATGTATGCATGTTACCTCTTCTCCAGTCAGAGTCAGAACACTGCGGCTTTTCTTCATTCTGATTGGTTGGTTCTTCCCTCCGGAACGAACCGGAGCTGAACCCAGACAGCACAACAGATGGAGAGCCAGGTCGTGCTGGGGTCACGCCGGGGTCACATCAGAGTTACACCCCTATCCCCATCTCTCTATTACCCTGTTTTTTATTTAAAACCTCGTCCGTCCTGTACTGAACTGGTGGAAGCTGCTTTCTTCAGTCAACGATCCTCAACTTGATTTGTTGTCCAGTTTGGGGGGATACAAAACACCATCCTACTATTGGTCATATCACAATGCTTGACTGCTTTGGACTTGTCAGTGATCCTGTCTTGATTTATTTTAAAAAATAATAAAAAAAAATTTAAAGGTTAATTATCCTGAACTAGAGACACCGGTGCAATAAATGTTGTAATCCTGGTTTGTATTGGTTGCTGACACTAAATTAGTAATCCAGGTTGAAGACTGGTAGATTGTTACTGTGAGGAAGGAGCCAGCACTCGTGCGTCCCGTTCCAGCTGCAACGGCAAGATATTTGTGATTAGTGGCATTCAGTTTCACAGCTCATTGACAAAAACGGCTCACAGACTCGTGCTCAGTTATAAAATGCAGGCAGTTTCCGAAAGATCAACAATACAGCCTGGTTGGCAAATGGAAATAAAAATGTGGAAGAGACAAGACTATAGATTACGTCATGACAAACCGTCCGACACCGCGGTCGCACTTCACTCCCCCGTCACACCCACTAATGCAGACAGATGTGAAGCATCTCCGGGGTAGAGCCTCTCCAACACAGACGAACATCAAACCTCCAGTCATCAGGACAGTGCCGCGCTGCCGCAAATACAGGCATTCAAACCGCACATCCGGACAGACGCAGACCATTAACGGGCATCCGCGGACAAACGCATCAACGCTATAAGGGCAGACGCAGGCCGTTAACGGACATCCGCAGACAGACGCAGATCGTTAACGGACACCCGCAGACAGACGCAGACCGTTAACGGGCAGACGCATCAACGCTATAACGACAGACGCAGACCGTTTACGTCAGTAGCGCGAGCGCTCGGCAACAGATATATAAAGATAAACGTGCCGTTAAACGAGCTTAGGACAAGCGATGAGTCTCTCCTGGAGAAAAACTCACACTCACCGTGATCTCTGCAAGACCGATAGGTGAGAGGAAGGATGAATGGCTAGATGGTGTGATTCTGTTTCTATGCAGCCAGGTACTCGCGGAGTAAAAAGGTTCTCGGTAATATCCGCTATTCCGAGGATGTCGCGAGCGGACCCCTCCTCCGGGGTAACGTGCGCGCGATGTGTGTCTTACACACGAACACTTGCCCTCGTTACCACAGGTGCCAGTTAAATTCAAGAAAAATTAATTACTATACCACATTACATACCAGACGCACAAAACAAGATTGCTCGAACACGACTTCCATAAATTAGTAGCGATGTTGCAATTTTTGCAGAAATGGGCTTTCTGGTTTTGAGTGCTATTTACAATACCTAATATTTTCTGCAGTGCTATTTACAATACCCAATATTGTAAACAGTAATATTCTTGCTATAAATATGGAGTATAGAAAATACATGCATAATATTAAACTTAAAATGGCTCTTTAATGCGCAATAAACACACACACAGTTAAGCATATAACGCATGATCACAACTCAAAAAAGGTAACGAACTAAAGGGTGTGAATGCTTTTCTTAGATGATGTGGGCTCAGAGCAGTACCAAGCTTTGGGCTACACTTATTATCTGATCTGTTCAAAGTAGTACAGGAATTGCTGGTTGGTGAACTGGTGATCGTTGCCTCTACCGGCGGCCATGTGAAAAATGAACCTACAGAGTCGGCTCCTTCGTTGATGGGCGTTTTCCTTCCTTGGCTGTGGACTGAGCACACCGAAGTTTACAGTCATCCAGCGCTCGAGAGATCACAGACCTCTCAAACTGGACTGGTGTCTTGGATGGTCTCCTTTTTTATAATGCCCCACCCGGTGTGCTCCCTGAGATCCCATCTCAAGATGGTGGTGGGGCTTCAACCTGGGTAATCTTCCCAGTTGAGGCTGGTTGGACGTCACATAGATGACACAGCTTCTCCGTGAAGGGTCAGGTACCCTTGTCAAGCAGTCCCAAAAGAGATATCTGCCCAGAATCACAGTGTATTAAAATATCATCCAAAATTCAAAATTATTCAAGAGCTGTTTCTGGCAAAACAGATCAAAACTTTTAAAAAATGCTGTTTGCCTCAAAAGCATTCAATAGTTGCTTTAAAACCACTTTCTGCAAATATAAGATAAAGAGAAGTTTTGAAATGGGTCTGGAGCTAGACCCATCATTAGAGTCAAGGAAGTGTTTTTTTAAGAGGTTGAACACTGGCCACTTTAAAACAAATCAGGAACACTCCCTGAGGTAAAAGAAAGATTCACAATTGCTTGCAGATGAGAAACAGCATTCTAAAAATTTTAAAGAAAATTATAAAGGAAGACCATCATAAGGACCAGAGGATTGCCAGTGCATCACAATCTGTTAACTCATTCAGAGTTTTTAGAGATAGTGATATTTCGAATCAGTTTATGGAAGCTAATGGCCAACTCAGCCAACATATAAGATATGATCCAGACATGAAACAGACATGTAAATGTAAGGTGTACACTGGCCCACTGGTTCTCTTGAGTGTACACTGGTTCTCTTGAGGTTAGTTCACATTGGAGACACATCATTTTCTACTAATTATCTTACATGACACTCAAACTGAGATCACTTAAATCACAAGCACCGAAAACCACATTTGTAAGAAATGGAAAACTAAAGAGAATGCACACAAAAGTTTGTTTACAGCAGAGCTTTACTTAACAACTCAAGTGAAAATAAAAGGAAATAAGTCTGAACCTATACATGAATGTCTGGCTGGAGAAAAACAATCACTCCAGCTTCGAATGGCTGCACATAAAGAAAAGCATAGCTTTGCTGCCAAGTTAAACGATCATAAGGTCAATGCACTTATATACATGGGCACTGCAGAAAAGGGGACACTACAAAAATATCTAATATGAACATCACCGTATTTCAATATTTTTCCTCACTTATCCAATCCAGTGGTTCACAGATGCAGAATTGTCAGATAAACATGACTAGAGCGCTCACATGCTCACGCTTCTCGAGCCATCCACCAGCAGGGGGCAGCACACAGTACGTCAGATTTGCATGTCTTCCTGTCAGCCAATCGGCGTGGTTTCTGTCTGATGCTAAAATGGAGCTTTAACTGAAAGGTATCAGCACACACCACTTACTGAATAATTTCCACCTTTTTAATACTAATTACTCATTAATCAACAGCAAGCTAATAACAGTGTTGGAGTTTCCTCAGGCTTACAGACAAGGAACAATAATAAAGGGGGTGGAGGAGACAGGGCCAACAGCGAGAGTGCAAAACGAACCTTCCACATCAACACAGAAGCACAGTGAGAGTAGGGAGGGGCACTGGGCGCTACATTGGGTTAGGGGCAGTTTCTGAACCAGCATAACTCTGGCTCAGCTCACTCCATAACAGGTGTTGATACAGTGCCTGCGTCAGCACAGTTGTGCCGGTCTTCATCGGCAGGGTTGGACAGACATGCAAGAAGTGGTACTCCCACGAGGGGCCATTTCTCTGTGAACAGCCATTCTGTGTGGCATTACCTTTACTACTACTCATCTCTCTGTTCTTTTCTAACATCCTGTGCTTGTTGACATTTTACAAAACCTAATCCTTATCCGCTTTCCCGACTGAACCCTTACTAACATAAAAAACAAAACAAAAAAGTGGGACACCTGTGTGTGTGTGTGTGTGTGTGTGTGTGTGTGTACGGACAAGCACGTATACACAGTGCCTGTTAACTCTATCCTCAGTGGCCCCACCAGTTAGATCAATTATTGCATAATCCCCCTACCAGATTAATTCACTCTAAAGCAGCCAGGATGGGCAAACAGGAGGAAGGTGGGTAACAGAGAGGGGGTTAAGGAGAAAGGGGCAACTTTGAGGGTATGTGGGGGGGGGGGCTTTATTGGGGGAGGGGTTTGGTTGTCTGGCTCTTGCTGAGGAAGAGGAGTGTTCATTTGGCTTCAGTGTTTCCTGTGTCCGTCTTCAGTTCCTCATACTGAGGCTCCTCCTCCTTCTCCACCTCTTCATCTGTCTGTGAGTTTGGCACCCAGAGGCCAGAGTCAATGCAGCGCTTCATATGGTACTTAGCCTCCTGCTCTCTCACACACACACACACACACACACACACACAGTAAAGTACTTAAGAATTTAATAACACTGACACTGTGCATCTCACACACCACCCTCCCCCCCACATATACCTTGACCACCCACCCACAAACCCCTCCACTCCCTCACACACCCCATGGGTTCCATTTGACTGATAGCATACTATAGCACACACACACACACACACACACACACACTGACCGTGGGGTCCATTTTACTGATTGCATCCTGTAGCATCTGAATGTCTTTTTCATCAAAGCACTTTTGCATTTCCTGTTTTGAAAAAAAGGCACCAATTACCAATTATAACAAACCCACTATTGTTTAGCCAAACACTGTGAACACCAGGGACAGGGAGTAACGCTGCGCACGTAGACACCAGGGACGGGGAGTAAGGCTGCGCACATGGACACCAGGGACGGGGATTAACACGGCGCACGTGGACACCAGGGACGGGGAGTAACGCTGCGCACGTGGACACCAGGGACGGGGATTAACACGGCGCACGTGGACACCAGGGACGGGGAGTAACGCTGCGCACGTGGACACCAGTGACGGGGAGTAATGCTGCGCACGTAGACACCAGGGACGGGGATTAACACGGCGCACGTAGACACCAGGGACGGGGATTAACACAGCGCACGTGGACACCAGGGACGGTGAGTAACGCGGCACACGTGGACACCAGGGACAGGGAGTAACGCGGCGCACGTGGACAGCAGGGGCGGGGAGTAACGCGGCGCACGTGGACACCAGGGACAGGGAGTAACGCGGCGCACGTGGACACCAGGGACGGGGAGTAACGCAGCGCACGTGGACACCAGGGACGGGGAGTAATGCAGCGCATGTGGAGTATCTGAAACCTGACTGAAATGACGTGCGCAAGTGGTGGTGGAGCTTTACCAGGGGTAGCGAATCATAGACCTCTACAGGGTCCAGGCCCCCTGGGCCAAGGCGCTTTTGCTTCTCCTCTTCCTCGTACTCCTTCATGGCCTTTTCAATGCGGATCTTCGCTCTGCCGCGGACGCGCTCCTTAAACGACTCCAGCTCATCGTTAAACGCATCCTGGTACTGCTGGTCTGCCATCTGACACACACACAAAGAAAACCTGATTACAGCACTAAGAAAAGTTGGACTTGGGGCCTAACCACCCCAACCCCCAAATCTTCTATAATCAAGAGAAGCCCTCTGAGGCTGGAGTGTCTTAAGGGTTTGAGGAAACACCTTTATCTTGGTGAAGAACTGACGGAAGCATCCGCGAGGATCCACCTTCAGGCTCTTGGCTAGTTCCAGGATAAACTGCATCACAATCGTCTGATGAGCCACCTGCTCCATGAGGGCATGTTTCTAAAATACACACACATACACACACACCACTTGAAGGCCTGTTTCTGAAACACACACACACACCACTTGAAGGCCTGTTTCTGAAACACACACACACCCCACTTGAAGGCCTGTTTCTGAAACACACACACACACAATGGCATGTTTCTGAAACACACAAAAAAGCCTGCACCTCTTCCACCTCTAAGTCGATGCACATGATGACCAGGTAGTTTGCTGTTTCCTCACACACCAGATGAGGGTAATCAGACAGGTACTTTTGACTATCATCCCAGCGTCGCAGCATTCCTGCACACATACAGAGGGAGAGGGAGAGAGAGAGAGAGAGACTCATTTTTATTTAAATGGTTAAATAAATAACTATGGCAGCATCAAATTTAAATAACCACCTTCAACTCGAGTGGTGTGTCTGTGCGCCCTAGAGCTTCAGGAGTCATTCTAGAAATATCTAAAAACATACAAAAGCTCACACAAGCAGATGTGTACAAGCACGCACACCCTTACCAAAGTGCTTTATCTGTTTCTCATATTTCTCCACAAAGGTCTTATGCTTCAGCTCCTTCTCCTCCTCAGTGTCCACCTTTACCTCCGGCTTAACGTTCACCACACTCTGTTACAGGGAAAGGAGGGAAAGAGATGGAGAGAGGAGAACAGAGAATGAGTGTGAGAGAGCGAGAGAGGGAGAGGATAGGGGGAAAGAGAGGAAGAGAGAGTGAGAGAGTTTTTGAGTAGATGTACTCCTGCAGAATACATTGCCAGTCCTGGCGTCATGTGCAGCTCACCTTGCTAAAGCCATCTTTGCTGAGTGTATCCACGTTCCAGGGCTGCTTCTTCTCCTCTCGACGATACTCATCCATCTTCTTCTCCCAGCTCCTCTCCTCTCTCCTCAGCTGCCTTTCCTGGGCCTGGGCCTTGTCCAACTCCTGCCTGGACTCCTCTGTGGATGCACCCGCCAACTCCTGCACCTTCCTTTGCACCTCTGCCAGCTTCCTCCTGCTCTCTGATAGGTTCTTCTCAAGCTCTTCCCCTTTCTTTTGAAAGGATTCCATTCGCTCCACTCGAGCCTGAGGGGCAGGATTTCATTAGAGAGGCAGGGGAAAACACAGAGGAAGAGACACACAGGATATTATTTACACTGACAAAATAATCAAACATACATTTTCGTTTGATTTCACAAGCTCCTCCAGTAGTTCAGATACCTTTGAGAAGTATAAAACAATAGAAAACAACAATCCAGTTGCTAACCAATTCAATGGGCCTCAGGCTGACTCGGGTTGGTGTTGCACTAAACATATTTGGATATTTTATACTTCCGTGGCGTTGTGTACGATCGACATAACTAACATAAGCCAACACCAGCAAAGACTGTAGCGCGTTTAGCAAATCAGATACCTCAATCGCAAGATAACCTAGCAAACTAACACCAAAAGCTTCAGAAGACAGGAAAAGGCAAGTACGAGAAACGTCTTACGATACACAGGGCAAACTAACGGAACACATACATCACTAATTAAAAATAATAACAATAAAATAATTATATATATATATATTCTGTCAAATAAAAGGATAACGTTACTGACAGGGGTCAGCTAAGGTTAGCTTAGCAAAGAGAATTACTAAAGGCAGCAAACAAGCGAGCTAGCTAGTTAGGTAGCTGGATAATTAATTAGCTATTTATGTTTTATCTGACTTTAGGAACCATAATATAAAATGGCCAACAGACCAACAATGGTAAAATGGCCAACAGGCCAACATTTTAAATACAATTTACATTACTTGCCAATCTAGCTAGATTTCAGTGGGAAATATGTAGGTTATCTTAGCTAACTAACGCTAGCTAATACAGTAACGGCTCGACACGTAGGAAGTCTGACTGGTGAGAAGTATATTTAGTTGATGTTGAAATATACTGATCTGCTGTTACCTGGTGTCTCCACCTGAACAGGCTGGGTGTGTCGATGTTCGGATGAGTGTCGTCCTCGTCGTCAGATACCTCGATGTGGTCCCACACGCTGTAGTCGATGGTCGTCATGATCTTTACCCTGCGATAAAGCGCCCAAAGCAAACCCAGCGTACCGACAGTCAAAGCACAGTGGTGACACTCAGCGCTGCTGTGACTACTGAGCCGTTATCCTGAGAAACACGCCGCGTATCTGTAATGGTTTAGAGGTTCAACGCTAACCCTTAGTGTAGAAGAGTCTGGAAACCGCGGCGCTTCCGCTCTGACGTCATCACCCGGAGCCGCAGCGCATTGCGCGTGTTAACGGTAGATCTCAGTTAGCATGGTAGAGTACACTTTAGTGCTGCAATATACAGCCCAGACTGATAGTATAGGCAATCAACACGTTAGTACTGCAATATACAGCCCAGAATGGTAGTGTAGGCAATCAACACGTTAGTACTGCAATATACAGCCCAGACTGGTAGTGTAGGCAATCATCAGGTTAGTACTGCAATATATAGCCCAGACTGGTACAGAAGCAATCAATACCTTATTACTATAATATACAGCCCAGACTGGTAGTGTAGGCAATCAACACATTATTACTATAATATACAGCCCAGTCTGGTAGTGTAGGCAATCAACATGTTATTACTATAATATACAGCCCAGACTGGTAGTGTAGGCAATCAACACGTTAGTACTATAATATACAGCCCAGACTGGTAGTGTAGGCAATCAACACATTATTACTATAATATACAGCCCAGTCTGGTAGTGTAGGCAATCAACATGTTATTACTATAATATACAGCTCAGACTGGTAGTGTAGGCAATCAACATGTTATTACTATAATATACAGCCCAGACTGGTAGTGTAGGCAATCAACACGTTAGTACTATAATATACAGCCCAGACTGGTAGTGTAGGCAATCTACACATTAGTTCTGCAATATACAGCCCAGAGTGATATGAAGGCAATCAACATGTTATTACTATAATATACAGCCCAGTCTGGTACGGAGGCAATCAACACGTTATTACTATAATATACAGCCTAGTCTGGTACGGAGGCAATCAATACGTTAGTACTATAATATACAGCCCAGACTGGTAGTGTAGGCAATCAACACGTTAGTATTGCAATATACAGCACAGACTGGTACAGAGGCAATCAACATGTTATTACTATAAAATACGGCGCAGTCTGGTACAGAGGCAATCAACACTTTATCCAAAGAGCCAGGCATCTGTCTCAATGTTCAAAACATGTGCACAATGGCGGCTGGCCAAGAGAGGGCGCTAGGGCACCGTCCTCACTGGAGGAAATGGTTATGTTAATTTTTTTAAATAATCGATAACTACTTATATTAAGAGTGTGTTAAAAGCACAGTAATAAGTAATATATAAAATAGACTGGGGGAAATGAGCTTGATGCCCTTTAGGTTAATTTCCTCTCTCCCAGTTAGGCTCATCAATCAGTCAGTGGTGTGGTTCTGGAAGACAGAAACATTCATGCAGCAATATGACATTTGTCAGCTTCACTGGTATCAGCAGCCAGGAGAGACACACAGACTAAC
Source organism: Electrophorus electricus (assembly GCF_041902795.1). Taxonomy (NCBI): domain Eukaryota; kingdom Metazoa; phylum Chordata; class Actinopteri; order Gymnotiformes; family Gymnotidae; genus Electrophorus; species Electrophorus electricus. The sequence goes on along the minus strand of NC_137514.1, from coordinate 807,433 downwards.
AGAGCATTGGAGAAAAGTGGGCATGGACCCATTTCAGATGAAGAGCAGCAACTACCTGAAAGTTATAGACTATCATTTCAATTATCTGGCACTCTTATCCAAAGTGACTTACAATTATGACTGAGGGTTAAGGGCCTTGCACAGGGGCTCAACAATGGCAACTTGGCAGTGGTAGATCTTGAACCAGCAACCTTCCAATTATAAGTCAATTAACTTAACCACTGAGTTACCTCTGCGCAATTACCTGAAGAGGTGAGGAAGAGCATCTGTAATCCTGATGTTGAATTAGCAGTACACGGTGAGCAAGAGCGTCTTTAATCCTGATGTTGAATTAGCAGTAAATGGTGAGAGAGAGCGTCTATAATCCTGATATTGAATTAGCAGTACACAGTGAGCAAGAATGTCTTTAATCCTGATGTTGAATTAGCAGTACACGGTGAGAGAGAGCATCTGTAATCCTAAAGTTGAATTAGCAGTACACAACTCTTTCTAGGACTTTGGAGATGAACAGCAAATTGAATATGGGTCTGAAATTCTCCATGGCTCACCTATCAAAACCCGATTTCTTAATAATAGGGGTGACAGCTGCTAGTTTCAGAGCAGGGGGAACATAACCGGTTGTAAGCGATTGATGATGGGACAGATAGGAAAATGAACATTTACAGGAAGGTTACTTTATAGTATGGGAGCTTTATAGGGAAAGGATGTGGTAGATATTCTTATTCTTGGTACTAGTAAAGAGCTGCACCTTTTGATCTAAGCAGACGTGGTGGGTCTTAATGCACTAGGCGTTCGCTAAGGCACTGTGGAGCAAGACTGTTGTGTGATGTGATGTGATCAAATTGTCTAGTTCTAGTAAGAACTCTGGCTACTGCACTGCTGAACTAGCTGAAGCTTGTTTAGGCACTTAATAGCCAGATAGTAGGGCAATACAGTAGTCCAGTCTTGAAGTGATAAATGCATGGACTAGCTTCTCTGCATCCTTTTCAAAGTTTTTCAAATATTTTCAAAGTTTATAACCGGTTGTAAGCGATTGATGATGGGATAGATAGGAAAATAAATGTCGGGGAGGCAGCACTTTAAAAGAGAGGTAGGAGCGGGATCAAGCATTTGTTTGTCAAAATATTTACATCTCACTTTTACATTTGTATTATTAATACCTGAATAAATATAGGTACTTTATCAATTTCTTTTAAGCATACATTGATATGACTTATTTTAAATGAGTAAAAATCTTTACAAGCTTTGGCATTAAGGATACAACTATATCAAAAATAAAGAATAGTGCACTTCATAGATAGTCTTTATTTTTAAATATAAACTTTGAAAATATTTGAAAAAACTTTGAAAAGGATGCAGAGAAGCTAGTCCATGCATTTATCACTTCAAGACTGGACTACTGTATTGCCCTACTATCTGGCTATTAAGTGCCTAAACAAGCTTCAGCTAGTTCAGCAGTGCAGTAGCCAGAGTTCTTACTAGAACTAGACAATTTGATCACATCACATCACACAACAGTCTTGCTCCACAGTGCCTTAGCGAACGCCTAGTGCATTAAGACCCACCACGTCTGCTTAGATCAAAAGGTGCAGCTCTTTACTAGTACCAAGAATAAGAATATCTACCACATCCTTTCCCTATAAAGCTCCCATACTATAAAGTAACCTTCCTGTAAATGTTCGAGACTCAGACACAGTCTCAATATGTAAGGCTAGGCTGAAAATTGGTACAGTCAGGCATTTTATTAACTTCTTCCCATCTTAGGTAAAGGTGTAGATCTAGGGGTCCATGAGCATTGAGAGTTCTGGTAAACTGGGATGTTATGATGCTGTCACTTCACCTCTCTTGTCGTTGTGTGCAGTGTGTTGGTCATTGTTGATGTAGCGTGTAGATGGAAATGTAGTCATTGTTCTGTTCAGTGTAATCGTTAAGTGTTCACGTTTATTGCTCATGTTATATGTGAGTGCCGTTATGTTTTATGTAATTAAATGTTCGTTCATGTCGAGAGAGTCTGTGCGTCCTGCTCCACCCCCTTCAGCACTCGGGCCAGCACGTTACAGTGGTGGAGTTGACTGAGAGTGGCTCTATCCCTTTGTTGCTCCTAAATCCCTAATTAGCTAGTTTTAAAGTGAAACATTAAAATAAAATAAAGAAACAGACTTCAGAACTAGTAGAAGAGAATAGCTGGTCCTGTCCTTTATTGTAAGTCAAGTTAACAAATCTCCACTATTACCTCCACACCATACATTAGTCAATATATTCAAATTGATATTCAGTACCTATACCAGTTTGAGCTTGGTACCTGTGGTGGAAAAATGTGCTCATCAATGTGCTCATCGAGCACAGACAACTTTATGCATTGAGTAGTAAGAATGTATTAAGTTCTGTTCCCTGTATGACAGAGATAGAGATAGAGATAGAGATATGACAGTATGACAGAGATAGAGATAGCGATAGAGATAGAGAACTCAATAAATTCTTAACTACTCAATGCATAAAGTTGTCTGTGTTCGATGAGCTCTCATTTTTCCACCACAATTTGGCGTAGTCTGCAGGATGAGCAGCTCTACCGCCGAAGGGGGAAAACCAACACTTCACTGAGGACGCTCCTTGGCAAGGCTGAGCTGGGAGGGAACACCCATCCAGGGAAAAGTAACGCCAGAGTGAAGGTATTTGCCCTCTTCCTGCGGTGACTGCCTCATCCCAAAAACAACTAAGAGTGGAAGAGAGCGACTAATTGTGTAAGTAGTTCGAATACTCCCTCTGTGTGCCGTCTAGGAGCTCTCCTCTGGCATATGTATTTCATGACGATGAAATAGTAAGAATAGAGCCCAATAGGCCCGGGCCGGGGAGGAGAGTCAGTCCTTGAGAGACAGAACACAAGATAAATTAATGGGACTAAATTACAGCAGCGCATGCATTGAGAGAATAACAAAATGGGATCCCAATCTACTAAATTAATGAAATATGACCTGTCCGAGTGGAACCAGCCCTTGCATAATGACATGCGAAGGGACTATGGGGAAAATGCCATTAAGTGGCTGCCTGTGTTAGTAGAGTATTATGGGTTTCCTCGGAACAGAAGTTTAAGTTTGAAACTGCTTAATAATATGTTTAGACATTTAAAAATTTTTGTTCCAGCTATCTTGTTTGCGCTCAACACTCCCCAAAAGGAACCACCACGCAAACCCCAGTAGTAGGACACCCACCAGCAACCGAACCACTTCAACACTGGCTGATTGATTTTGTTGAACTAACTGAAGCAGAAGGAAAGAAGTATATGCTGGTGTGTGTGTGTGTATGTTCAGTAAATGGGTAGAAGCATTTTTCACTACCAAGCAAGCTGCACAAACGGTAGCCAAAATGTTCCTAAGGGAAGTCATCCCTAGGTGGGGCCTACCAAAGTGTATCTCAAGTGACAACAGCACACTGTTAGTACATCAAGGTCTCATAGAATTAACTAAACATTTAGGTATTGATATGAAGAAAGACTGCAGTTACCACCCCGCCAGTGCAGGGGCGGTAGATAGAGCTAACAGCACTTTGAAAGCTGGATTAGCAAAAATGTGTCAACAGACAGGACTTAATTGGATACAGTGTTTACCATTAGTCCTATGGCAAATGTGAACCAGACCCCAAAAGCGAACGGTGCTCAGTGCCTTTAAGACGGTTTTCGGCAGACCACCCAATACAGGCGTAGGGCCTCCACTGATGGATAACGTACTCCTAGCTGATTCCATAGTACAGTACTGCATGTCATTGCACCATGCTCTGTCCATTGTATCCAAACAGGTGCAAGCTGTCCTGCCAAGCCCTGCAGACAAGTACCTTCATGATATCGCTCCAGGCGACTGGGTATTGGTGAAAGACCTCAGAAGAAAGCAGTGGAACCAAGTGCGGTGGACAGGACCACAACAAGCCCTGTTAACAACCCACACTGCTGTTAAAATTGAAGGACGAGGAACCTGGGTACATCATACACACTGTAAGAGAGCCCCAACACCAGCCCCGACTCCAAGCAGCAGCACCCCAACAGACTAGGTCCGAACTGTGTTGAGTAGGGTGTTGCAGGTAAAACCTACCCTTTCGACACTCGGAACCGTCAAAAAACCTATAAGATGGGTGTGCTGTCGTTTGTGATACTTGGGTGCTGTATCATATTTAGTGCATACTACCAGAAAGATTCAGGTATAACCACATCTTTGATAGTATGGGAACCAGCAAGATATTTCGGCATCGACCTATAAGGTTCCGCTAAACGTTGGTTCATACACCCTATGGATCAAGAACCAGTGCATTGGGCACATGCCTTTAATAAGCCAATTAAGCAGGTAATCACAGCCCACACAGGAGAAAATTCCACGGTAAGATGTCACATCATCAGAATACCATTTAATATGTGTAGCTATACAGCATATAGAAAATACATATGGGTTTCATTAACCGGACGAGAAGTCAGGCAGACAATTAACTTTACTATAGAGAATCACCCCGATGATGGGAATACGATTAAAATAACGCTACGAAATATGTGGAATATGAGCATATCTAGTGGCAATTATTTGTGCTGTATAGAAAGGGTAGGGACTGATTATTGTGCACCGCTAACGTTGGTGGCGCTTCCACCTAAGGCAAAGCAGGTGGAAATCGCAACGGTAGAGAGAAGAGTCGAAGACACCTTATTAGAAGTGGACAATGAGGAATTAACTCTATTAGAGGAAAATATACCATTCCAGGGCCCCAACGCCACTGAGGCAGAACGATTGACAGCTGAATGTCAACACAATACAGCATACATATCGGCCATTGTGCATGCCCAACACGTTAAGCAAGATTGTCTGTGCAGACATAGGCATAGTGAACATGAAGCACTCCATGTGCCAAATTATTAACCAGACCTCAAACTGTTCCAGCCCCACCAACTCTACCACCTAAAATGATGCTGCATGTGGCTGCTAGGAGGGGTATGCAAAATGATCAATACGTCTTGCTGTTTTTATATTCCAGATCTCATTGACAATATCACTGATTATATGAATCATATGCAATCCACCATCACCCCGCCACCTGCAGTTAAAGGAGGATGGTGGGATTGGCTAACGGCCATGCTAGGCAGTTGGGCCGTGCGCATAGGGACAATAGTACTACCTATCACTCTGACTATCATATTGTTGGTGATATGTGTACCCTGCCTATTATCCATGTGTGCCGGATGCCTTGCCTGAACGGCTACAATCCAAGCTCTCAGCGCCCGTGTTAACAGCGATAAGGAAGCATCACTGGATGACCCCAGCGGGGACATCAACTTATTGTTTGTAGAATAAATGTGTGATATAGAATCAAAGGGGGAAATTTTATGGAATTCAATGAGCTTTGTGTGTTTCTATAGTCACAGCATATGATCAGGCAGTAATAATGCAACAGTTACCTTACAGAAGCCTTAAACAGTGCAGTAAACAGGATAAGCCGGCAGACCATTGCATTGTGACAGAGGAAGCGTGGTGTCAAAACCAGACGTTTCATATGATGCTTACATATCTGTCTCTGATCATGGGGTTCAGCGAGAGGGCAGAGAGAGTATTATGTGCTTAGACAGTATATGTATGATTTAGATAAGATCCTTTAAAGGAGTTGTTTTTTATTTATTTCTTTGGGCGTTATCGCCACTGTCGGTGTATAAGAGGAAGAGAAGTGTACTGCGAGACAGTTCTCTATTTCTGTCATACAAGGAACAAAACTCAATAAATTCTTACTACTCAATGCATAAAGTTGTCTGTGTTCGATGAGCTCTCATTTTTCCACCACAGTACTATTACATTACATGTTTTATACTATTTCTAATTAAATGTTTAAACCTCTTTTTCCTGTTAGCACTCTTTTTATTACCTCAGCCATGTTTTCTTCTGGCTCTACACTTTTAGCTGTGGGGCCATAGCTAGATCTGCCAGAGTCCATCTTTGCATATTATAGTTTCCTAATTTACACACCTTCATACCTGGACATGCCTAATAATGTAGTCTCTCTGCCGAGGTACACTTACCCCCATGTCATGATGTTACTGAGCCTCAACCCGTCTCAGCTGCTATGGCTCCTCCCACCACCCCCTAATGCCCCCTGCTGTAGCCCACCACACCTTCACTCTGTCCAACTATTTCTCCGTTGCCCCTGACAGATGTTCTCATGGAAGATGGGTTTCAGACATGAAAACCAGACTAAGACTTCAAGAAAACCAAAATAGACATTCATTGCTTATTTCTTTATCTTTATTATTATTATTATTATCTCTCTGTCACAACTTATTCTACTTTTTATTGTTTATTTTGTTGCTATTGTAGTGTCCTTTTGTCAACTAGAGGAGGATGCCCCCCTTTGAGTCTTGGTTCCTCTCAAGGTTTCTTCATCGTGCTCTAGGGAGTTTTTCCTTGCCACTGTCGCATTTGGCTCACTCACTGGGGGCTTGGACTCAAACACGTGCAAAAGCTGCTTTGTGACATTGGCTGTTGTAAAGGGCGATAAATAAATTTGACTCTGATACCCAAACTTTAAGACTACTAATAACTAAGACTAAGACTAAAACCAGACACGTGAATAAACTACAGACACCCCACAAAAGGCTCAACATTCAGTCATGTATCGACACCTCCAAACACCTCCAGAAGGCTCAAGTTAGTCATATATCAACACCTCAAAAAGCATCAACAGTCAGACATTCAGATCAGAGTTCCCCCATTTTGATGTTTGATGTGAACATTAATTCAAGATTGACTTCAATTAATTACATGAATGAGCAGTTGAACAGGTGTGACTAGTGAAGTGTGGTGAGTGTATATGTTTTTATTTCAATCAATCCATCAAACCTTATTTTCATTTGAGAACACATTGAAGATGGCCCTCATTTGCACTGTAGTCATACATATAAAAATGAAATGGAACTTAATCATCTTAAGACTAAACACCTAGATAAATAAACAGTAAATTAGAAAAGATTTTTTAAAATTAAGATTTTCATTAAGATGACAGTGAAAGTAATAAAATGTATATAAGCAAAACTACAGGATGTCTGTTACAGGATGTTAAGTTGCCTCCAAGATTATTTTGCTCACATTCATAGGCCGACAGGCTTCTGACGTTTACTGCTGTATGTTTCAACATATCCAGTCATTTTTAACAGGAAAAACTTTTACAGTGAACATTCATAACCCTAACCCAGTGGATATTCATAACCCAAACCCTGTGAATATTCATAACCCTAACTCAGTGGATATTCATAACTCTAACCTAATGAATAGTAATAAGCCTGTCCCAGTGGATATTAATAACTGTAACCCAGTGGATATTCATAACCCCAACCCAGTGGATAGTAATGTGGAGCTATTGTGATGTATATTCCATTTGGCTCACATTCAGCACAGCTAGACACTGATACTGAACTCCCTCCTCATGTCTACACACTGATACTGAACTCCCTCCTCGTGGCTGTAATATCCAGGGTTCAGTGGGTCTATCACATTTATGCTCCGTGTCTCTTTTGCTATGCCAGTATGGCACTTTAATGTAGGATTTAGATTAAATTGACTATTCATGTGGATGTGTTTAAGATAACTGTGATTAGCATGAATTTGACACTCACATGTAATCTTCACAGTCACACTCGTATGAGCCACTCCTTGTCCATTGCTGGCGGTGCATGTGTATAGGCCCTGGTCCTCCGACCGCATACTGTGGATGGTGACAGAGGCATTTGAGAGTGTTTGGTTTCCTGGTATCGTCCACTTATACTGAGCACTGGGGTTAACGCGGGCTGAAAATGTCAGCGTGTGTCTACCACCTTCAACCACTAATAGGATGTTGGGTAAATCTTGGGTAATCATCGGTTTATCTAAGACAGGGAGAGACACACAGAGAGCTGTTGTTAAAGATATATATATATATATATATATATATATATATATATATATATATATATATATATATATATATATATATATATACACAAATATATATAACAATGTATGTACAATATATGTATAATATGTATATATACACAATGTACAATGTATATATGGATATGTGGATATATGTGTATGTACACAATGTACAGAATGTACAGTTCCAGCTTACAAATTTCAAATCACTTCAAATGCTAGAAATATTGCATAAGGATATCTGTGCACTAATACGGGTTTGTAATCTATAAATAGAAAAGTTACTGTCTATAATTTTTTTAAATATCTGTGTTTGTGGTGGTCCACACCAATACACCTGTGTGTGGTGGTCTACACCAATACACCTGTGCCTGTGGTGGTCTACACCAATATGTCTGTGCATGTAGGGGGTTGGTTCTTACTGTAAATGGTGAGGTTGAAGACAATTTTACATTTTATTAATTCAGGTCTTGTCAGATAGCACATCATTTTGTTGGTCTCCCACTCTGTCCAGGATGGCACATCCAAAACCACAGTGGACTTGGTTTCTAATTGACCATCTCCCATCTTAGACTCCCAGCCCAGATTGTAGATCATTGAGGGTATGTTTGGTATAGAGCAGTAAACTTTAACAGGTCCTCCATATTCCACCTCCATGGTTGGGGGTGTGATGTTAAACACCGGGTACAATGCTGTTCCGTTTTCTTCTGAAGCAAAGAAAAAACAAATGTGATTAAACATGGTAGATGTATGTCCCCACTGAGAGAGATTTTTCAGCATTTATAATTGGGACTGAATACAACTTGAGCAACTGAGTGCTTAGGGCCTTGAACTGCCAACCTTCTGATTACTAGTGAATTACCTTAAACACTGAGCTACCATTGCCCTACAGGGAGAGTGTGAGAGAGGGGGTGAGAGAGTAAGGGAGAAAGAATGTTGAAAACCATTCCTGTATCTCACCCATTATAACAGGTAGAGCATTGTTCTACTAACACCAAGGTCATGGGGCAGACATTCTTATCCAGACTGACTTACATGAAGTTATGCCTTTCTCAGAACCCAGTGGTGCTTTACAATCATCACACAACTTTTTATATATAGTCAACATTCCGATGTAACAACAAATGTTGTAAATTTAATTGAGAGAGAATAGATACGATAAGCCCCAGAGAGAGAGAGAGAGAGCGAGAGCTTTCTCCTAAAGCTAAAACAAACCCAGTCCACCTACTCTGCTCCAGATTCTTTTCCACTTAATCTTTACCAATATTTGAGTTTGCCATCACTGACCAATCAAAAGTAACAACATACCGGTCTCACCCCACCATAGGACAACAATGACCACTAGAATTCACACCTGTTAAAACTTTGATTTACAGTTCTGAAAAACAACTGCTCGTTTGTGCTGGTATAGCATTATAGTTACCATGGTGACATGTCTACTCTTATCAAGACTTCATAGACCAGTGATTGGCCTACACACACACACACACACACACACACACACACACACGCGCGCGCGCGCTTACACACTTTTTTATCATCACTTCGTGTTGTGCTGTCGCTCAACTACCTTATTTTGACTTTGCTTCCTTACATGAATTTGTAGATGGTTGTAACACAACACATGTCATGATTTTCATAAGTAATGCCTCATCCTGGCTAATCATTTGTGTTCTCTTCCTGTATCAACACCACTCTCTCCTTATCACAGGTTGGTGACATCACCATCCAGTGCATTTTCCGTTGCCCCTCTTGATGTAATTCAAACTAAACTGAATCCTGCATCTTATGGAAAAAGAAGAAACAACAAACACAGATTCTGAGCTATTTACATACCAAAATTGAATATGGTAAAACTATTACATCTTTACTAATCCATTGATTGATAGACACATAATATTTGAGTCTCACATATAAGATAGCTACAATTGTTCCAAGTAGCAATGCTAGCCAGCTACATAGCTAGTTAGCTAGCTATATTAGCTATGTTTAGTAAATAGTAAATAGTTAACCTAAATTAATATGATTTCTAGTTACTTCTAGCTAAAGTGTCTAATTCCCTTAGAAAGTAATTTTGCTTGTTGCAAGCACTTATTGAGAATGCTTCTGCATGATTCCTTGAGATAAGGACACTTACCTGCCAAATAAGATATTTTCTGTAGGTAAAATGACCAAATCAGTTCACATGAGTAAACTTTAATGTATTTCTAGATTTATTATTTAATAAATAATGGCAGGATTAAAATCATTTTCAAATGTAACAGAATGTTTTAATTCAGCTCGTCTTTAACCTTTGATTTGTAAGTTTAACTGTTACTGTTAAATGAAATGGAAAATAATTGATCTAATATATCCATTTAGGACTGCCAAACCTCTCAGAAGAACAAATAATTCCTCTCCCACATCAACCCAATAACATAATTTACAATCAGATGTTGTTTTTACCCTTTTTGGACAATATAAACTACAGAAAGACCAAAGAGTACTTTTGCTTTTAATTTAAATAGTTAAATTTAAATAATGGGCAAGTTAGAAGTTTTCAAGATCTGAAGGAGATATCTGAATTTCAACAGAAAAACTCTAAAAACAAAACAAAACAAAAAAAAACACTATAAGAGTGAAATGTTGAATAATAATATGCATAAAGCCTGTATACAATATTAACACATACATTGTTTGTCATTCTCTAAAGACTCTTGGTATAAATTCCAATTCAGTTCAAATTAATTATGTATAGCAGTTCCTACATTTGTAGCTTTAGTGATTTCATATATACAAGTCCAGGTCTGGGCCTCTAATTCCACATTATACAGTCTAATCTAAATGGCAGAAAGAGGTTGTTGTAACCATCACTGAAGTTGTGGTATTACCTATGTGAAACAGAATGATTCTCCAAAATTAGGAAAATGTGTATTTAGTTCTGAATGAAATGTTAGAATGTACTATGTTGTACCTGAGCAATATTTAATCAGTTGTACTGAGAAGGGTTAGATATTTAATTTTTGTATTTATGACTTTTAATATTTATAAGCCTTTTACTACAAAAAACTAAAATAAGAAACTTAAAAATCTGGTTATATGTTAAACAAAATCAGTGATTCAATTGTCAAATAAAATGAGTGGTTAGATGTTAAAATCAGTGGTTGGATTTACCACAACTGGTGTAAACAACAAAAATGTAAACTTAGATGTGACATAGAACAGGCCCCACCTGTACCTTTCAGTTGTGAGACAGAAGAGGCCCTTTGCTCATTTGATCTGTGTTATAACTGAAAGTAGCATGACTCACCTACACATGTGGGAGTCCAGAAGTTAATGAATGAAATATTTTAAATTAAATGCTTGTGGTCCATCAGACACAGCCTCAGTTGCTCAGTGCTCAACAACCCAACAGATGGCCTCAGGCACTCTGTACCCATCAGATGCAGCCTTGGACACTCAATACCTAATAGCCTCAGACACTGGCTCAGATGCTTAGGGCCCAACAAACAAAGCCTTTGATGCTTACTTTGGCACTTACAAAGAGAGGCTCAATAACTATTCTTCAGTGATAATTCCAAAAATTCAGTACTTTCAGATATATTTCCTGGGCCACTAAAACTGATTAAGCATCTCTTACAAAGATACATTTTGACCTATAAGTTAATTGCAATAGTTTTCTAAAATCAGCTTAGGAAATTGTTAAATGAAAATTGTTATGATGGTGACTTTCAGTTTGGTTTCTCGCTGCATCTCAGCATTGAGACCGCTGTTATACAGGTCCAGAATTATATTTTTCTGATCATGGATTCCGATAAGATATTTATGCTGGTGCTTCTTGATTTTAGTGCTGCACTTGACACTGTCAATCATAACATCCCCTTATATAGACTGGAAAGCCAGGTAGGGCTGTCTAGAGTGGCCCTTAGCTGGTTCAGTTCATACATGAAAGGCATAATTATTTCCCTTAGCAAATGTAAATCTAAACAAGCATCCTTCTGGTGTCCCACAAGGATCCATTTTTGGACCCTATATGTTTTCACTAGGGCAAATCCTTAAAAATGACATTCAGATTGATCAAGCTCTCTCCCCAAATGTCTACGAACATATTGTTTCTTTCTCAGTCCCTGGAGCTAATAAACAACTGAAAAGAAGCTTTCTACAAATTAACAAAGAACTAACTGTCTCTATCTAACACTCACCACATACACAAACACATGGATACACATGGATACACACATACTCATGGGCACACATGCACAATAAAATTATTTTCGAGGTTTGAGTTTGGTTTGAAATGGGAGAGAGAAGACTGAGTAGGAAGCACAGACGCTGGTACACACACTTCTCAGTTTTCTACTCAACATCATTTGACTTTCCCATGATCAACAGCACAGTTGGTAACAGCAAGAAACCATACAAAAGGAAACCCATCCTGTATGAACATACACAGCCCAGCAGCCCACCAGTGTCTGACCTACCGACGCGGACTAAACACCAGTGTATAAGCTACTGACAAACAAAGTATGGTGTCGGGGACGCCAAACTGACCCACACACCCATGTTCCCTCTTTTTATGGCTGGAACGTCCAGAGCAGTACTCCCGTGTGTGTGTGTGTGTGTGTGTGTGTGTGTGTGCTTGTGCATGCGTACTATGCATATAAGCATTTATTAAGCACTACAATGTGTATGTGTTTTAAGCATATTAACATAAATAAAACAGAGACCCATGCCAGTGTGCGCATTTGAAAACAGCAGTATCCTGAGTCAGTGTGTGTTTCCTCATATCATTTCCAGCTTACACTATACTGTCCATGTGACAACACATGCAATCCTGTAGATTGTTTATTCCTTGAGGGTTCCTATTATTGCATTACATGAATGACAAAGGTCAGATAAGGATTACTATAGAAACATAACATCCTTTATCAGATTGGGAGGGGAGCAGCAGCACCAACATATCAGAATTAAGTGGTTAAGGGGAGGAGAGGGTGAAGGGGATCATTGCTCTTAAACTTTGCTAGCCACTGATTGTATGTGACCAGCATGTAGATGGGCCTGGGTAATCAGGGACATGAAAAACGAACATTCCTGCTCTAGAAGACAACATTCTGGTGCCCTCTAATGCATCCTTTAAAGTATTGCTTAAGATTATCAGAACAGTCTCACTACGGTTTAAATATTTTCATGTGAGTGTATTAATCTAAAAATCTTAGTATCTCAAGCCCCCTTGTCCAGGTGCCCCGTTCAAGCAAGGAAGTTCGTTCTACCAGCTGGGAGCCAGACCAGAGAATAGTTTTAATGCTTGTCTTCCATGAGACATGAAGCATGGTGTTTCAAGCCAAGCCATACTTGAGGTTCGAAGTACTCAAGGTACGGATCGGGCTTTGACCATTGACATCATGTATGGAGGAGCTGGTCCATTTTTGGCTTTGTAGGCAAGCATCAAGTTTTTAAATCTGATGCAGGCAGCTACTGGAAGCCAGTGAAGGGAGTTCAGCAGTGGAGTAACATGTGTGAACCTCAGAAGATTGAAGACCAGTTGTGATGCTGCATTCTGGACAAGTTGTAGAGGTCTGATGGCTCTTAGAGGAAGACCAGCAAGTAGGGAGTTGCAGTAGTCTAGCTTTGAGATTATAAGAGTCTGAACAAGTACCTGGGCAGCTTCCTGTGAGAGAAAGGGTCAAATCCAGATTTGAAACATGAGTTGAGAACGACAACTGGTTGTCCAAAGTTATGGTCAGGCTACGAGCTAGCTTCAGCTCTAGAGGATAACACTACAAAAACCCCAGTACTAGAGGATAACACTACACTACACACATACACTACAAAAGGTTGAAAACTGAGTAAGTGTGCCCAACAACTCTGTAACAAATCAAATTAAATCTCAAAATAAGAGTAGACCACAGAAAGCTAACAATTCTTAAATTAATAACAATGATCATTATTCTTTCAAAAATATTTTTTATATATCTTTACATCCCATGTTCAAATGTCTGATTTCCTTATGTTCTGGTGAACATGAGTGTGAAAATGTTTGATTATGAAAGATTTTTTGTGTGTTTCATTACTAGATATTACTTACAAAACAATATCAATTATGAGAGGTTTCTTAAAACTACAAGGATATCAGTGTCATTTAGTGATAAACTGCTGTGAAAACTCCATGGATATCGGTGTGTTATTTTTTCCCCATAAACAAAAGGGAAATAAAGGAACAATGGTTGTCATTGATGTAAATATTGTTTAATGTATAAATTCAAATGACACTTTAATCAATTAGAAATGTGTACTGCTGCGAGTTTGAGCAAACTAAGTGGAGCAGTGGCCTATCCTTTGGCGCCATCTTGTGGGCAAAGTTGCACAGTTCCAGTTCTAAAGACAGCAATTGGAATTATGTATATATGCTTCAGTAAACGTCACAGAACATAAATCCAAAGTTCATGGCACTGGACTTAGGTTCACGGGTTTAGATTCGGCATAAATGATAAAACAATACTAATCAGTCAGTTTTTTGGCAAATGGTCAAACAAAATATTATATTGGTTTGATATTTGAAATCATATTAAAGAGATATTTGAATATTTGCATTAAAGGCACTTTGGCACACCATGACAGGAAATTAATGAAATGGAACTTGGGACCATCACCATCATCATCATGCTGTGCTGTGATTCCATTCATCTCCACCTCTCTGTTCTCCTTGTGTTGTGTTGTGTTGTGTAATGTTCTATTAGTGTAAATATTGGATATTTTATAGATTTAACTTTACTCACATAAATAGCATCTAATTACTCCTTTTAGCTAGCTAATTTAAAATTTAATATAATTTCTGTTACCTACTGTAATTGGGTAGACAAAGTCAGACGCTCACGGATAAGAGGTTCCGGTTTTATTATAATCCATCAATAGTCAGAGAACGAGCCAGGGTCAGAGCCAGAAAAACGAGATCAGGTATCAGCACAATCATGAAGTAAAGACAGTCGAGTCGAAAGCCAAAAAAGCTATCTAAACACAGGCAGACTAATCTGAAGGGGCAGGAAGGAGACAGTAGAGAGAAAACACAAAATCTGATATACAAAATCTGATACACAAAATGACAAAACAGTGAAACTGGAGGCAATACTTCGCAATGGTAAGACTGACTAAACAGGCTTAAATAGACTGGGAATAGAAGAACAGGTGATGTTATAATCCAGTGACGATGCTCTGACGAACTGTTTGTGATTGGCTGGGTTGTTATCCGGGTGACGAACAGCAATCCTGCATCTTATGGAAAAAGAAGAAACAACAAACACACAGATTCTGAGCTATTTACATACCAAAATTGAATATGGTAAAACTATTACATCTTTACTAATCCATTGATTGATAGACACATAATATTTGAGTCTCACATATAAGATAGCTACAATTGTTCCAAGTAGCAATGCTAGCCAGCTACATAGCTAGTTAGCTAGCTATATTAGCTATGTTTAGTAAATAGTAAATAGTTAACCTAAATTAATATGATTTCTAGTTACTTCTAGCTAAAGTGTCTAATTCCCTTAGAAAGTAATTTTGCTTGTTGCAAGCACTTATTGAGAATGCTTCTGCATGATTCCTTGAGATAAGGACACTTACCTGCCAAATAAGATATTTTCTGTAGGTAAAATGACCAAATCAGTTCACATGAGTAAACTTTAATGTATTTCTAGATTTATTATTTAATAAATAATGGCAGGATTAAAATTATTTTGTTGGGAATTGTAGTGAGCTTGAGACATGGGCGGTATGACGCATACCAATCTGTATGCTGTGTTAACATTCCTTTTTGCCAGCTACACTATCTGAACAAATATACCTCTTAAAGCAAAGGAGGGACCAACTCCATATTAATAAGTGTGGATTTAGAATGGGATGGTGTCATAAAAGGTCCAGTAGATGTAATGTGTAGGTGTCCCAATATTTTTGGCCATATAGTGTATCTTAAGTTATAATTAGCCAGGATGGCTCGCTAGCTAGTAAAGCTAAAAAACAAACAAAAAAACAAAACAAAAACGTGTGCGCCACAGTAAATCGCGGTTGAACATGTAGTTCAGGCTCAGTAAGCATGCTATATAGCAAATCAATCAGTATCATTTTGTGAATTTTCAGTGTAGAATGAGATAGCTAGTTAGCTAATTAACTTCACAAACAGCCAATATTTAGAAGAGACATTAGCTAGCTAGGAGTTGCTAACGCACTATGGATTTTTGTCATTTGTATCTGGGTTTAATGTAGCTAGGTTAGTTAGGTAATGAGCGAATAACATTAATTAAGATGTTACACTGTGGCACCTTTATAAACTGTATTTTAACCTCTAACGTTAATGTATCGGTTTTCAAACTTTCTCCAATCGACCAAAGTTGATATTATGAATTTTTGGCCAGTTCTGGGCAGTCGTTTAAATACATGCTCAGCATAAATATTAAATTCAGTCTATTAAAACATGTTCGTTAATCCAATGTACTGAACAGAAGTCATGTGAGACGTGGGAAAGCGAGGCAGGACGCACAGAGCGTGTCGAACACACACAGATGTTTATTAGCATGCGTAGGGTAACAAACAATGTAAAACACAACAGTGACACTACGTCTAATGAGACAAAACGCATCACACGATATACAGTACTATGAACACTACTATATAGCTGGTAAAAGCTCACACCGGGTTAAACACCTGCAAGGACTGAGTATTACACAAGGACTTAAATATACACGTTAAATGACAACTAACGAGACAAGTGTACCATGGAACCCACTACATTACATTTACATTTTAGGCATTTAGCTGATGCTTTTATCCAAAGTGACTCAAAATAATGACTGAGTACAACTTGAGCAATTAAGGGTTAAGGGCCTTGCTCAGGAGCCCAACAGAGCCAACTTGGCAGCAGTGGGGCTTGAACCAGCAACCTTCCAATTACAAGTCAAGTAACGTCTGGAAAATGTGTGTTTTATTCATTACAGTGTCTATTCTCATGGGAAATTCCATTTAGTTGGCAAGTAAACAACAAGTCTTTCCTCTACCAGCAACAAGCCTGGACAGGCTTTCTGTGGGAGCCCAGGGCTCTACACATGGCCCCAGTGTGGGGCTACAGCAGAGCAGTTCAGTCTTGTACCCTGGGCCTATTGTGGGACTACAGCAGGGCGGTTCAGTCTTGTACCCTGGGCCCAGTCTGGAGCTACAGCAGAGCAGTTCGGTCTTGTACCCTGGGCCCAGTCTGGGGCTACAGAAGAGTGGTTCAGTCTTGTACCCTGGGCCCAGTCTGGGGCTACAGCAGAGCGGTTCAAACTTTCTTTCATAACTTTCTTATTCTATTCTATTCTAAGGATCAAACACAGCACCCTTCTCAGCCTGTCTAAACAGCCCTGTTCAGAACAGCCGGTCAGAGTGCCTGTTCCTTTAAATGATAATAAGCCACTGCTCATGCCTCCTGCACTTCCGTGGGATTTGCTGATGCGAGTATGGTTTCACACTACCATGCGACTGTTGGATCGTTAACCCTGGGAGAAACACAGCAATGCAACCATATATATATTTGAACTGGAGTCAGACCCTGAGTTTGCTTTGAGGTCAGATCTCTGAGTCAGACCCTGAGTTTGCTCTGAGGTCAGATCTCTGAGTCAGACCCTGAGTTTGCTCTGAGGTGAGGTCTCTCTTTGCTGAATCTAGCAGTAACACACACCCTAACATATACACCCCCACACTGCAGAGTGTGCCTGCTTCCCAAATTAGAGATATACGTAAAGCACATTTCCCCTTAGCACAAAAATGCTAACATCTCCTCAGGGGAACACAGCTGTAATTTTGACTACATTTTACTCTCATGGTATTCACATATTGTTAAGATTCACCTTACAAACATTCAACTAACAAATGAATATCATTCAACTAACAAATGAATATCATCATTCAAGTTAATGTGGATCCTGCAGTAAGCGTGCTTGCACCAGTAACCTTCTAGAAAGGTAACATTTTACTGCAGTCATAGTGGTAGCTAGTGTTAAACAGCGAAAGAAACACAGCATAATTATTTTTTAAATACTTACATTTAATGTTATATAGAAAGGGGAGCCAAATCTGAGGCTTGTTTTAGCCCATGTTTTCTGACATAAGCAGCCCACAAGAAACAACCCTAACTCTAATCCCTGATCCATGATCACCACATAAAAACACACACATAAAGTAATTAAAGGCAATTAAGTTAAAATTAAATATTAAATCAAATCCAGCAAATCCAGTGATGTGTTTGGGTATATAGTGATGTGTTTAGGTCTCTAGAGATCTGTTTGGGCCTATAGTAATGTATTTGGGTCCATAGTGATGTGTTTGGGTATATAGTAATGTTTTGGTCCATAGTGATATGTTTGGGTCTATAGTGAAGTGTTTGGGTCCATAGTGATGTGTTTGGGTCCATAATTATGTGTTCCTTTAAGGTTTCAGGGACGAATACAGCCTGAGCACCAGGGCTGGTCATCTTTTGCATCAGTGGCACATTCTGGTTTCTTAAGATCAATCACTGTTACACGTCTCAGTCTAGGTAGAGGATTCTGTAACATTACAACATGATGTAATAACAGCCAGCGATTGGTGAGTGGAATAACAAACGAAACAGACGAAGTCAATGCGGTGCATAGCAAGTGTATTACAAAGTGCTGGAATAAACATACATCCATACAGAGGATCAGCGTAACAACGTAAGGAAGGACCAAGATAAAAAAAAAACCAAACAAACAAAATACAGCGTACACTCGCTCCCTATCACCAAAGAACACAGACACAGAACCCATTTGCCTCAAAACAAACTGGCAGCCCCTTCTTACAACACCGTGATCCACTGCTATGCTTAAGAAAGATATTTACAACAGACTAGATATGTACATATATATTCATATGCAAAGCAGCCAACTATCAGAGGGAGAACATTAACTTGAAAGTCTGGGGCAGAATACAAGGCCATACACCGAGTTCTAAGTCAGTCGAATTCAAAACAATTGCACAGTAACAACACAACACAAGTCTTTTTTCCAACACAACCAGCCTGTCTCTCTCTCTCTTTCTCTTCCTCTTCCTCCTTTTATCTGGTGAGCCGGAGGTTGGTGATCCTGGCATGGAGACGCAACATTGGGACTGGGTCCAAGTGCGGAAGGGAAATGACCCACAAGACCTGGCATGAACCTACAACACAGAAGCAAAGAAACCAGGGCACACATACATAACACATGAAAGACAGACAAACCAGGGCACACATACATAGACACACATACATAACACACGAAAGACAGATAAACCAGGGCACACGTACATACACACACATAAATAACACATAAAAGACAGACAAACCAGCGCACACATACATATACACACATATACATAACAACTGCTTATCTGTAGTTCTTAGAAAACATACCCTACAATTCAAAAATCATTAATGAAGTTTTGTATGACATCTGTCACTCTTTCATCTCTAAATGTTGTACTTTATTTTTATGCCATATCATTTTTACCACCAAACCTGTCATAATCTAGATATTAAGATGTTTATGGTGAAATGTGTACTAATTCAAAACCCAAACCTGTGATTTAAGGGCAGGTGAGTGTTCAGGAATATGGGTGCAATTAACTGGATGCAGTATTTTAGAGTTACAAATACCTCAGGGAATTTTGCTACATTTGACCACGGGGGGGCACTGGAGGGCATGAATTGCTTTTCCACTTTTGCTCCAGGCTTTGAGCTCTGTTCTGTAAAGGCCCACATTACAGCCCCATTCGCACCTCAGCATGTGATCTGCTTCTGTATATATACATACAGATAATCAAGAATACTCTGCGTTTTCACCTTGTATTTCTATGTTTTTTGGCCTGTATCATTAATGTCAGTCAATTTCAGACTACTTTACTTACAAGTCTGTTCCATCACAGTCATATTATTTATTATGTTTAGTCTTTTTGGGGGGTTGATTTAGTGTTAGGTTTAAATTAGTTCATTTTGAATGTTATTTTACTTCACTCAGTTGAGATGATATTTCATTGTGTTTATTTTTTGTATACATATGCATTCAGACACATGCACACATACACGCAGACACAGCCAACAGGTTGTATAAAGTGTGTGTGTGTGAGTGTGCACATGTGCATGTTTGGGTATTCGTGTGTGTGTGTGTGTGTGTGTGTGTGTGTGTGTGTGTTTGTGCACTCTAAACCAGTCGGACACTCAGTAATGGAGGCGCCAGAGCTCTTTAAGAATCAAAGGCAAGGGGCGGGGCCAGGGAGGAAGTGTCTACCTGAAAATACAGGTGTGCACTACAATCAAAGCCCTGCTCACTAAAATGACTGACTCCCAACGCTAAACACAGGGCACCTCAACGAGGGAGTGTGTGTGTGTGTGTGTGTGTGTGTGTGTGTGTGTGTGTGTGTGTGTGTGTGTGTGTGTGTGTGTGTGTGTGTGTGTGTGTGTGTGTGTGTGTGTGTGTGTGTGTGTGTGTGTGTGTGTGTGTGTGTGTGTGTGTGTCCGCCAGTAGGATTTGTGGATTTCCAGTGGCAAACATGGCAGAGGAAATGTGGCGTTGAGCAGCTGTCTGTTTGGGAATTTAAGGAAAGGAAGTTACAGTGAGCTTTAGCCAGTGCTAACCCTGCTAACCCTAACCCTTCCTCTCAGTAAAGTTAGTGTGAATTAGTGTTAATGCTGGTATTTTGGTGTTATGTGGGGTTATATGTGGAATATTAGGTAACTGTAGATGTGTAGATTTAACACTTTATAAACATCACATTACAGGATCAATGAGTTGCATGCTCATAGAGACATTTTGTTTACTGTCAATGACCTATCTATCTATCTATCTATGAATAAAAATCTTTTGCTTTTGATTACTGAGTTTTGCTTAAGCAGTATTTGCATACAGAAAAAAAATTAACTCCTTCAGAAAAGTAGTAATACCAGAGAGATGATGTGTGAGTAAGACTGTGAAGACATCTGGATGTGTATAGTCTGTCAGTTTGTGAGCAAATTCTGTCCTCACTCTGTAAAACATGGTGTGGGGGCAGGGAGTAGGCTATTACTATGGCTGTGCTTCAAAAGTTGTTTTTTTTTTTTTTTTACTTTATGTTTGTGTTTTAATGTTAACATGAAAATATTTGTGATATAATTTAGTGTGGTTAGAGAATACGCTTTCCCAGATGTTTTAAAATATTAAAGTTAGTGGGGGGGGGGGGGGGGGGGGATATGGTTGAGAGAGACAGAGAGAGAGCAAGGGAGAAAAAGATATGAAATTGTTTCCTAACTGTCTAAGGTGGCTTGAGGTTTTCAACTGACATGTTGAGACAAGTGAGAAGGTTTGTTTGTGTGTGTGTGTGTGTGTGTGTGTGTGTGTGTGAGAGAGAGAGAGAGAGAGAGAGAGAGAGAGAGAGAGAGAGAGAGAGAGAGGGAGATCACAAAACCAACAGGCCTGTGTGTTCTGATGGTTGAGCAGAGACTGATTACAGATCAGTTTTGTTACTCTTTCTCTCAAACTGTTTTTAAACTGTTTTTAAAAATGTATCATTCAGAATCTTCTCAAGTAAACAGACACTTCATGGTCATTTACAAACGTTTAATGTGTTTTCAGTGTTTTAAGTACCATTTGCATGTTCTGAGTACTATTTGAGTGTTTTGAGTACCATTAAACTTCTCTAACTCCCTCTTTTAGCCTTCCTCCTCCTACTTTAAGGTGAAACTGATTCATGATTCTTCTGTGGCAGAGAAACAAAACCTCGTCTGTCATACCTTTCAAACACAGTATCCACTAGGCTGTAGCTATAGTCTGTAGACTGTAGGTGTAGACTGTAGGTGTAGTCTGCAGGCTGCAGCTGTAGTCTGTAGGCTATAGCTGTAGTCTGTAGATGTAGCTATGTCAGATGTAGGCTTTAGCTGTAGGCTGTAGTCTATAGCTGTAGGCTGTAATCTGTAGCTGTAGTCTGTAGTTTGTAGGCTGTAGCTGTAGTTTGTAGGCGGCAGCTATAGTCTGTAGGCCATATCTTCAGGCATAGGCTGTAAACTGTAGCTATAGTCTGTAAACCTGTAGTCTCTAGCTATAGTCTGTAAGATGTAGCTGTAGTTTGTAGGCTGTAGCTGTAGTTTGTAGCTGTAGGCTATATCTATAGGCAAGGGCTGTAGGCTGTACCTGTAGCCTCTAGCTGTAGGCTGTAGCTGTGGTCTGTAAGATGTGGTCTGTAGCTGTAGGCTGTAGGCTGTAGTTGGTAGTCTGTAGACTGAAGACTGAAGACTGCAGTCTGTAGTCTGTAGTCCTGTAGGCTGTAGTCTGTAGGAGAATAATGAACACAGAGAGCAACCTGCCTACTGGAACAAATATTGTGTGTAATTAATTATTAACAGTGCTGTGATAGAGATGAGAGGAGAACAACTATGTACATCTGGATGGTGGAAGAGGCATGACTTGAGTGTATAAATATTCAGCCTCCCCATTTTGTTTATTCAATAATTATTGTTCTAATTATTGATTTTAAAGTGCATTCACTGTTGCTCTGGGGAGACTATCTGCTCGGAGATACCAGCAGTGGGTCTCTTTCAGCATTAAGACTCACACCACATCTTCAAAGACTCAGGGCTGCGCACTCCAGGAAAGGTGTGGCTCGTGAGTCAAGTTGTCCTGTCATAAACTCCAGCAGCTGTGCACGCATACCTGCCCCATGCGCGACGGCACGCAGGGACGAGAAGAAAGGATATGACCATCATGCTGAAGTGAGACTGCGTTATTTAATGGACAGAACAACTTCCCACATGCACTGAATGGTACTCTTGTTCAACAGGTAATACCTTTTTCATTAGCCCAGTTTTGAAGATTAATTTATTTTAAATGTTCAGCAATTTTCAAAATTTTAAAATACTTTTACAATTATTAAAAAACCTACCATGGTTTGCACTGAAAGACAAAACGCAGAAACAGAAACATACATGTTTGTGTATGTTTGTGTTCATACATATTTGTGTATGATTGTGTTCTATGTTCATTTTTGTTCCCTGTATGTATATGTATGTCTTTGTATGTTACGTCCTGCTATGTGCCAGTAGTAAAAGATAGTGCAACATATCAGACGATCAGACACTTCCTTTCTCTCTGTACATGACAAATTACCATGGACACGTTGTCCAAGAGATCCACTGGGCTAACGTTAGTGGACAGACAAACATACAAGCCAAAGCAGGGTTTTTTTGATCAAATAAGCAGTGTGCTCAAATAAAGGGTTTATAACCACTTATTTTTAAATACAATGACTGAAAGTTAAAGACAGTAAAATTTCAGTATGGTAGGCTACACAAGGTTTCTAAAGTAAGAACATGTCAGATAGAGGTCCTTCATCAGTTGTGCAAGCAAAGTGTTTCTGACGTTCTAGGAGGTGAAAATAGTTTCACAGTTAAACTGGTTACACCTCCTAGAACTAAGAAGCAATTTGCTTGCACGGCTGATGAAGGATCTCGGTTTGAAACATCCAGTTTCTCTGGAAACTGTGTGTACTACACTGAAACACACACACACACACACACACACACACACACACACACACACACACACACACACACACACACACACACTACTGCTTCACCCAGATCTTGCTAGCTAAAACTGCACTTGGTGAATTCTTATGATCTAATGTCTACTGGATGAAACTGGTCTGAACCAAAGGCATGATGATGAGAGTGCTTCCTGGCTGTGTGTGTCCAGTGCTTACTCACTAGCACTCAGGAGCTCTGCAACGCTGCTTTCTTATGAAGACAACTATAAAATAAACCGATATTTTAGAGCTATTCTGCTCATCCTCTCAGTTGTTCAATCTTACTGAGTATGGGCTACTCTCAGTTGAAGAGTGTTACTGAATATAGGTGGGAAGGTGAGGGGAACATCTAACATGTAATATATAACGTAACATATAATATGTAATATATACCATATAACATACAACATGAAATATACAATACACAACACATAACATGTAATATATATATCTGTAACATGTAATCTAACATGTATTACATAACATGTTTGAGGTGCGTGTGTGTTTCACTCAGGTCTTCCTTCTACTATACAGAGACCACACACACACACACACACACACACACACACACACACACACACACACACACACACAAAGTGGCTTTAGTGGTTGTAGTCACTTTGATCATGTGTCATTCAACTCAGAATAAGACAGGCTTGAAGGTTTGACTGTGACTGATTTGGTGTTAAGGTGGGAGGGTTAGGTTCAGGGCGTTAGGGGTGTTATGGTAGGAGTGTGGAGTTTGAGTGTTAAGGTGGGAGGGTTAGGCTCAGGGCGTTAGGGATGTTATGGTAGGTGTGTGGGGTTTGATTGTTAAGGTGGGAGGGTTCTGGGTTGTAATACAATAGACATTCATTGTTTATCTTTTAATTAAATTTTTTCTCTTTCACGATTTATTCTACTCTTTATTGCCTATTTTGTTACTATTGTAGTGTCCATTGTCAGCCTGCTGTTAGAGGGTGCCCCCCTTTGATATATATTTCAGTGAAAAGAAGAAGATGCATATATGCCAATAGGTCATGAGAAACATAACACTACTTGGCTTGGCTTATGTGGGAGAAAACATTTCAATCAATATTCAGAATTATTAACTGCAAGATTCTAAATGAGCTCATGTTTGTAAGTAATGAATCAATTCATATAGCATATAAAGTACATTATATTTAGCTGACACTTTTATCCAAAGCGACTTACAATTATGACTGAGTACAACTTGAGGGTTAAGGGTCTTGCTCAGGGGCCTATCAGTGGCAACTTGGCAGTTGTGGTGCTCGAATCAGCAACCTTCTAATTACAAGTCAAGGACCTTAACCACTGAGCTACCACTGCCCTAGTAAAAGTAAAAGCTCCAATATAAACACTAAAATCAATTTAATTTGACTTTCATTAAAAAGACATTTTTTACAGTTGTTCAGTTAGAATTAGAATTTATTTTCCCATGTGTTTCTCCCATGGATGTCTGATACAGATTTGGCCGTTACATTTACTGTGTGGGTCAGAGCTGGGGTTGAGTGTGTGAAGGTCAATGCTGGGGTTTAGTGTGTAAGGGTCAGTGTTAGGGTTGAGTGTTAGTGCTGGGGTTTAGTGTGTGAGGTTGAGTGTTTGGCTTGAGTGTGTGTGGGTCAGTGTTAGGGATGAGTGTGTGAAGGTCAGTACTGGGGTTAAGTGTGTGAAGGTCAGTGCTGGGGATAATGTGTGAGGGTCAGTGTTAAGGTTGAGTGTCAGTGCTAGGGTCTACTGTGTGAGGGTCAGTGTCTGAATTGAGTGTGTGTGGGTCAGTGTTGAGTGTATGAGGGTCAGTGTTAGGGCTTTGTGTGTGAGGGCCAATTCTGGGGTCTAGTGTGTGAGAGTCTGTGTCAGGGTTTAGTGTGTCACGGTCAGTGCTGGAGTTTAGTGTGTGAGAGTCAGTGTTAGGGTTGTGTATGTGAGGGTTAGTGTTAGGGTTTAGTGTTTGAGGGTCAATGTTAGGGTTGAGTCAGTGGTGGGGTAGTGTGTGGGTCAGTGCTGGGGTTTAGTGAGTGAAGGTCACTAAATTTGGCTCTTTAGTTAAGCTTTTGTAGACCAGATAGGATCAGCTGGGTGCTTCCCTCTTGCTTACGTTAGGGCTTGGGGTTAAAGAATAATTATAGTGTCTCACTCAGTAACACAAACACACACACAGAGACACACAGACAGACACACACACACACACACACACACACAGTGTGTACAGTACACTTGATCCTGGTAATTCATTAGTACAGTGATATAAAGTATGTGGGCACCTCTACTGGTCAGGCATTACTGACCAATGGCATATATTACTGACTGTGTAACAGACGCTAACCCAGACTATATATACTGTATATCACTGTCTGTATAACAATAGTGCCTGTATAACAGACCAGACTGAACACTACTGATCAGCTGAATATATTAGCCTATGTAACACTTCTGAATGACTGCACATATTATAGACTTTGTATCAGACACAACTGACCAATATAAGCTATATATAAAATCAGTGTCTGATACACAGTAATAATAATAATAACAATAATATAACTGACTGTACATATTTGTGCCTGTATATTAGACACTATTGACCAACAGTATATGTTACTGTTTGTGTATCAGACACTATTGAAACACATTTAAGCCCATGTTTTTAAAGGTTATTGTATGAGGGCTAAGATTGGGGTTAGGGTTAGGTAGCACAACATCAAGTAAAAACATCAAGTAAACACATAAATAACCAACCATATACACTTAAACTGCACAATATCCAGGGAGATGGTAGCTCAGTGGTTAAGGTACCCCAGTAATAATCTGAATATTACCAGTTCAAGCCCCCTTGCCACTGTTGGACCCCTGAGCGAGGTCCTTAATTGCTCAAGTTGTATTCAGTCATAATTGTAATTTGGAAAACTTTGGAAAAGTGTCATCATAAGACATAAATTACCAACCATACACTCCAGACTGCCATTACTTATTGTTACATTATAAATGACTGACAACTGTTTTCCTGTTTCTTAAGAACATTCTATTCCATTAACCCTAAAGTTTACATCCCTAAGGCTAACCCTAACCTTAGTTCACATCCCTAATCCTAAAACTAGACCTAGTTTATATCCCTAATCCTAACCCTAACCCTAGTTCACATCACTAACTTTAGCCCTAACGCTAATTCACATCCCTAATCCTAATCAGTGTTAACATTAGTATAATTTACACTTTCAGCATCAGTGTTTTAACTTTAGTGTAATTTACATTTTCAACATCAGTGTAAATCTGAAGTTGGTGTCAGATGTGGAGAGGAAATACAGATTTATTGTTTCTGGGTTTATTGTATTTTGCAATTTTGATTATTATTCCACTGTGATGGATTGGTGCATGTCCAGAGTTGGTCCTCATCTAACCCTGTGCTCTTGGGATTAGCTCGGCCCCAAGACACTGAATTGGATTAAGAGGTTTAAAAGATGAAGGAATAATTACTCCATGATATGGGAAGTGAAGGAAAAATGTGTGTGAGGTGAGCTTTAGGAAGCCCTAACCCTAACACTCACAGATATAACTCACCCACTAGAGTCACTAAAGTGTGTTAAAAGTGTGCTTGTACACATGTATTCATGTCTCTTGGCTTTTACAAGTGTAAGTGTGAAGCTTTCTGATTTGCATTTCTAGTGATTGTTTACACCTCCAGACTCAAGCACATACACACAAGCATACACACACACACACACACACACACACACACACACACACACACACACACACACACACAGTATTGGCTCAACTGAGTCTATATGTTTGTGGCTCATATTGAGTACACAGAGCTAAATCAGCCCCCCCACATATTCAGCTTCACACTCATGTCTGTAACCGCACTGTGTTGTGTGTGTGTATGTGTGTGTGTGTGTTCCCTATGCGCAGGATCTCCTGTGCTGTTCTGTCTTAAACAGATTAAGTGGCTACATTTCTGTTGCGAGTGATCACTAATTCTCATGCTCTTAAGCGACCACACACACACACACACACACACACACACACACACACACACACATACACTGACAGTCTCACAGGAAACATTAACAATCACAACAAACTTGTGTGTGTGTGTGTGTGTGTGTGTGTGTGTGTGTGTGTGTGTGTGTGTGTGTGTGTGTGTGTGATTTATAAAGCAAACAGGTTTAACTGTCTGCCAGAACATCTTAACACAGGCATACAAATAAATCCTGGAACCTAGCCATCACCTCCCAGATCTCACACAACTCTCAAACTCTCTCTCCATCTCTCCCTCACTATCTCTCCCTCTCTCTGTCTCTTTTGCTCCATTACTCACCCCCTCTCTGTCTCTCTCCCTCACTCTCTGTCTATCTCTCTGTCTCTTTCCCTCAGTCTCTCTGTATGTCTCTCTCTCTCACTCTGTCTCTCTCTCTTTCACTCTGTCTATCTCTGTCTGTCTCTTTCTTCCTCACTCTCTCTGTATGTCTCTCGTTCTCTGATAATTCAAGAGGAGTAGGGCTCCAGCTGTCAGCAAATCCATGCAGCTGCAGCTGTATTCGCAACTAACCCTATAAATACACATACATACACACACACACACACGCATGCACACACACACACACACACACACACACACACACACACACACACACACACACACACACACACATACATGCACGCACAGGTATCTGCATGCACTGAACATATGAAGAACATACATATACATTAACAACTACACAAATTCTGTGAAAATAGCAAATCACTCACCCATGTCACTGTAAAGGTACCCCCTTGAGAAGCTTCTGATTCTGTGTGTGTGTGTGTGTGTGTGTGTGTGTGTGTATGGGTGATATGTCTAAAATACCATGTCTGGACATGCTTTTATGTCTCTCCTCACATTATGTGTTTGGGGGGCGCTATGGGAATGAGCAAATATAGCTTTAGGGTAGGACACTGTTGTCAGTAAATGTCTATGTGTGTATTTGTATTAACGTTTTGTGTGTGTGCCTTTGTGGTACAATCTATTCGTCAGCATGAAACTTCTAAGTAACACCACCCTAGTCTGTCCACTAGGGGGAGACATTAGTTCTGAGTCTCACACCCCCTCATCCTGGAACTCACTACAGGAATGCAATTAAAAATACACTTTGTCCATACAAGAGAAAAACATGTTTTACTGAACACTAGAGTCTATGTGGGTCTGAAAGACATGGGAATGGAAACAGGGAAACCCTATAAACATGCATAAAATTAGGGTTACAGTATGAATGTATAATTTATAAATGATAAAGCACCTCTTGTTGATTAAGTTATTTAGTCTACAATGTAATAAATAATTGACAACAGACCAGTCACATTTAAACTAAATGTAGCGGTACTTTAACAAACCACAGACACGTGAAATGTAATACATTTTTTTTGCAAGCATTACAAATTTAATCTTTCTCTTCCACTTCTGAACAGTGCTATAATAAAATACAAAAATGGTTGTGTTATATTGTACATCATTCTTTAACGAAGTAATTCTGTATTCTGATCAGTAAAGTTCCTAAAAGTTTAAACAAAATTTTGTGTAGTGTGCATCTGCTTGGAGGTGGTTTTTAACCAAGTGTCTCTCTCTTCCTCCACAGAACTCCTGGGGACTCTCTCTCTCTCTCTCTCTCTCTCACACACACACACACACACACACACACACACACACACACACACACACACACACACACACACACACACACACACACAGTAATCCACACACACCCTCCATGGCGCACCCATATGAGCCATGGCTGCGATCTGCACCCCCTGGCGGACCAGAGGAGGTGGGTATGTCTGGATGGTGGGATCTGCATGGCGGAGCTGCTGGGTGGATGGACCTGCAAGGTGCACCGGGGCTTGGGGGTGGGGGGGGAGGCATGGGTCAGGGAGGCTCGATGGGCCTCCAGCCCTCCGTCAGCTCCTACAATCCAGAGAGCCAGATGTGCTGCCTTCCCCCATCACCCCAACCATCTCCACTCTACACCCCCGACAGCTTCAAAATGGAGCCGTTAGCACCTGACATGCTGCAGCCCGGCTCCTCTGCCTCTTTTTCTTTGGAGGAGCCACAAGAGGGCGCCAGTGGCTCCAGCCGGCCCAAACCCAGCCGTCGATCTGGGAGCAGAGCTCCAGGCCAGACCGCCTGCCGATGTCCAAACTGCCTCAGCGCGGAGTCGCTTGGAGCCTCGGCAGGCGATGATGAGAAGCGCAAACACCTGCACAACTGCCACATCCCAGGATGTGGCAAGGCATATGCGAAGACATCACACCTGAAGGCTCACCTGCGCTGGCACAGTGGTGACAGACCCTTTGTCTGCAACTGGCTGTTCTGTGGGAAGCGTTTCACGCGTTCTGATGAGCTGCAGCGCCACCTGCAGACGCACACTGGCACCAAGCGCTTCAACTGTGGCGTGTGCCCGCGTGTCTTCATGCGCTCTGACCACCTGGCCAAGCACATGCGCGTGCACGAGTCGCCATGCCAACCGCCCGAGGTGCAAAGCAGCGGGGAGCGCCTCTCGCCCGTGGTGAGTGGTGACGGCTCTACATCTGCTCCACCCGTGCTACATCTGAAGAGCGAAACAGAGATGAGCAAAGAAGAGGGGGCAGCACACAGCAGCTAACTGCACCTACATATTCCCTGAACATCACCATACTGCTGAACACCACCTTATCACTTACGTTACTGCTGAACAACACGGCAGTGCTAATATTATTACTGAACACCACCTTACTGCAGATATTATTACTGAATACCACTTCAATGATGATATTACAACACCACCTTACTGCTGATTTTACTACTGAACACCACCTTACCACTGACATTACTGCTGAACACCATGGCACAGCTGATATTACTATTGAATCCCATCTTGCTACTGAAGACCACCTTACTGCTGATGTTACTGCTGAACACTATGGCACTGCTGATATTACTACTGTATCTCATCTTACTACTGAACACCACCTTACCGCTGACGTTACTGCTGAACCCCTTACTGCTGATGTTACCGCTGAACACCATGGCACTGCTGATATTACTACTGAACCCCATCTTACTACTGAATGCCACCTTACTGCTGAACACCACCTCAATGCTGATATTACTGCTGAACTCCACCTTATTGCTGATATTACTGCTGAACACCACCTTACCACTGAATACTGCTGCACTGCTGATATTACTGCTGCACTACATCACCTTACTGCTGACTATATATCTGCTGGATAACTACACATAATAATTTACACTACAAAACATAAAATCACACAGACACACTTACCACTAGTGGTGAAACACAAACTTTCACAGACACACCACTGTAGGTGAAACACAAACTCACAAAAACACATGTTCTAGAAGGCAACTTAATGGAAGAATAAAATATTTTTCCACAAAATAATTGGGATAATGGTCAGCAGAACTGAAGTGGAACATGATAATCATAAAGGTGTGAAGCTGATGGGATCATGACACTCACCTAGTTGCCTAGGTTGTTTCCTTAGAGATGGCACATTTCTGGACATAGATCCTACAGGATGTTGATATGGTTCCATCCAGTGTGATTCACCAAGGTAAATGAGGCATGGAGTGGTATTATATTTCTCTCTGCTGGTTTTGGTTTTCATATTTGTTTGTTTCCAAGTGTAATTTATTCACGAAAATTATAGACACACACATATACCCATTTCAGAGAAGCACAGCTTTTTATAAGCATGTGTTCACAAGAAATGTGAGAATTCAGTAAGGGCAAAACAACTAAGAATCCCCTTAGTATGAGGAACTGAGAGGCCCCCTAATATGAATAAATAATCATATTACCCAACTGTGGCCTTCTCAGAAAAACCTATTTAAAAACCTTGTTTCTTACAATAAATCATTAGTTCATAGCTGTAGATTATAATAGGGACATTTTAATAAGTGACATTCTCCAGAGCAATATTACTATGACAGGACAAGGCGATGTGGGTACTACTTTAATACAGAAGAGTGGGTGTGCGACACTGCTTCAAATCTTTAGATTTTCAGATCATTAGTTAAAGTTAATTAGATTACAGATTATTAGTGAAAGATTATTTTGCTATAAAATAAACTAAAAATTATTAGGTTTAAAAATTCACTTGTTTTTATAAAGTTTAGCAACGATGTTAGCAATTGAAATATGTGTGGAGAAAAAGCTAGAATATTATAAATGTGTAGCTATTATTTGAATAGTTTCATCAATATTGCCATGAACAATATATACCTTTTACATTTTCTACTCTGTAGATGAAATTCACAAAAAAAGGATTTTGTTTTTATTTTTTGTACATTGTCCCAATGCTGCAGCAATTCCCAAGTGCTGTGTGATTATCTACTTTAAATATTCACAAAGTAGTACAATTAGTACAATTATTTCATCCATTGTAAGGTGATTTTGGTACATCACTTAGTATACAAAGTCAACATTGGGTGATAGATTTTGGTTCCTTTGTTAAGACTTTGTAAAGACTTTATAAAAATAAAAATGATAAGTAAACTGGCTTATTTTTGTTTATTTTTTAAAAAACATGTAATATTAAGATTAATACGATTTTTTCATAATGCCAATGATTGGAAATGTCCATAGATCAATAGATAAAAAGGAGATATTTAACCCTGCATTTGCTCTTAGTAGAGTACTGTTTATATTTAGAGATTTAGCAGATGTTCTTGTCCAGAGTGACATACAATAGTGCATTGTTTATATCAGTTGTCTCCATGGAAGAATTCTTTCCATAGAGGAATCATGTGTCTTCTGACTTCACCTATCATTTATCCATCTAACAAGACAGAAATATTCAGGCACTCGCAGACTTATACATGCAACAAGACAGAAAGATTCAGGCAAAGGTCAAAACCAGCACATGGCAAAAAAATACAAGGGAGATTCCAAAGAGTAAACAGTGACAGGTGGAGTTCGAAACCAGTTAGACGGAAAACCTACAGAGGTACACATGGGCAAATCTAAAAAGGCAATATCCAGAAAACAGGCAAGGTTGAACACACAGCCATAATAATCCAGGAAACAGACGGGGTCAAACACATGGCAATAATATCGAGAACTGGCAGGGTAAAACTCACAGCAATAATAATCCAGAGAACAGGTAGGGTCGAACATACATAGATGATAATTCAGAGAAACCACTCAGTATGCTTACTATACCTCACAATGACAGACTTAACTGAACAGGCTTAAATACACAGAGATACATGAGAAACAGGCGGTGATGATTAACACTCTGGAGTCACTGAAGGATTCGGGTTCATATTTCTCCATTTCACTAGCCAGGGCATTGTGGGAAGTTGAGTCCAGAGCTCCAGGGCATTGTGCTGGATATCTGAACACCTGACAAGTCAAGGCACTGTGGGAAGTTGAGTCCTGAGTCCCTTTTCCCATCATCTGTTTAAAATTTTAATTTAACAACTTTCTGACTTTTCCACATAAAGTATTAAATCTTTTTTGCAACAGTACAATATTTCTTTTAATGTCTGGATTTACAGAATATTAGCATCTAAAATTTGCATAAAAGATGTCATCCCTCAAAAACAGGTTGCCAGTGTAATTGTGATGGTGTCAGGGAGGGAGTGAGACATGAATGTAATAGAGTGTCTTTATTCTCCATGTTATATAAAGGCAAGTAAACAGCAAGCTGCCTTAAAGCACAAATGAAATAAAAACTCGCTGGCAGCAATGACTCGTAGCATGAAGACACTGAAGAGCAGGATACAACTCAGCACATCTTCTTTGGCAATTTATGGATGAGCAATGCACAGCACTGGGAGTGGACACCTGTGGGGGTTTATACAGGGCGAGAGAAGAAGGGAGACAGAACAAGGCACAAGTCCTCATTATAATCAGTAACTAGGTGATTGAGAGCAGGAGAGGTGTGTGTATGTGTGTATATGGATGTATCCTTCATGCTGATTGCTCTGTTCACCATGACATCATAATCATAACTCATCATTGCTTATGCAACATGTATTTAAACAAACTGAATTAATCTCAAGAAGCACATGTAAAAAGAGTCACATGTGTCTTTGGTTTAAATTCACCTCCTGAGACTCATCACCTCCTGACCTTGATGCCTCATAGACAGTGACCATGGCACAGAAGAATTACATAGACTTTCAAAAAATTATAGAAGTACAAGTGTAATATAAAACAGAATAAGAAAAAAATCACTAGATAAAAGAAATACATATGAATTCCTTCAAGTCCCTAATGGAGAATCACAAAGCAAGCTTAGTCAACCTTACAACCTTAGTCAACATGTACATATAAGAGTGCCGCTAGTCAAACCAGTCCTTTAACAAAAAACTAGACACAAATTTAGATGGTCAAACCTTCACTCACCAGACCATGGTAGGACAGATTACATAAATTACAGATAATGTTGCTATGAGTACACACTCGAAACAAACAGAACATTGTTAGTGTAAGTAGCAGACATACAATAATAATGAGGACAATATCAGAGATAACAAACACTCGTTTGACAACACTGTGTCCCCATAGGTCCTCTCAACCATCCTGGAACCTGATCCAGTGAGTCAACCTTGTAACTAACAGAAGTCCTGAATAATGTCTTTAATGTCCTTAAGGTAATCACTATGGTTGGCAACATAAGAGCTGATATTAAACAAAAGCATTAAAATGCACTGCTTGTATTTTAATGCTTGTAATAGGTACTCAGGGCCTATTATTGAACAGGTAACACCTTGGCTGTATACTATATATACTATATATACTCAGCTGGACAGTATATAGTCTAAATCCAGTGAACAGGTAACACATCAGTCAGGTTTTAAATTTGATGTGGGCAGCTACTGGAAGCCAATGAAAGGAGTGCAGCAGAGGAGTGACATCAACTTCGGAAGATTGAAGACCAGTAGTATTGCTGCATTCCAAACAAGTTGTAGAGGTCTGAGTATGTCCAGAAAGGATTACAGGTGAGAAGCTTCAGTACACTGCAAGTAAAAAATTGTAGCGATAGTAACAAATTGTAGTGAAGTACACAAGGTTTCCTGAGAAACAGAATGTTTTGGACAGTCCTTCATCAGCTGTGCAAGAAAAGTGCTTCTGAAATTCAAGGAGGTGAAGAGTTGAGTTAAACTGATGGTGACCATATATTTAGTGTTTCTCCAGAATATCCTTCAGTTTCCTAACTTCCTTGCTGCCATAGCAACAACTGGCCCTACAAAGAGATATGTAAGTAAAGCAATATCCATTTGTTGAACACCTTTGCACCGTCAGAATGAAGTATTTGCTGTTACCAGTGGCGTTTTAATGCTATTGGACATGACTGATAGATACTGTTACAATCTTGGGTTTTGTTTTGTTTTTTTTAGTTGTTCTTTGTGCTGTGGTGTTAGAATTTGTTTTTCAGGTTACCCACACAAGGGGCGCACAAAGAAGCAGTGAGCTGTTGAGATGACATCGTCACAACAATGGACGACCTGATTGGTTAAAGGGATAATTAAATCTGTGTTGTGAATGTGTTAGGCCAGGGGTGTCTTGCTCAGTAGACCCCTCGTGTGCCATGGTAGATGCTGCTCTGTAAGGATCTGCTTTGGTACAAATATTGTCTGTGGTAGACTCTTTTTGAGCTTGGGGTGTTGAAGTTGACTGTGCTCTTTTTCTGTCCCTGGTTTTTTAAATAGGGTCTTATGAGTTATTATTTGCTAGGTTCTTAGATAGAGGCTTTGATGGGTACTCAATCTTTAGAGGTTTTATGCCTCGAGTAGCTTCTCCATTAGCAGCAGTGAGTTATTACAGCCAGTGTCAAAAAGGAAAACTGAGAGTCATTTACAGTTATCTGATTGTCTGAATTATTGAGTATTGTTTTGTTTCTTATTGTTTGGAGTTGTAGGGGTGGGTGCCGTGTTATTTTTGCTTTGTTGTAGTATTTCTGTTTTTGTGATAAGGAGTTGGGGGAAGAGTGATTGTATTTTAATTTATTTTGTTTTAGGGAAGAATGAATAAATCCACTCTAGTAGATTTGTTTTGTTTGTTAATGACTGAGAAATAATGACTGAAGACAAAACAGGATATTCTGGATAAAGACTATTCATATATGGTCAGCATGAGTATAAATCGACTTTACAGCACACAGTAATAATAATAATAATAATAAGTCGTTATTTAATTAGCACAAATTACAATGATTTTGAAAAGGATGAATCCTCTGAGCATCCATCTATATGATACCAATCCCTTGAGTTTCCTTCACATTGTGCATGTGGAAATGCTCTTACTTTCACTATTAAACATATCCCTGAGTTCAGTACTACTGTTCAGTAGTGTTCAGTAGTACTGAACTTGCTAGCTATATTGACTAATGAGCTATAAATTATGCTCTCATTAAATGCTGTACGTTCCATGAACCTTAGCTAGGTTGCTATGCAACATGGAGGCTATGTTAAAAAACAAGAGTTTGGAATAACATCCCATGTATGATAGCTGTGTTTTTTTTTCTTTTAGCTATATGTTCTGTACATAAAAGTAAAGTATTGTTTTCACTACTATGTGTTTCAGTCCCTTGAAGTTGGCTTATATATCAAGATGACCTCTTCTGAAGAGGTGAGTTATTGATAGGCTTGATGGGTTTATGTGGCATGTGTGTTTGTGTGTGTGTGTGTGTGTGTGTGTGTGTGTGTGTGTGTGTGTGTGTGTTTATATGGTACAATGAAGTGAAATTATAATTTCATGTGTTTTTAACATTTTTTATTGACAAATACATCCAGTTTAAGCAAAGACTTAATATTTACAGTGTTGACTCTTCTTTTGTAAGACTTATGCAATTCACCTTGGCATGCTGGATATCAGCTTCTGGGTGAAATCTTGACTGATGGCAACCCATTCTTGATGGCCTAATCAGTGCCTGGAGTTGATCACTTTTGTTTGTCCACCCTCTTTTTGAGGATTGACAAGAAGTTCTCAATGGGATTGAGATCTAGGGAGTTTCCTGGCCATGGACCCAAAAAAAAACTTGCCTTGTGACATGGTGCTCCGTTATGCTAGAAATAACATTGTTCATCACCAACATGTTTTGATTCCATTCCTTATTCATGGCAGTGTTCTTAGGCAAGAGTTTGAGCAAACCCACTCCCTTGGATGAAAAGCAACCCCACACATGAATGGTCTCACTGTTGGCATGACACAGGACTCATGGTAGCGCTCACCTTTTCTTCTATGGATCATTTGCAGTGGCTGGAATGCAGTAATTTTTGTGATCAAGTTCATTTTCATGGCAAGGAATGACTTTGCAATTAATTGCAATTCATCTGATTACTCTTCACAATCAAGAGTTCATGCAAATTGCCACCATAAAACCTGAAGCAGCAAACTTTGTGAAACCAAAATTTGTGCTTGACTCAAAACCTTTGGCCGTGACTGTACTATAGTAAGAGATGAAGAGATATTCCAAACTAGTAAAGTACTCAAGGTTTCATAGAAAAAGGCTATTCATCAGCTGTACAAGCAAAGTGCTATATACATTATGACATATAAACTTTATATGCAATCTCAGGGCATTTTCTATGGGTTTTGATTTTTAATTTAAATTAAATTTAAGGGTACTAGTGTGATACTCATATGTTTCATATCAGAATATTTCGAACAATCTCAGCTCTCTTCCTAATGAGGTCCCATTTGACCTAGACCACTGCATAAAGAAATAATATGGCTGAAAGCTGAAAGATTGAGGTCCAATTTTAGAAATATATTATATCTCTCGACTAAGATGGCACCTACACCATGACGCGTATCTTATACAGCAGAGATGCTCTTATTTCTCTTAATCTACATAGCACTCACCTCAAGCTGTGTCTAACCCTGGACCCAAGATGGCCAATGGAGATCCTGAGGGAGAACAAAGGACGCGACGCGAGGAAAACGCCTCGAGGGAAGTGAGCCGGCATCAGGAACAGGCTGAGGGCTTGGGCACACCGAGCTCCCTTACCTAGCATCCTGCTAGCCAATGTCCAGTCTCTGGACAACAAGCTCAATGACCTCCGGGCCAGGATAAAGTTCTAGAGGGACATTCGGGACTGCAACCTCCTCTGCTTCACCGAGTTGTGGCTGAAACCAGTGGTACCGAACCACGCCATCCAGCCAGCCGAGTTCTTCTCGGTTCACTGCATGGACAGTACGGCAGATTCGGGAAAGTCGAGAGGGGGTGGAGTGTGTGTGATGGTAAACAACAGCTTGTGCAACAATGCCAATGTTGTTACTCTCACCTGCTCCTGCTCACCCAACCTGGAGCTGATCAACCTCAAGTTTCGTCCTTTCTACTTTTCTTGGGAGTTCACCTCGGTCATTGTCAACATCGTGTACATTCCACCTCAGGCCAACACGGACACTGCACTGTGTGAACTTCATGAGGCTCTCAGTTTCAGGCACAACACCGGGACACTGCACTTATCGAGGTGGGGGGATTTCAACAGTGCTAACCTCAAGCGTGCAGTACCCAACCTTTACCAGCACGTAACCTTCCCCACCAGGGGAAATAGGACACTAGACCACTGCTACACCCCATACAAGGACAGCTAAAAGGCACTAACTCATCCACCATTTGGTAAGTTGGACCACGCCGCCATCTTCCTCCTACCAAAATATAAACAAATGCTGTAATGGGAAGCTCCGGTTCAGAGGGAGGTCGCGCGCTGGACAGACCAATCGGTGGCCACTCTGCAGGACGCTCTGGATGATGCAGACTGGGACATGTTCCGGTGCAGCACTCATGTTTACGAAGTTTACGAAGGCAGTAGTGGAGTTTATTTGGAAACTGGTGGATGACACGATTCCAAGAGCCACTATCAAGAAGTTTCCCAACCAGAAGCCCTGGGTGGACAAAACCATCCGCGAGGCTCTGAACTCTCATACTGCTGCCTACAATGCGGAGATCATCAGTGGGAACATGGAAGAGTACAAGTCTGCGGCATATGGAGTGCGCAGGGCAGTGAGGGAGGCAAAGCGGCGCTACAGGAGGAAACTAGAGATACAGTTCCAGTAGAGTGGCTCTAGAGCCGTGTGGCAGGGACTACGGACGATCACGGACTACAGAAGCCCACCCTCCGGACTGATGAGTGCGGATGAGTCTCTGGCGAACAAGCTAAACACATTCTTTGCTCGCTTCGAGGCTACATCTAGCAGTGCTAGTGCTAACAGCGCTAATGCTAACAGCGCTAGCGCTAACAACGCTAATGTTGCTATCAGCGCAACCAACCATAGAACAGCACCCCCTCATCATCACGGAGAGTGTTTAAATGGGTGAATACCAGGAAGGCCGCGGGACCAGACGGTATCTGTCGGGAGAGTCCTCAAAGCCTGCGCAGACCAGCTAGCCCTGATATTCACCGACATCTTCAATCTCTCCCTGACGCTTCGCACTGTCCCATTCAGCTTCAAGTGATCCACCATTATCCCCGTCCCAAAGAAACCTCGGCCTTCCTGCTTCAACGACTACCGCCCTGTTGCCCTCACGTCAGTCGTGATGAAGTGCTTTGAAAGTCAGAGACTTCATCACCTCTTCACTGCCAGAAGACCTTCTATATATTATCTGATAGGGGACCACAGTTCACATCCTGCATCTGGTCTTCCTTTTTGAACAACTAGGGGTAACTGTTAGCCTCACATCAGGCTATCACCCACAGTCTATTGGACAATGCGAAAGAACTAACCAAGAACTGGATAAATTCTTATGGTGCTTTCGCATGAATAATCCCTCAGATTAGTCCAAATTCCTACTTTGGGCAGAAATGGCACAGAATTCCCTCACTAGTTCTTCTACTGGCCTAATAACCTAGAATGCACTCGAAGGGTATCAGCCACGCATGGCTCCGTAGACTTCTCAAACTGCTGACATCCCGGCGGTTGACGATTGGATGCAACGTAGTGAGAGGGTTTGGGAGGAGACACACCAGTGCATCAAACACGTCCTAAAAAGGTATAAGGAGACAGCAGAGCAACACAGAGGGGACACCCCGACCTATGAATCTGGCGACCGAGTGTGGCTTTCGATGATGGACTTCCATAAGCCAGGGTCCTGCCGCAAATTAGGTCCCAAGTATATCGACCCCTATGAGGTATCCAAGCGCATCAATGAGGTCACTTATCAACTCAACCTGCCATCACACATCCGCACCTCAATCATTTCATGTGTCTCTCCTTAAGCCTGTTATTTCAGGTCCACTGGATGAAGTTTCTCTGGTTGATACCCTGCCGGAACCGATTGATTATGATGGCACCCCAGTATACACTGTGCACCGCATTCTGGACTCCCAGAGAATGGGAGGTGTGGCACAGTACTTGGTGGACTGGGAGGAATTTGGCCCTGAGGAACAAAGCTGGGATCTTTGCTGTGATGTACTGGACCCCAGCCTCCCCGCCTTCCTGCAGGGGATTCTGGTGCGGGACCAGTGGTCACCGTGTTGAAGAGAGGTCGTCGCAGTCATCCTCGTGCCTCGGCTGTCCCGGACTCTTTGGTGGGGGGTACTGTCATACCGCCCAACTCCCAACCAGACTACACTACCCAGCAGCCTGTACAGCACCCAGCCAACAACTCAGCCAATCAGAGACATTCATTCAGATCATCATCACCAGAATATTGAACTTACCTGTGTGTTCAGAGAGTTTAGGTATATATATTAGGTGTGCTTCTAACACACAATCACTGCGAAGTATTGCCTCTAGGATTAGTTTTCCTGTGTACTATACCTGTGCTTGGTCTTTATCGTTTCTGAAAGTCATGAAGCCCCATTGAAGCTTTAGCATTGGAGCCTTGAAATCCGACATCAGAGAAGAGTGACATCTGATGGCCAGAAAAAAGTGATTGCAGCGTGCCGATTAACACTGCGAAGCGTGTTAATGCTGTCTGGTCTTAAAAGTTCAACTCGTCTGTTCTGATCCGCTGAAAATCATGTTTAATTGTTGAAAAATTATTGAAATGTTGCAATAAATGCTTCAAAATGTCATTATTGATTGTAGAATGTATAAGGCCTATGGAAAAAAAATATCAGTCATATATTAGCAACAAAGTAACCACTCATCTGTGAATCATGAAACCATGCTTTGGAACGCTTATTTGATGTAGGAGTTTTATTTTTAAATGACTCTCTGCCACAGAAAAGGCGCTTAGGATTGCACTGTCCGTTAAATAATCATTGCGATATGGGATAATGCCAAAACTTTGATCCAGTCCCGCCCATTTCCGGTGGTTCATTGTCGGTTTCAAACTGTGAAATGTCATAGTCACCTGAGGGTAAGTGACTCTACAAGTTCTGGTACACTGTCGAATCAGCAAGTGTTGGAAAAGTGACACGAGCTTCGAAGTTTTGTTATTGAACGTCCCATCCGTAGTTTCTGATTTTTGCCTGACCCCTTTTTGAAGATATCTTCTGATTTTTTGGATTACTCTTCTGGCTTTTGACACGGACTCGGACCTCTCTAGAATTTGGATTACTCCTTTCGTTTCTCTGTCTATTATTGTTTACCTTTGATCATCTAGTGGAACCTTAATAAAGTTCCTCTTCACAATCCGCATCTGAAGCGTCTGATTCTACCTGGGTGGTTACAGTGAAAGTGATGCAGTGGAACATTAGTACATATTGTACACTATACACAATGCAGTGTGCAGGACTGCATGTATCTTAAATCTGAAATAGAATTCATGTAAGGTAAGGAAATAACCCTATTTATCTATTTGTTTGCTCTTTTTCTGTCTGTTGAAGTTACACTTTAAAAACTAATAAACATCCGATTAAAATAGAATTAAGGTGGATATAAGGGGTTTGATGAAAAAGGTGCTTAATGTAAGACGTTACAATATAGTGAATATCCAATGTTCTGTCCCATGGGATTTTATGGTCTTTTTTTCTCATTTTATATGGTTGTTTGCTCTGAGAGGAAGGCTGCTCTTCTCAGGCTTCAGCTCTGAGTTCAAGCCCCTCACACCTATGAGAGCTGGACCTGAGCTACAACCAAAAAAGAGACTCAGGAGTAAAGCAGCTCTCTGCTAGACTGGAGGATCCATACTGCTGACACTCAGGTATGTAATGTTAGAGCAAACTGGAGAAACTCAAGTGTACAGACTACATTAACCCAATAAAATCATATAATTATAAAATATACAGCAAGTAAATAAAATGCAGTTCAGTCAAGATTCTCTTAGTGTGTGTCTGTGTGTGTGGTCCAGAATAAAAAACTAAAACAAAATCACACTTGTACAGTGTACCTTCTGTTGGAATGTGTCTCAAATGCTTGAAAGATATCACTGGACTTTGACACATTGAATCCTTGTTGCTGTGTCAGAAAAAAACAGAAAATGGATTTTCCACCAGGACAAGAGGGATATTACTCTTGGTTTTGAAAAGTCCTGGAGTCTCTATTGCACCAAAACTGGTTATTATGCCTGACACACGCAGAGTAGCTATCCATAGTAGATCTCAAGGAGTGGGGCAGAATCCAGAGTCAAAGACTGAATAATTTCAGTTCTAGTTAATCTCCTGAGACTTGATATTTTAACTTTGATCTGTAAAGCATTTGAAACTGTGGAAGAGTGTGTGCTGAATATGTTTGCATTTTGCAGGAACATGTTAATACATGTACATTTTATTTTTCCTTTAAATGTTTCTTTATTGTGCACCATGAAACAGTATTTTCACGTTTCAATTATCCTTTCATTATTATATTTTGCTTGATCAATTTCAATATGGCT
Source organism: Electrophorus electricus (assembly GCF_041902795.1). NCBI lineage: Eukaryota > Metazoa > Chordata > Actinopteri > Gymnotiformes > Gymnotidae > Electrophorus > Electrophorus electricus. The sequence goes on along the minus strand of NC_137514.1, from coordinate 765,200 downwards.
TTCCCCACCAACTGAAGTTCTGCCACTCATGGTCTTCCGTTCCTGGCCTCTAGAGGGTGCTGAAGTCTCAACTTTGTAACAGGTAAATAATAATAATAATTATTATTATTGTTATTATTATTATTATTATTATTATTATTATTATTATTATTATTATTATACCCCTATTTATGTGAATTCCCCAAAAAGTACTGTTTATAAGAACTCATTTTCTGTTTCATCATTGTTAGATACTGGAGCCTTTTTGTCTTCAGGCACCCAATGCAAGGTCTCTGCTTATCAGCCATGACATGGCGGCTTGACCGCGAGCTGGTCGCCTGAGGTCATCCGCTCCCTCTACTTGTCTCTTAAACCTCTCTCTCTCGCTTGCTGTCTCTCTCGCTGTCTCTCTCTAAGCACAGAAGTGGCTCATGGTGGGCACGGGAACAGCTTGTGGCTTGTTCATGCAGAGAACATCTAATCTTTACTAAAGTTGCTTCTTTCCTTTCTATATAGACCCTTAGAACATGCCTCACTTTTCCCTGTCATCCTGTAGATTTAGATAGTAGATATAGGACACATATATACTCTGTGCTTTCCTCAATAAAGTGGGACTCTCTTAATTCACTACCTTGGTGTCAGTGTTTCTTGACTTCCCCGGATTGGGGAGGACGGAGGGCAAAGAGTAACTTGGAGGAGATTGAACCTGAAGAACTGGTTACTTTGAACCAGTTTCGAACAATCATATTCCCTATTATTAAGAGCTAGCTAATTTGTCGTTCTCATTTCATAATGCAGCACTTTGTTAACACAGCACTTTTTGTTAACTGAAGGAGTTATATATGTATGTATATATGTGTATATACGTATATGTGTATATATAGACACACACGCACACACTGCGTGGCCAAAGTTAAACAGCCATGTCGAAAGACACATCCTGTGGTCATGGAAAAGATGTTAATCTGTTTTAGAAGGGTCAAATTATTGGCACGCATCAAGCAGAAAAAACATCCAAGGAGATTGCTGAAACTACTAAATTCGGGTTAATAACTCCAACGCATTATTAAAAAGTGGAAGGGCAGTGGGGAAACATCATCTTCGAGGAAGGAATGATCGTGATCGGCGATCAGTTAAACTGGTGAAATCAAATCATAGAAAAATAACAGTAGAACTCGGATATGTTTAATAGTGAAAGTAAGCATTTCCATATGCACAATGCGAAGGGAATTCAAGGGATTGGGACTAAACAGCTGTGTAGCCTTAAGAAAACCACTTGTCAGTGAGGCTAACTGGCAAAAACGTCTTCAATTTGCTAGGGAACATAAAGATTGGACTCTGGAGCAATGGAAGGTTCCAGAGTGATGGGCGCATCAGGGTAAGAAGAAAAGCGGCTGAAGTGATGCACCCATCATGCCTAGTGCCTACCGTACAAGCCTGTGGGGGCAATCCTATGATCTGGGGTTGCTGCAGTTGGTCAGGTCTAGGTTCTGCAACATTATGTGCCCAAAGAATGAGGTCAGCTGACTACCTGAATACACTGAAAACCAGATTATTCCATCAATGGAATTTTTCTTCCCTGATGGCACAGGCATATTCCAAGATGACATTGCCAGGATTCATCGGGCTCAAATTGTGAAAGAGTGGTTCAGGGAGCATTTATGCTATGTCTTGTCTCGTGCACTTACTTTTATGTATAGTGTATATTTGCACATCGGAGTTTGGAGAAACACAATCTTGTTCAGCTGTACACTACTTGTTGTATAGTCTGAATGACAATAAAGCTCACTTTGACTTTGACTTTGAGACATAATTTTGTACGTTTATAGTAGCTGTATACACGAGGAAATGTAACAAGCGAATCTATGTAAAGTAACCTACTTAGCTCGATAGGTTAGTAGCCTATTCTTGATACAAATTTAGCACAAGTGAACTTTAACAATAATGTTAATATTAATACTATTAACATCCGGTCATTTCTTTGTGCAGACCGCAAGCAGAAGTTGCAGGAATGGCCTCATCACATGTTTGTACACGAAAATGTATAAATGTATAAAATGTTTATTGAGTTACTGCAAACTAATAACTGACACAACAAGGAACCAATCACAATCGTTAATACTGAATCGGCCAAGTGAACCACCAATGAAGAATGAGCATCTGGTCGTCACAATCGTGGCGGGGCAGGAAGGATGTTGCGCACCTGTTCAGTGCTGCGTTCACGTCACCTCGACGTTTATTTGACAGAGAAACCCTCGAGTAGGAAACCTGGAGATTTACAGTCGTATGTTGGTTTCTTGTGTAGAGACTGAAAACACACCACTTTGCTTCCGCACATTTTACAATCCGAATCGCTCAATACGAGCAAAAGAGGTAAACGACCGAGGAGAGTGACTGTATATTTGGCTCGTTCTCGACCTGACAGCTGAAATCCACGTTTGGAAGCAGCGTTTCAGTTGATCACAGGTATGTCTGTCGCAGCTAACCTAAACATGAATGTCGTGTAAATATGAAGATCAGAGTGCTAGCTAGCGAGTTTGGATGCCTCTTAAGAACTTCTTAGGAGTGTATGCTGGTGTTTCAAGATTTTAACATGTGCCCAAAATGTCCATTATTGTTAGCTAGTATTGTTGCAAGGGGCGCCCACAGCCGTACACAAGTTGCATTAAATGCCAGCGTTTGTGTTGTTTTGCTAACGTAGCTCTCAGGACACCTGTCAGACTTCCCCAGCAGCGTTTCTCTTTCTCGGACTAACGAACTGGGTAATGGGCAGCTTCAGTACACAAGTAACTTCAGCACTGGACTGGAATGAACTGAAACTCCCCCACAGTTAATCAGAATGGTTTTAATGTAGCTAGCTAGAGGGAACGTTAGCTTGTACGTGCAAACAGAACAGCGCACAGAACCATGGAATTAATCTCTCTACCTGTCTCTCTTTCTGTATCTCTCTCTCTCTCTCTCTCTCTCTCTCGCTCGCTCTGTTGCTCATCTTCCCCTTATCTTCCCCTCCTCTCCACTTCAGATGGTGTATGCTAAGCCCCAATGACAGACTCTCAGATAACAGAGGACAGTGGCACTAAAGTCATCTTTTCATTGTCCAGTTCTCGGCAAGCTTCAGCTGAAGTGGGTGCCCCTATGAGCGGGCTGACGGAGCAAGAATTCACGTGCCACTGTTGCTATGATGTCCTTGTGAAGCCCACCACGCTTCACTGTGGCCACAGCTTCTGTCGCCACTGCCTTGCGCTGTGGTGGGAGTCATCTGGTAAAACCGAGTGCCCTGAGTGTCGCGAGAGATGGGAGGGGTTTCCTAAGGTCAACATTCTACTGAGGTAAAATGCGACTGTTCAGAAAATCTAAACACTGTCCTGACTAAAGCATAGAGGATAGAGGTAGCTCAGGATTACTCTCTGTGTGTTTTGTGTAGAGACGCTGTGGAGAAGTTGTTCCAAGCTGATGTGCAAAGGAGGCAAAAAGAGATCCAGAATAACCCGCGGATCACTCAGTCTCTGCTGGACTTCCAGCGCCATGGCGATGAGGCCAGTCGCGGCGCTCCACCAGGAAGACCACGGAGAGGAACCGGAAGCTTCTTCTCCGGAGTGCTCACTGCTCTTACTTGCGTCACTGTAAGTGTGTGTGTGTGTGTGTGTGTGTGTGTGTGTGTGTGTGTGTGTGTGTGTGTGCGCCTGCCCGCCCTTTTTGAGTCTTGGTTCCTCTTGAGGTTTCTTCCACTAAGCCTTAGGGAGTTTTTCCATGCCACTGTCACCTTTTGGCTTGCTCACTGGGATCACAGACATGTGTAAAGCTGCTTTGTGACAATGGCTATTGTAAAGGTTCTGTGTAAATACACTTTAAATGACTGACTGTGTGTAGGTGATGTTGCTGGTCTATCACTGGTCCAGTGGAGAAAATCATGAGGTTCTGGAATTTAAGCCACTCAGCAGGTGGACAGCTGATGATGTCAAACTGTGGGTGGAACACTTAGGTGCGTGGACCAGCCAATACAGAGAGACCTTCCACAGAGAACAGGTTAACGGCAGGTTAGCGTGTGCGAACACACACACACACACACACACACACACACACACACACACACACACACACATTTTTGTTTTCCTTGGGATCTTGAGAGCCCTGCGTAGTATCTTAGCTGTCTTTCAATCCAGCCTTTTCTTCCCATTGGTAGGATTTTTCCATATCAGCCATTTCCACTATCTGACAGTAGTACATACCATGCAGGGGTTTTTCCTCCCATGATGGTCCCTGTTCCTCCTCATTTCCATCCTCCTCAGATTTCTGCTGTCTGAGGTACTCACTAAGCACTTAGTGCTGTCATCCTTCTTCAGTAGCTTCTATCTCCTCCTTAGGCCAGCTTATTATGCCAGTGGGGTATCTGATGACTGGTAGAGTGTAGGTGTTGATGGCTCAGATCTTGCCTGGAACTGTCCTGTTCTCCATGCTTGCGACTCTTTCTTGGACATCTGCTAGCATGATGATTACTGGATCCTGTTCAGGAGGTTGCTGTGGTCTGCTCTCAGGTTCTCTAACCACTGGGCGTTGATGTTGTGTGATGCCTTCTTCTCCCATATGCCTTTCCAGTATTGTTCAGCTTTGGTGGGTCTGTTCTTATGCTGTCACCCTGCCACCAATAGTACACATTGGTTGGCTCATAGAACATCCTGTTTGTCCTCCTGGCTTCTGCTTCTTGTGTGTATCGCTTCCAGTGGGCAGCTAGGCTTCTTAATCTTTGCTTGGCAATCTCCAAGGCCTCAGGTATGGACAGCTTGTACTTCTCACGTACCTTCATGTGCCTTGTGCCTTTCTGTGTTTCTGATAGCTGGCTGACTTCTCTCTGTGTGGCCTTTATCTTGGCCTCCAACCTCCTCCTCCATGAAGGGTACTGCTCCTTGATGCCACGCATCTCTGCTGTGGCATATATCAGTGATTGTCACAGTAGTGATCGTTTGTGGTGCTGCATTCACAACTTCCAGCACATCTTCAAGTACTTCGGTTGGTAGTCTGCTAAAATTGGTGCCCTGCTTAACTGGGATCTTCAATCTCAGGTCAGCAGCTCTGGTTCATTGGGTCTCGGTTCCCAATTTCGGGGTATGATGATGATGATGATGATGATTTACCTGTCGTCCTCGCTCCCCCTTGCCATAGCATGTGTGTTGTACCTCATCAATCTGGAACACTGTTGGAACACTGAGCTATTAGTTTTTTGGAGTTAGTCTATATGGAGTTGTGTTTTGAAGCATTCATAGATCACCCATCCTCTGCATAATACCCTCTCTCACTGATGTTACTTGTGTAATAGCATTTCAACAGTCCTCTAGTCTGCACTCTTGTCCATTAGTGTGTTGTTTTTGTTCCAGTAGTCAAATTTTCATCAGACTGTTCTGATCCCACAACATCTGACATTGACCTTGTTCATCCGGGGTGACATCCAAGCCAGTGTGACTCTCTCTTATCGCACTGTATGTTGTATATAATTTAATATAGTGTGTGTGTTGTGTTGTGTGTATGTGTGTCAGGATGCTCACTCTCCTTGAGGATGATGACTTGTCCAGGCTTCCATATAGTATAGATAACCCCACCCACCGACGAGCCATCCTGCAGGAACTGCACAGGGTCCGCACTGCTAGAGTCAAACCGCCACAGAACCTCTGGGAGTACAAGGTGTGTGGGGTGAGGGGTTTGTGTTTTGAAGGGAGAGGATTTGTGTATCGGGGGAGGGTGCACACATTTGTCAAGTCAAATCAAGTCAAATTTATTTATATAGCGCTTTTTACAACAGATGTCACAAAGCACCTTTACAAATGGGGGGGGGGGATACCACAACAGTGACAATATAAACAATAAAGAGCAAAATAAGTAGTGAAAGAGAAAAATAATAATATAATGAAAAAAAAAAACAATTAATGTCTAGTCTGATTTTCTAAAAGTCCTAGTCTGATCCCAATGATGTGCACGTATCCAAAACCCATCCGATATGAGAATGTCCATCAAGGGCAATGGAGAAGTAGTTGTAGTTGAGAAGTAGAAGTAGAAGTAGGTGTGGTGGGCTACAGCAGGGGACATCAGGGGGTGGTGGGAGTAGCCATGGCAGCTGAGACAGGTTGAGGCTCAGTAACATGAAATCAGGGGTAGGTGTACCTTGGCAGAAAGAGAGAATAGATTATTAGGCATGTCCAGGTATAAGGGTGTGTGTCTGTGTAGGGGTGATTTCACATACAACCCCCCCCCCCACCTCTTATAAATGGAATTATGTAAATAAATAAGAATAACAGAATAAAATGACACTAATAACACTAATAACTACTACCATGTTGGTAGTAAGCAGTCAGACATTTAGTGTGTTATTATGACATGGTTTTTGGTGTGTTCTGCAGTGATAGATGCTTTTTTTTCCTCTTTTGCAACAAGAGCAAGCATGAATTTTTCATATAGGCTGGATTTCAGCTTTTTTATGACTTTTTTCATGTTTGTGTGAATTTTGTATTATGAAGGAGAAACGTACAGCTCTGTGTTGGCCTGACTGTGTTCTCTCTCTCTCTCTCTCTCTGTTTGGCTCTTTGTCTAGTTCTTCTAGACATGTCTTCCAGTTTCAAAGGCCAGGTTATGATCTCTGATTTTGGTACTGTTTTAAAATTTGTTTCTGTTCATTTTTTTCAATTTTGAGTAAGTACTCGGCTCATTTGTACATTTTACAACATTTTGTTTCATTTTATTTTCTCAGTAGTTTATATAATTTAACTAGGGTTTGTTTTCTAATTTCTCTCATTTCTTTCTGACTCCATCTGCCCTACTTTCTCTTACACACACAGACACTTCGGACAAGACTAGGACCTCTAGAAAGTTGGACATTTAATTTTTTCATTTTTTGTTTATTTTTCTCTTAAAATTTTTAATATTTTGGTGACCGTTGTCACCCAGAGGAGGATGCCCCCCCCACCCCCTTTGAGTCTTGTTTCCTCTCAAGGTTTCTTCCTCATGCTCTAGGGAGCTTTTCCTTGCAACCGTCACCCTTGGCTTGCTCACTGAGGGCTTGGACTTGGACATTTGTAAAGCTGCTTTGTGACAATGGCTGTTGTAAAAAGCACTATATAAATACATTTTGATTTGATTTAACTCTCTGTAAAGTGTCAGAGCTGTTTCTCTCTCTCTCTCTCTCTCTCTCTCTCTCTCTCTCTCCATAGACTGTCTGCTCTGACTCTCTCTCTCTCTCTCTCCATAGACTGTCTGCTCTGACTCTCTCTCTCTCTCTCTCCCTGTAGGCGGTGAATGGGGGAAAGGCTCTTTTCTTACTTTACGCTCTCAAAGATTCTCCTCGCCTCACCATCCTCTACCTCTATCTGTTTGACTATGATGACGGCTTCCTGCCCCTCATACATACCTGCTGTCCCAGACGGCCACCCCATGTGGATCACCTGCCCAGCAAGGCTCGTGTGTGTGTGTGTACAGCCTTCTATTCTTTCTAAATATAACGTTCTATATGTATTATAGATATGTGTCTGTCTGTCTGTCTGTGCCTTGCTGACTCTCTCTCTCGTGCGTCCTGTAGAAGGAGAATCCTAACTGGAGACAGTGGGCGGAGTTTGTGGTGAAGTACTCTGTGCTGCCCTATCAGCTCCTGGCAGAGTTTGCGTGGGATTGGCTGAGTGTTCACTACTGGACGTCTCGTTTTGTTATAGTAAATGCCATGCTGCTGTCACTGCTTGAGGCCTGCGCGTTCTGGAGAGTGTGGAGCAGGAGAGAAATTAGGTATATACACACACACACACACACACACACAGACAACCTAGTGTCTAACTATACACTTATAAGGTAGGTGTAGCAGTAGCCAGTTTTGTAGGGTTAAGTAGCTATGTATAATACAAAAAAAAGAACATGTAGGTAATGCACTTCACTTGTTTTGGTTGTGTGTGAATTTTAGGATGCTCCCTCAGAAGATGTGGCACCACCTGTGGTGGGTGTTGAGATGTGGGGTCGTCTTTGCACTGGTCTGGCCCCTCCTCCCCCAGTTTGTGTGTAATTGCCTCTTCTACTGGGCCCTCTACTTTAACCCCATTATTAACATAGACCTGGTGGTACAGCAGGTTCTGCGCCGAGACACACAACACGTATGATGCATGCTTGTACACATACACACACCACACGACACGCACACCCACCCACCCCTCACAGATGACTCACATCTTGAATGAAACGTACGTGCGTGCGCATGTACTCCTGCTGAACTAGAGGGGTATATGTGTGTGTGTGTGTGTTCTTACATGCCCTTCTGCTGGACAAGAGGTGCTGATGTCAGTGCTTTGGGGGTTTACTCTGTATCTCAGATCTTTAAAACATCAGTTATAATAGAATAATAACCGTACACAGTGAAATGGGTCCAGAATCTCGACATCACTCAACTGATCAAAGCCAAGAGATGGTGTTTGTCTTCCTTCCTTGAAGCTACATTGCTTAAACCAAATTCTTTATTCTCTTTGCATTTCTGACACTGTTCATAATTTTGTTGATTTTACACTGATACTCATTATTTACGTAATGCTATTTTTTAAACAAATTGTTTTCAATTAAAAAAAAAAAGTTTCGTGAAATGTGATTACAATGTTTTAAACAAACAGTACAAGCAGAAATATTTTATTTTTTTCAAGAGGGTGGTGGGGGTGGCAGAAGTATGAGTGGGGGGCATAAACAATGCCCAAAGATTGGGCTGTCTGTCAGGAGTGGGCACAGGTGTTCAGCCCCACAGAGGGTGAGGGTGTGGGTGTGTGTGTGTGTGTGTCAGTCAGTCAGTAGTAGGCACAGGTGGGGTGTTCAGCCCCACACAGGAAGTCAGGCCACATGGCGTATTTAAGGGTGTACGGAGCCCTCTTCAGGCAGCGTGCAGCTTCACTGTCACACACACACAGCCTCTTCTCACAGTGGTCAGTCAGAGATCCTGAACAAATATAACATGAATTCCAGTTCTAAGGTGAACAGTGATGGCCAGTGCTATTGGAGTTTTATAGTTCAGTGTTTCTTTAACGCAAAGCACATATCCATAATACCCTGAAAACATTTAGAAAGGGAGAATCTCAAACATCAGGGTTTGTAGTGCAGACTGCTTTTTCTCTGTGAGTCCGTAGACCAGTGGTATTCAAATCCAGTCCTGGATTTTGTAATCACTTGTAGTTGATTAATAACTGATGTAACTAGTTGTCCACTTCATCACACCTGACTCCCAGATAAAGGGAGGATGGAAACCCTGGAGGACTGGGATGTGAACACCTAATATATGGCACACAGTGCCACACAGTGTGTGTGTGTGTGTGTGTGTGTGTGTGTGTGTGTGTGTGTAAGTAAATACCGCAGTCTAGTGTCGGGCTGCTGCAGCTCCAGGAATATTTATCTGTTTTGGCATGACAGCCTCGATTCTCTGCCCTTGAATAGCAACAGTCATGCTTGTGACAACACCTTCCACACACACGCACGCACACACACACACACACACACAAAAGCCATCAGAAGTGGCATTTTACAGGAGGGTTACTATTACCGTAAGCACCCCAGTGACATGAGTTGAGGGTCAATCACATAGTGAAGTGTAGAGTAAGCATTTCTGAACTGTAATGATTTCACTCTCTCAGTATGATGAATCAGCTATACAGCTTGCCATGCCTACACAAACTCAGCACAGTTTGTGTGTGTGTGAAAACAATGACATTGTTCTAAACCTGCAATTTATACCAGGCAACAAAATATAGCAATTATTGTATTGTCTTGACCTGCATCTAAATGGTGTACACACTGTAAGGTCGTGTACTTGCTAAGACACCCACACTTTAATTTGATGACTGGGTGTATATTGTGAATTAGTTTTTTTTCCTCCAAGTAAACTGGACACAGTGTAAGATATCGCAGTCTACATTTGTATGAGTGTGTGTTGGGTAAAAGCTCACCAGTCCGCTTTGTCTCGCGGCCAGCCTTGTCCCCCGATCCCGCAGTAGCATCCGTACATCACGTAAGCCACCGCTGATCTGCCCGTGCTGCACTTGATGACTCCTGCGAGCTCCAGCAAACTGCGCGTGTCCCGTCCAGAGTGCATCAGACTCGGGAACTGCGGGCTCAGCGCTACAGCAGAGACCGTGATAAGAGCACATGCCGTTAGGATGCACCTCTGGAAAGTGCCTTTTGCGACAAGGGAGTGGAAATTCTCATTATGAACCTATCAGACAGGGCCCGAGCAGCCAACCTGTTGATCGTATTTTAATATTTTTATACGATAGGCAATAGTCTTTTACGTCTGACGGAAAGTGGAGCCTTCGAGGGAAACATTCTAGGAATTGTGGCGAAGAGGCCATCAACTGCAAAACTGCAGGGCTCCAGGGCTGTCCGATAGGAGAACTGAGGGACATTCCTAACGGGCAGTCCCTAACTCTGAGCTAGGTTCATCTGGCAAAACAGAAATCCTGCTCTGTGGAGCACAGATCGTCCAAGACGTGTAAACAGGATTCGATAACAAGTGCTACTCGCCTGAGAGAAAGAAAAGCGTGGCGATGTAAATGACAGTCATCTCCAACCAGCTGTGGCCGTTTCCTGGTGAACAGTTGTTGGCTCTTTGCTGCTACCGATGTTTGGGTTGATGCGCGTCACCACCCGAGGAGAAGCTGCCGTATGAAGCGCAGGGGAGCCTTTATACCTTTGCCTGTATTCGAGGAACGTTAATCATGTGTGCCATGTGTACGCTTCGTCTGAAGAGACTCCGCTTTACGGGCTCCGAGTTTCATTTAATCACACGTCTTGCTCTCGCGTGAGTCTTATCCGTGGAGGCGTAGCACGTTTTCTCACACGGATGTGAAAGCTGTCATTTAACTCCGTTTACACTTAGAGTCGCGCCTATACTGGAATAATGTAGAACACAGACCTACATAGTCAGTTTGAACACTGTTTCCTGAGCTCCTGGAGCACTGCACGATTACATTTTCAGCATAACAATGCACTTTTATTTCTTTTTGTTTTATTTATTCAGTTTTCATTTTTGTCTTTTATCTCAATACTTTATAGGTTTATTTGAACTCCTTTAGCAATTTATTTTTAACTTTTCTTTTAGTTACCAGTTCTCCTCCTACCGCTTCCCTTTAGCGATCCAGATCGGCGGTCTACTTCTCGTCCTCTTTCCAGGTGAGCGGTCTGCTTTTCGTCCTCATTCTCATCCCCCTGTCGCTACACCTTCTCCTCATTATATTCTGTTTATGCCACCATGCTGCTCTGCTGATTCTCTGCGGCCTTCTCTCCTACTCTTCTCCTGTCTTTATAGTTCACACACCGGCTCGGTTCCATGTTTCTGACGCTCTCCTGGGCCGTATTCCTCAGCCTGTCCTGCTCTTGACTACAGCATCCGTTTTCTGCCTCTGTTCCCGCGTTACCCCGTTCGCGGTTCCCCTACTTTGATATGCTGACGCTGTGACCCTTGCAATTAAAACCTTCCTGCACTAACATCAGTTTTCTCTGAGTTTCATTACATTCACATTTATGCCTCTAAATTTGTCATAGTTAAATCAATTGTTTTATTTATCAGTGTAGTAATTCTTTTATGTGAAGCCCGCTAGATGGCCGCTGTATAAATAAACTTGCCTTGCCTAAAGCGGAGGATTTTAAGGTGGTCTACTGAATCACCAACAATAACGAATCATTTGCAGCAGAGAAATGTAGCCATCTGAAGTGGGCCTATGATTGTTTCCTGCGTTTTCTTGAACTGTCTACCACAGAGTGTAATCAGGACTGCAGGCTACAAGATAGGACTGATAGGACTGCTCTAATTAGAGAAGCAAAATCTAATAACTAGTGTAGAAGACCACACCTGTAATACAAAAGCGTCGACGTGTGTGGGAATCTAAGAAGTGTAGTAGTATACGAAGAACGAATGTACGGAGGCCGCGAAAGGACATGCTGAAGATTTTGTTTTAATAGGTAAAAAAGAAAGAAAACTATTGCCTGCTGAATGCATTTTTCTTGAGATAATTAGATAGAGAATTTTCAAGATAACATTAAGGGTAAGCCTTACCCCTATACCACACACTGGATGGGAGCAGCATCGCCCAGGCAACGTGCAGACATTGTTAGTGCCCCAGTAAACACTGAATTATACAGGCAAGATATCTATAATTTTTAAAAATATAATTACAACAATTATAATAATTGCTATATTGCCACCCTTCCTCTGAAACATTCTGATGTGATTTAAATGGTATGGTTTTGAACAGTGTGAAACAACATCTTTGTATTTGAGAGCGAGTGAAACTGAACATTTCACTGTATTTGAGAACGAGTTTGAAATAAAGTGTTATATAGTGGCCCATTCCATCAGAATAGTTCTGATCACGGATACACAGTTTCTAGTGGACTGGCTCGGAGGACAATAGTGAATGTAATCCTGCCTGAATGGCGCATTGCTGCCATCTACAGGGTGAAGTGAGCATTACCCTAAATGTTCTGGAAAAATATGTTGGAAATAATAATCATGAGAAAAGATTTCGAGAAAAATTATCTTGAGAAATGCGTTAGGCAGGCAATAATTTTGTACGTATTAAAATAAACCCCCGCCATGTTTTTTTCGCGGGTTCCATACGAAAGTTAAAAACACACAAAACCGAATTAAAATAAAGTTAAATAGCTATGAAAAACCATATTAGAAAATGTGGATGCGTATAGAGGAGCAAAGGTTTTAGTCACGTGCTTGAAACAGAATTAATTGAGAATGTTTCTACAGAATCACCTAACATACTTTTTTCTTATTGACATCGTGGTGTTCAACATGAACAGCTATACAATGACGCGCAGTAAAAAACACTTAAAGTAGTTTTTGTGATCGCGGTTTACGTATTTGTCTTATACGCTTATTGTACGTGTTTGTACTTTTCAGATGGACCCATACGCTTCTTGTACGTGTTTGTACTTTGCAGATGGACCCATACGCTTCTTGTACGTGTTTGTACTTTCAGATGGACCCATACGTTTCTTGTACGTGTTTGTACTTTTCAGATGGACCCATACGTTTCTTGTACGTGTTTGTACTTTTCAGATGGACCCCTATGTCGGACCCACCTTCTCGCAAACACGGAAGTGAACGAACTACGTGGGACAGGCAGGTTGGTTCAGTGCTCTTTTGAACGGTTACCGTGTTTCCAGGCGTTCGCTGGCCTGTCGTTTGTCTATGACCCCGGGGCGGCCCAACCCTTTCGGGAAATGTCAGAAGACTGCGAGACGCGGCGTTTATAGATGGAGGGGGCGGCGCAGAGCCGGTAATGTGGCAGCGGTCGCGGTCGCATGTCCGGCAGGTGGTGGAGCAGATGGGCCTTAGACCCGCCGTGCTGTGTGGAGGAGCGCTGCTGCTCAGCTGCCTTCTCGTCCTGGCGCTCACACTCAGCTACAGGTAACCGCCACAAAACAACATGTTAGAGGCTGTCCGTCAGGCCTGGGCTTCTTATCGAGTTTGTGAGTAAGGGAACAGTTTTCCAAGTTACTAGTTCGCCTTGCCCGGCTCAGCCCGTGTCCTAGTTTGGAAGCGTTAGTATGTAACTTCATAGTAGGAGCAACTAACGGGAGGCTTTACGCTCTTTGGTTCACTGACGACGTGTCTTGTATGATGAACACGACTAGGACATACTTGTCCTGTTACGGAAGAGGTCCCACAACACTGGCTTTACGTGCATGGTGACTAGTGTCGTGGGACTGTGGAAAGTGAAGCTTTTCTAGCGTCACCCAGAAACGCTGTTCGGTTGGGAAGACATGCCAATTCCACCAGAGAGCTTCTCCACCTGTTCACAGATCTCACAGACCGTGTGACTGATGTGTATTAACTAATCCCCCTCCCCAGTCGGGCCAAGTCTGTGGTGGTACCTGCCCGAGCGCCTGTGCGGTTCTTCCCCACGCATGTTCCTGTCGTGGATCTGTTTCTGGGACAGCAGGAGCAGGCTGACCTGCTGTGTGAGGGCTCAGACGTCTGCTTACTCTTCTACTATGCCCCCTGGTGCGCGCGCTCTGTGGCTGCACGTGAGCACATACAGCAAGTGGCACTCCGCTTGGCCGAAGAGGTACAGCCCGAGTGCATCTTGTACGTTTGTAGTGGGTGTGTTGTTTCTGCTTCACCTGGAAGATACTTTAAATCAAAGTGTGTGCGATATGACTCATGTAAAATTGATTTGTTTTGTGTTTACAGTGGCGAATTCTCACACGTAGCCAATGATGAATATCGTAACTGCTGATTACCATCACAGTTCTGCTTTAGTAGTGACAGCAGAACAATTTCCACAGCTGTGAAATCTGTAAAGTTGTGTTTACAACCTAGTGATGCGTTTCATGTGTGGCTGTCTCGACTGTAACGATGTAATGTTTTATGCAGGTTCAGTTTGTGGCGGTGAATTGCTGGTGGAGTCAGGGAAGGTGCCGGAAGCAGAAAAACTTTTACAAATATCCAGTCATGCACCTGTACTACAGGAGGTAAATGCTGTAACTGTTGTTTCTCTGACTGGAGTAACAGGAGGTATCTGATGTGTTGCTTACACCAATCAAAATGGACTTATTAAGGAGAACCTGTAAATGTATAATGAGTTAAAACTCTAAATAACCCTGTAATTTGTTAATGATTAATGTTCTCTTTCTGTGTCTGTCTATCTCTCTCTGTCTGTCTGTCTGTGTATGTCACCGTCTTTGTGATTCTCTCTGTAGGTTTGGTCCTATTGAGTATAAGGGTCCTACTATTGCTGATTATGTGGAGAGTTTTATCAGAAGGGTTTTGACACCCCTCACATACCTGCCCTCCCACACAGCAGTGCACAACTTTATATCACACCACGAGGTAACGGTCACGCTCACAGGTGTGATCGTGATCGCGCGCACCCACCCACCCACACACACCTCATAACTGTTAATGTGGTGTAGAACTGCTCTTTCATGTATAAACAGGTGATCTCTTACAGCGGATTTCTTTTTGTGTGTAAGCCAGGAGTTTATGAAGTCTTGTCATATCCTTGTCATAAGCACAGGTGCAAGTTATGTTTCAGGTGGTTTAGAGTGTCTGTCTGGGAGATACTGATATTTTTCACTTAGATATCTGTCTGTTTTTGTGGCGTTATTTCTATGTCTGTTTTGGTGTAAAAGACCGGCTTGTTTCTGCTTTTCTGTCGATCTGCTGAGGTCACCCAGCTGTGTTTGAATGACTCCTCAACAGTTTTGTCATTGAGTAGTAAATGTCTGTTTTTTCTATATTGTGTGTGTGTGTGTGTGTGTGTGTTCTGTCCTACAGCAGGGTGTGATTGGGTTCTTTGAGTTTAACTCCTCCCCTCAGCCGCCCGGTTATGTTATATTTCTCTCATCTGCACTACATGCACTCAGAAGAGGTATGACACCTATTACACACACACACCCCTAACACATACACACCCCCAAAATGCTTGCGCACACAAACCCAATGTGCACACACACACACACACACACACACACACACACACACACACACACACACACAAACAGTGAGAACAAACACAAATATAAAGTTAGTGTGATGTCACATTCTTTCATCCTGTGAGGCTGGCACACATGACTATACCATCACTTCTAGTGATTTGAGTTGACTGGAATTCATAAGTGTGAACTGAATGGTCCAGCTTTTCTCTCATTGGTAAAGATTCTCAGGGGGCAGTGCGTTTTGGTGTAGTGACGAATCTGCAGGTGGCAGAAGCCATTTCGGTGAGAGAGGACGACACAGTGTATCTGCATCGCCGTTTTAACAGTTCACTGGTGAGTACATGCATGCGCACGAGCACCCAAATGAGCACGCACAAAAGCACACAAATGCACTCTTGCACCCAAGGGCATGAACGTGTGTACACGCACATGCCAAAGTACACGAAAAAGCATGCACTCAAATGCACAAATACATATACACATGCGTGCATACACACACAAGTGCACAAACATGCATGCACACACACAAAAGAATATAACTCTGCTTAGCCCAGCAACAATCAGAGACGAGTCTGACCAGTTGGTCATCTTACTGACTGAACACGAGTTCAGCTTGAGTTCTGCCCTGCTGAACACAAATCACTGGTGTTTGTAATAGTAAAAACAATTGCATTAATAGTCATAAATGTCGATACTAATAGTAAAAAGGGGAAGGACATTAATAATTGTAATATCGGTGGTGGTGGTGATAAAAACAGCTAATATTATAACTTGCATAATCTTGGCAATAAGAATGTTATAACAGTAATTAGCTGAACTGAGTATGGAGTTAGGGGAGAGTGCACTGCTGTTTCCACTGGGTTTGTTTTGTTTGAGGCTTTTAGCAGCTTCAGGTCCAGATAAAGGCTGTAATGTGGCTGCTAAAGAGATTCTCTGAAATTGTTCCCTCTGATCATCTCAATGTGACAAGACAAAGCTCTGCAGTTGGAGAACGGTGGGGTACTTTTGGTTTGATTGCTTCTTTCTTGGGCAGGTGTTCCCAAGGGCAGAGAGGAACTTCACACCTGAGGCCATCATTGATTGGGTGTATGAGAACAGAGAGAATGTCATTCGCTGGATTCTGCCAATGGGAACAAAGAGCTACTCTCTAGAGGCAGAGTTGCACAAAGGACCTGCACTACTTATGTTCCTCCCACACAATCCTCTCACAGCCAGTCATCATCTGCTCTCTGAGGTGCACTCTGCCCACTTTAGTCTCTAGAGATTTTAGATTTCTTTTCTCATTCCCACCCCCCTGTTACTCCCTCACTCAAACTTATGCAGTTTACTCTCTCCATCAGGTAGCTGATGTTGTGCGACGCTACCACTCCTGTTGCTGGTCGCACCTCCAGGATGATGGCCTCTTGCCCTCCTTACAGCCCCATTCACGGTTTGTGTCATCTGGGCCGGCCTGCTGCCAGTCTCTGCTGCTGCCAGGGTGGAGATCCGAGTCTGCTACTACTAACGCTAGTGTTGGCATCTGTGAGCTGTGTCTGGACCGCCCACTCTCGTTGTCCAAGCCTTGTCTTTGTTCTGCACTGGAACTGGAGGCAGTTCTTGACTCGTATATGAGTCGAGTGTCTGTTCTGGTGCCCCCTGTCTGCAGCAGTGTGCAGCACACCTACAGCCCGTTCACACGCTACAGCGCCTGCTGCAGGAGACTGCAGGTCACTGTTGCGCGCCACTGCCCCCTGCAGGCTGATGCTCTCGCAGGCCTTCGCTGCCGCACCAACAGG
Source organism: Electrophorus electricus (assembly GCF_041902795.1). Classification (NCBI taxonomy): domain Eukaryota; kingdom Metazoa; phylum Chordata; class Actinopteri; order Gymnotiformes; family Gymnotidae; genus Electrophorus; species Electrophorus electricus. The sequence continues at coordinate 747,996 of NC_137514.1, read as the reverse complement.
ACTCTCCACTTCTACCTGCTCGACTCCCAGCTGGCGTGGCCTCTGGCCCGGAAGCTTGGTGCGCTAGGCAGCCAGAGCACTCTAGGCAACCAGAGCGCCTGCACATTCAGCACTATTGTTGACCTGGGAGCCGAAACCCACTACGTTTTGGAGAACATTGAGAAAGACTCACTAGGTACACATACTTAATTGCACACACACTTAACCATCTGCTCAGTCCAGCCACTGGGGGGCAATGTGATGGGGAATGATGGTTAAAAGTCTGTCTCTGTCTGTACTGCAGAGCGCTTCATTCTGAACTTCAGCACCCCATACAGCACCCTCCGCAGGCACCTGGTGGGGCAAAGAGAACTACATCCCCCACAATCCCTCATTCAGGAAGTGACCACGCACACTTTCATGGACATAGTGATGGACCCTGAGAGGGTGAGGATATGGTATGGCTGTAGCCACACTTGCACACATGAAAAGTTTACTAACAGCATGCAAAATCTTACCGGCAGTACTGAAACTGGCCTGAATTTTGATGTGACATTAGTGAGTTCATCACATCACAGACCATGAAGTCAGCCATTTCTCATTGCTATGGAGATTTAAATTCAATAAACCCTGGCATACCTGATTGACAACCTTTTTGTTGGAAACCCAAACATTGCTGCTGTTTTGGAAGTTGGTTGAAACTCCAGTGCTTTAGCCTGATGCTGCCTATCAACAGTTCTATGACTGTGTCAAAACATGCACAAGTGTTTTCATCTCAGTGAGAAAGAATAAACCCTATGAGAATGACACCTAACGCTGTCTCCCGGTGTTCAGTGAGCGAGAATGACGCCTAACGCTGTCTCCCGGTGTTCAGTGAGCGAGAATGACGCCTAACGCTGTCTCCCGGTGTTCAGTGAGCGAGAATGACGCCTAACGCTGTCTCCCGGTGTTCAGTGAGCGAGAATGACGCCTAACGCTGTCTCCCGGTGTTCAGTGAGCGAGAATGACGCCTAACGCTGTCTCCCGGTGTTCAGTGAGCGAGAATGACGCCTAACGCTGTCTCCCGGTGTTCAGTGAGCGAGAATGACGCCTAACGCTGTCTCCCGGTGTTCAGTGAGCGAGAATGACGCCTAACGCTGTCTCCCGGTGTTCAGTGAGCGAGAATGACGCCTAACGCTGTCTCCCGGTGTTCAGTGAGCGAGAATGACGCCTAACGCTGTCTCCCGGTGTTCAGTGAGCGAGAATGACGCCTAACGCTGTCTCCCGGTGTTCAGTGAGCGAGAATGACGCCTAACGCTGTCTCCCGGTGTTCAGTGAGCGAGAATGACGCCTAACGCTGTCTCCCGGTGTTCAGTGAGCGAGAATGACGCCTAACGCTGTCTCCCGGTGTTCAGTGAGCGAGAATGACGCCTAACGCTGTCTCCCGGTGTTCAGTGAGCGAGAATGACGCCTAACGCTGTCTCCCGGTGTTCAGTGAGCGAGAATGACGCCTAACGCTGTCTCCCGGTGTTCAGTGAGCGAGAATGACGCCTAACGCTGTCTCCCGGTGTTCAGTGAGCGAGAATGACGCCTAACGCTGTCTCCCGGTGTTCAGTGAGCGAGAATGACGCCTAACGCTGTCTCCCGGTGTTCAGTGAGCGAGAATGACGCCTAACGCTGTCTCCCGGTGTTCAGTGAGCGAGAATGACGCCTAACGCTGTCTCCCGGTGTTCAGTGAGCGAGAATGACGCCTAACGCTGTCTCCCGGTGTTCAGTGAGCGAGAATGACGCCTAACGCTGTCTCCCGGTGTTCAGTGAGCGAGAATGACGCCTAACGCTGTCTCCCGGTGTTCAGTGAGCGAGAATGACGCCTAACGCTGTCTCCCGGTGTTCAGTGAGCGAGAATGACGCCTAACGCTGTCTCCCGGTGTTCAGTGAGCGAGAATGACGCCTAACGCTGTCTCCCGGTGTTCAGTGAGCGAGAATGACGCCTAACGCTGTCTCCCGGTGTTCAGTGAGCGAGAATGACGCCTAACGCTGTCTCCCGGTGTTCAGTGAGCGAGAATGACGCCTAACGCTGTCTCCCGGTGTTCAGTGAGCGAGAATGACGCCTAACGCTGTCTCCCGGTGTTCAGTGAGCGAGAATGACGCCTAACGCTGTCTCCCGGTGTTCAGTGAGCGAGAATGACGCCTAACGCTGTCTCCCGGTGTTCAGTGAGCGAGAATGACGCCTAACGCTGTCTCCCGGTGTTCAGTGAGCGAGAATGACGCCTAACGCTGTCTCCCGGTGTTCAGTGAGCGAGAATAAACCCTAACACTGTCTCCTGGTGTTCAGTGATTACCACTCAGAGATTAAGGTAAGCTGTTATCTTAGGCTAGTATGGAGACGTAAAGTTACTGTCCTAGCGATGTTGTTAAGTGAAATGCAGCATTTTGTCTTCTAAAATCCGTGAAATAATTTTGAAAAACTTGGTTTATGCAGTTAAACAGTTTTTCCCATAAAAACAATTTTCCCTACTTCTGTCCCTTCATCTCTCTCCCTCCCTCTTTCTCGCCATCTGTTTCTTGTTCTTTCTTTTTCCAAGGATGTGGTGTTGTTCTACTATACAGGCTGGTGCGGGTTCTGCACAGTGCTGAACCATGTACTCCTGCGGCTGGCTATGCTTTTCCAGGGAAATGGCACCCTCCTGGTGGCCAGGTGACACATTATCTTTGTTGCTGTTAAGAGTCACTGAATCAATGGAAATTGAGTACTGCCACCAAGTTATATGTTTAGTATTGTATGGTAATGCTGTAGCTATCGTATGATTATGTAGGTATCGTATGACGATGTTGGTAATAATGTAGGTATTGTATGATGTACAGATGCGGCCAAACGTTTTGAGACTGGCATAAATTTTGGTTTTCACAAAGTTTACTGCTTCATTTATTATGATGGCAATTTGCATTCACTCTATAATGTGAAGAGTGATCAGATGAATTGCAATTAATTGCAAAGTCATTCCTTGCCATGAAAATTAACTTAATTACAAAAATTACTGCATTTCAGCCCTGCCACAAAATGGCCTGCTAACATAATTTCAGTGATATTCTCGTTAGCTCAGGTGAAAGTGTTAACAAGGACAAGGCGGCTGATATCACTGTGTCATGCTGATTAGAGGAGCAGACTGGTTGCTTTTAAAAGTATGGTGGTGCTTGAAGTTTTCTTCTGTTAACCATGGTTACCTCCAAGGAAACACATAGTCATCATTGCATTGCTTCAAAAGGGCTTCACAGGCAAGGAAAATCAAAAGCACCTAAATCAAGCATTTATGGAATCATCAAGAACTTCAAGGAGAGAGGTTCAGTTGCAGTGAAGAAAGCTCCAGGGCGCCCAAGAAAGACAAGAAAGTGCCAGGACCATCTCCTAAAGAGGATGTAGTTACAGGATCGGGATTCCACAGGAAGTATAGGGATTGGACTGCAGAGGATTGGGGTAAAGTTATTTACTCTGATGAAACCCCCTTCAGACTGTTTGGGACATCTGGACAAATGATTGTCCGGAGAAGAAGAGGTGAGTGTTACCATGAGTCCCGGGTCATGCCAACAGTAAGGCATCTTGAGACCATTCATGTGTGGGGTTGCTTTTCATCCAAGACAGTGAGTTTGCTCAAAACATTGCTTAAGAACACTGCCATGAATAAGGAATGTTATCAAAACATCCTCCAAGAGCAACTTCTACCAACGATCCAGGAGCAATTTAGTGATGAACAATGCTTTTTCCAGCATGACGGAGCACCATGTTACAAGGCAAAAGTGATAACCAAGTGGCTCGGTGAACAAAACATTGAAATTTTGGGTCCATGGCCAGGAGACTCCCCAGATCTCAATCCTATTGGTAACCTGTGGTCAATCCTCAAAAAGAGGGTGGACAAACAAAAACTGATCAACTCCAAGCACTGATTAGGCAAAAATACTGAGGCAGTAAACTTTGGCCACGACTGTAGGTATTGTATGACGATGCTGTAGGTATTATAGGTATAACAGCATTGCTCACAATGCAAACAGGAAAAATATTGTTGTAAAAGTGGTTTGTTGAACTCTTGAGTAGTGATGTCAGTGTGGTATTGTGGTTGCCAGGGTGAATGTTGCCCTTAATGATCTTCCCTGGGAGTTCATGGTGGACCATCTGCCCTCTGTCCTGTTCTTCCCCAGACACAGGTAGTGTGTGTGTGTGTGCGCGCATGGGTTTTTCTTTATATTTTAAACAAATATTCGTTCATTTTCAGGCCTTAATGTTTCTTGTTCTGCGCTCCTCTCCTACCCTCTCCTCTCTCTCCCCTTTGCTCTCGCCTGTTCTCTCCTGCCATTAGGAAGCAAATGAGTGTAAAGTTCCCAGAAAACACTGCTACCACTCTACCCAACTTGGTCCGTTTCATCCTCCAGCACACCAGCCACTCTGCCCGGGTTCACGCTGCAGGGCCAAAGTCACTCCTGCAGGCGGGGTCTGTCCTGGAGGCGGAGCTTCGCGCCCTTCAGGGGGAAGTGCTCTCACTCCAGCAGGATCGTGAACGACTCTCCAAACAGCTCACTGCTCTGTGGCATGAGAACCGCCGTCTGGCACTCCACGCATATGCACTGCAGGGGCAGAATGCCGAGCTTCAGGTCCAGAGTGGGCGTCTCCAGACACTGTACAGCGAAAAGAGCCGTCAGCTTGCGGAGGCTGTGAGGCGCTTGCAGGAGCTGGCAGCCGCCTCTCAGGACATCCTGACTGAGAACTCTCTGCTGAAAGTCCTGCTCAGAGTTCTGAAGGAGGGGCAAGGGTGGGAGGAAGAACAGTGAGAGAGTGCAAAGCAGGAAACTTCCTGACCTCTTGGTAGTATTTTGGGGTGGTGAGGGGCAGTGCTATGACGACGATTCTAGAACCTTCTGGTGGAAGCCATTAGAATGTTGACAGAGACTATTACCATTGATCTGTTACTGCTGTTCTCTGTGGACTGACAGACATGCTGCATCACCTTTCAGTGTTATGATGCAAACAAACAGAAAAACAAAACAAAAACTCCAATCAACAGCTTTTGTACGATCCTCAGCTGGGCAGTAATTCTGTCTAAATGTGTTTGAGGTGCAAAAGCTGACCAGACAGGTCTCTTGCTCCTCTCTCTCATTATGTAGAATCACAGAACAGAATTTTTCATTACTTTTCTTGGCTAAAGTAATTATTTTTCCACAGGTCCTCTGATCACTGAGCGTATCTGTCCTTGTGGAGCTCAGTTGTTGACTGGGCCCATGTGCTGCCTGGTGTTTACAATTTGTATGGATTAAATATGTTTCTTTCATGTTTTCTGCGTGTGCTGGTGTGGTCCCTTCACTCAGACTGCAGTGCTTTGGAAGTGGTCAGAGCCCGAAGTAGTGTTTTTACAGTGAGGTCACTTGTCCAACCTCATGTGGCGTTTCTTGCAGAATAATAATAATTAATAATAAAAAAACTGGGTTTAAAATAACCTTTGTCTCTGAATGTTATGACCACCACATTCTGCTTTTAAACAGAAATCTGTGACTCTTGCAGCATTGATCCAGGAACAGTACCTAATGATACACAGACTGAATTGACCTTCAATAAAAACAAGCAGTCAAACAAAACAAGCTGTTGGGTAGGTGATACGTAGGTCATGGTTTAGGTGTCTGGATTTGTACTCATATAGAAGCTGGGTATGAAGAACGTTGTTAAGAACAATAGCTTCTTCCCCAGAGACATAACTTCCCTGAACCAAGAGACCCACTTAGGGTCCCACATAATTTTTCTGCCTGCCCCTGAACTGGCTGCAACAACTGACTTTTACACATACACCTGTATTCTTCACTGTTTATAGAACCTTGGCCATGTATGTACTGGATGTACCTTGCATTTTAAATCTCCCATCCTCATTTCTAGATATTGATGTGATTCATCTCACTGTGTTATTTAATATGTCTCTGTCTGCATTAAGTGCTGCTCTGTTTGTGCTGATCTTTTGTACATTAAGCTTTTTCAATATGTAATACTATAACACTTTATAATATCGTACTGTACAGTAGGACCAAACCCCCACAGGGTCAAATCTATTTTAAACATGGCCCCCTCCATGTGGGGAATCCTCTCCTAAATTACTGCACAAACACCAGCCTAGCTCACCGTGTCCTCTCCTAAAGTAGTACACAAACACCAGCCTAGCTCACCGTGTCCTCTCCTAAAGTAGTACACAAACACCAGCCTAGCTCACCGTGTCCTCTCCTAAAGTAGTACACAAACACCAGCCTAGCTCACCGTGTCCTCTCCTAACATACTGCACACCAGTGAATTCAGATTCATACAGTATATGTGACCAGACACTATATGTTTGATTTGGTTAATAAAAAAAAATCAAATGCTCCAACTGATGCAACAGTGTTTAGTGTTGGGAAATTGAGTTCTATTAATTCGTGGTGTCAACTCTTGAGAGTATGCACTGTAAGATTTAAGAGCTTTGTATATAATCCATTCTACTGTAAATTTACAATTGCATATGCATGACTTGGACAAGTGTTTAACCTAGAATTTCAAGCATAAAGATTTTTGAGCTTTCTTAAAAATATAAATGTAATTTTTTTTTATTTTTTTTTTGTGTAGTAAACTATAAAAACAGAACAACTGCTATATTCAAATATATTTTTTCATTGAGGATGATTAAATACAATAGAAAATGCATAAGCAAATTAATAATAAAAAAAATTACTACAATTTGAAATAACATTTAAATAATTAGATCATTGTAAAGTGTAGACCCACCCCAGTATTTATCATATCATAGACCTACTGCAATCTAGCATTAACAAAGATCTGCAGAAATGCAATATATATTTTTTGTGCTTTTGAATGAATAATTATAAACACATTTATGTAGCTATATATTTACATTAATTTATGTTACAGTGCAATTAAAAACATTAAGATGTCAGACATTGCCAAGACAAATTTACAGGATCTACTTGAAGAAGTATTTTAGCCATAGTGTTATATTTTGGGCCACAGTAGCATTTTTGGGGTGTGTGTTTTCATTTATGGCATTTAACAGATGCTTTTATCCAAAGTGACACAGTTATGACTGAGTACAGGTTAAGGGCTTTGCTTAGGGGCCCAACACTAGCATCTTGGTGTGGGGCTTGAACCAGCAACCTTCTGATTACAAGTCAAATACCTTAACCCCTGAGCTACTACTGCATGGCTATTGCACTCTGTGCAGAGTAACTGTCAGGAGTCCGACAACCAGAGAGAGACACCACGGTCCTGCATCACCATGAACTGTTGCATATCCTAGAACAGATATAAATGAAAACTATGTTAACTCTGGGACTACAAATGTATAACTGGCAATTCAATCTGATTATGAGCTTGTGTTTCCATTCATTACATGCTGTAGTCACAGTAATGGCAACTACAGTAATCATTACAGTAATGAAAATATTGAGTATGGGACATGAAATATAGAAAACAACAGACACTACAGAATGTTAACTGGCAGTGTGGAATTTAGCACACATGAAATAATGTGGAATATTACACTCACGACAGTCAGTAACAATAATATCTTTGTGCCCTTTGAAAAACTTTGGTCTTACCGGCTGTGTTATTGGCAGTAGTTGAGTTGCTTGTGGTAGTGGTGATTACTGGGACACTGGTTGTGGTATGGGTGGTAGTGCTAGAATGAGTGGTGGGGGTAGTAGTGATAGGGTTAGCTTTTCCAATCAGGCCGATACCCAGAGTGTCCAGCTCATACTGGTACTGCTGAAGCCGCCAGGACTTGACCAATGTGTTATCCTCAAATAGCTTCAGAACAGGTAGATTATTCCTAAACAGATCACGTACTGTACGCACATCCAGGGCCTGACATACACACACAAAAATAAAGACAAGCACATTAAACCTTTCTTTTGAATAACATTTTTGCATTTGCATTTTTTTGCATTTTTTTAAGCTTAATTTTATCTCCCTAAATTAATCTGTTAGTCATTTATGTTGCTTTACCATGACCACATCAGGGTTCAGATTATTGAAGGTGGTAATGTCCATGCTGATGTTCTGAGAAGCGAGATTTTTAATATCTGACAGAGGAGCTCCACCTACAGACAAACACATAGACATGCAGTGATTTGTGATGTATTATAGCTGACAGATATGATGCATTTATTTTGGAAGGCTAAGGACATAAAAATCCACTGGATAAATATCCTATAGATAGTGATGATATGGAATACAACAATGTTTGTTGTATTGTTTCATGCTTCACAACCAAGGTGGATTTTATAAGCAGAAAAAAATATAATTAGATGAAAAACTGAAAACGTTTTTCATTTGTAGAAAATATACAAGCTAAAAGACTGCAGCATGTTTTAGCATTAAGAGCAAAGAATTTTAAATACTGATGGATTGTGTACTTTACATATTACTGCATGGGTTTTTTTTATCACTAATCTTCCTGTTTTTGGTTATATCACACAGCAGGAGAATATTGGCTCAAACAGTATCTCAGGACTACACTGATCTAATCTCATTGCTCAGCAATGACAGCATTTAGAATGTTAACGTGTGAGCGTATCTGAGGTAAATGTTTCGGAGCTGGAAAAAGACTACGGAACTAATGTCCAAGCCTTTAATTAGCTGTAGTGAATGAATGTGTGTGTGTGTGTGTGTGTGTGTGTGTGTGTGTGTGTGTGTTTGTGTGTGTGTTTGTGTGTGTGTTTGTGTGTGTGTGTTTTACCCAGGAAAAGGCTGATGAGTTGATAGTGTTGTGGCACATGGATGGTTTGGTTAGAATATGAGATGTTAGCGATATTGTACAAAGTGCTTTTCTGAAGAAATGAGCATGAGGACAAATTTATTGGATTGGCAAACCTGTAGATATAAAAGAGAAAGAAATCCTCAGACTGAGGGGATCTTTAATTTAAAAGATGAACAATCTACATCTGTGATGTTCCTGCATCAGTTGTTTATAACAAACACCATGAAACTGAGAAAGCTGTAGATAGCAGGACGAGGTTCTGGTAGTTGCAATCATTTGAGTTTTCAAGCTCTCAGTCCTACTGACTACAGCTTTAAGCAATTTGTGTGTGTGTATGTGTGTGTGTGTGTGTGTGTGTGTGTGTGTGTGTGTGTGTGGGTGCACTTACTCCAGGTCGTTCACAGTAATTGTACTGAGTACACTGACGTTTAAAGAACAGAGATTAGAGCCAATTGCATTTATTTCAGCTGTCCCCAAGCTGTTTCCAGGAATGCTTAGATAATTCATTATCACTGCATTACTCTACAACACACACACACATACACACACACACACACACACACACAAAGACTTTTTCATCATATATGGTTGATATGAGAGGTCATATCAACCATATGGTTGTTAAATCATTTTAATCTTCATTTTAATCAGACATGAATCTCTCTGTTTATCTGCAATTTGAATGATCAGTAGCATAAGTAATTAGTTACGTGTTGCATTTTCCAAATGCGTATTTTAACTAACTCAGTATATTTCAACACCAAAAACCCAATACATTCAACACAGAAACACTGATGGATTTGTTACCTGATCTGAAGTCCAGGCACCATTAACTGAGTTCATTAAAGATGCCAGTGTGTCTAATGAGGTGATGTTCCAACTTTTGATTTCACTGACATTGGCCACACGAGACGTAGGGCCCAGTAACTGCACCACACCGTCCCCAAGGCCAGACGGGTACACCTGCAACACATGCACGCATGTGCGTGCACGCACACACACACACACACACACACACACACACACACACACACACACACACACACACACACACACACACACATATATATATCATACACTACATATAACTAGGGCCCTACTAAATTCACAGGAGAACCTAGTTAATGTCATGAACCTAGTTTCTAAAAAATGATAAATTTCACAAATTTTAGAAGACTATGGGAATGTTCACATGGAGTCGTTTCAAACTATCTAAAGCTTCTTCTTGCACTTGTTTGTGGAGCAACATGCACTGCTTCTCTAGCCTACATGTCATGCTCAAAAAAGCAATGCTTGCTTCTTTTCGGGTGTGCAGTGCCAATTTATATTTAAATAAGAAATCATAAGGAGAAAATCAAAAGGTCAAAAATGCATAACGTTACTTCACTACTTTTAGGAAATCCACTTATAATGGTTTTGTTTTACTCATCTCCATAGCATCAGAAAACAAAAGTGATGCACTCTGGGACTGAACTCTACACTGTCCACGAGTTCACGATCTGTGACACGATTTTCACAGATGTGCATTTGTTAGGGACCTACATATAACCTAACATACACTGCTCCAGTGTGTGCACACACATGGCAGACAATAGTATATCCTAAATAATGCTGACCTCGTATAATTTGCTAAGAATGACCCTCCCAAAGCTGGGATCCACCACTTTCTGAGTGATGGTGGTGGGGTTGTCCTTCAGCATAGTTAAACTGAGACACAAACTGAACTGGGTGGAAGTGTAGCCGAAAGGAAATGACGGATCTGCAATGGTTGCTTCTGTGATTTCACCTACAGTACATCCTGTCAGACACAGAGAGAAGAGACACATTTAGTTACTATCCTTATTCTTGACTAAAAATACTGATAACCTTTAAACTTTGCTATATTAGTAAAGACATTTACACACTGATGGACCAACACAGCCCTGTAAACCCTGTGTCCCAGTGTGTCAGTGTACAAATGTAGGTGTGTTTATAGTATAAATGCACCGATAGTTGCAGCAGTGTGTCAGTGCACAAGTGTAGGTGTGTTTATAGTGTAAATGCACCGATACATGCAGCAGTGTGTCAGTGCACAAGTGTAGGTGTGTTTATAGTGTAAATGCACCGATACATGCAGCAGTGTGTCATTGCACAAGTGTAGGTGTGTTTATAGTGTAAATGCACCGATACATGCAGCAGTGTGTCAGTGCACAAGTGTAGGTGTGTTTATAGTGTAAATGCACCGATAGTTGCAGCAGTGTGTCAGTGCACAAGTGTAGGTGTGTTTATAGTGTAAATGCACCGATACATGCAGCAGTGTGTCAGTGCACAAGTGTAGGTGTGTTTATAGTGTAAATGCACCGATACATGCAGCAGTGTGTTATTGCACAAGTGTAGGTGTGTTTATAGTGTAAATGCACTGATACATGCAGCAGTGTGTCAGTGCACAAGTGTAGGTGTGTTTATAGTGTAAATGCACCGATACATGCAGCAGTGTGTCATTGCACAAGTGTAGGTGTGTTTATAGTGTAAATGCACTGATACATGCAGCAGTGTGTCAGTGCACAAGTGTAGGTGTGTTTGTAGTGTAAATGCACCGATAGTTGCAGCACGTTTGCTCTTGACATTTGAGTTGCATGATGTAAATAATTTCTGCAGCTTTGTTACTTGAGTCTTCTGGGTCTTCAGGGTTGGAATGAAGGACCTCAGAAATGTGCTAATCAGAGTCTTCAAGCATGCATTTAAACACACACACACACACACACACACACACACACACACACACACACACACACACACAATAGATAAAAAATACAGTAGGAAATTACACAACACACCTTTCCAATGATCAGTGCCTTTTTAGATAAACACCTTAGATAAACAAACAAGGAAATAAGTAACAGACTAAAGAACAGGTTACATACAGAACTAAATTTGTTCCAGAAGTCCTGGTTTAAGTAGAGAGGCAGGGGGCCTAACTGCTGTAGTGTCTGCAGATTCCATGTTGATGGATTACTGAGGACAGAAGCACAAGATAAGATCCTATACACTCTACATTCATACACACTGTATATACACATGCCATACACACTCTATACACTTATACACTACACACACATACACACACACACACACACACACACACACACACACACACACACACACACACACACACACACACATTTTTTAAATAATTGCCACTCCAAGAAACTGAAAAATTCTCACTGCACTGTATTGCCTCATATTTTACATTTTAAAATATCAAAAGATTTGTTTTTTTCTGGTTTCCTCTGGACACTACCACTGCGTCATGACTGGATCGTCCACCATGAGTGTGATCCTGCACATATCTCCATATCCACATAAAGACAAATATCCAAATATTGTATGTCTCTCACCCATAGGGTGTGTTGCCATTGAAGAGCAGTGTCTGTATACCCGAGACCTGAGAGTCAGTCAGGTCTCCACAGTTCTTTAACTTCTCTATGATGAGTGGGTCAGAGTTCTGGATGTAGGATGAGTTTAGTGTGCAGGTCATATTACCCAGAATATTCACCTGAGTCTTGCTCAGACTGAAGCCAGAAATGCCCTGCAATAATGCAGAACAGGTATAAATAAATATTAACAGGTATAAACAGATATTAATGTGACCAGAGTTTGATGGAGAGTCCTTGTGTGTGTTTTACCAGACAGCCACGTGGATTCTTGTACAAAGAACACACAGTGTGTTTGTGTGTGCATCTGTCTGTGTGTGTGTGTGCGTACAAAAAGTAAAAAAAAAAAAATTAAAATGAAAAATTCAAACTTGAAACTTAGTGTGTCTTGTTGTTTCAACCCCTTTATAAATACAGGACATTTAGAAATTATTAAATACTATGACTCAATATATAATTAATTTTAATATGTTGACACTTAAATTTAAGATGATTAAAATTAAAGACATTTAAATATACTATTTAATGACATTTAAATTACCATTTTAGAAAACATTTAAAATTTCCATTTAAAGACATTACATACCATTTAAAGACATTTAAATCTACCATCATAGAAATTCTGAATAAATTTAATTGTCACAGTGCCGTTCCCACTTTGCAGACATCTACCGGCAACCGGTGGTGCACGTGGGCTGTTCGTTTTGTCACTTGTCTTGTGTATGTCTGTACACGCCTTCCTCAGGTGGTGTGTGTTAGTAGCCACATCAGTAATTACACATCTTTGGATTATGTTGTGTTATTTAAGCCTGTTTAATTTGCACGACCGTCGGTCACTGATGTTCTCTTTTCCGTAGTAGTGTATTTTATGTTCGGTGACTTGCATTCACTTTTCCTTCTTTGTTTTTGTCTGCATGTTCTATGCCCATGACATTAATGACATTTAATTGTGCAATTTAAAGACCATTTAAAAATATATACATACAATTTAAAGTCATATAAATCTAGAAGTTAAAGACATTTATATAGTTTAAAGACCTTTAAATCTACCATTTAAAGACATTTACACAGCATTTAAATACTCATACATCTATCATTTAAAGACAATGTGTCAGTCTAGTTGTGTTCCATTTGGAATAAATTTATGCATGAAATGTCTCTCTCTGTGTGTGTGTATGTGTGTGTGTGTGTGTGCGTGTGTGTGTGTGTGTGTGTGTGTTTACCAGGCAGCTCTGTGCATTGTTGAACAGGATGTTCTGTCTGTTGAGGAAGCTGGAAGGAATAGAGAAATCTGCTCTGCCCAGAGCGCTGAAATATGAACTGCAGTTCACCTTCTGCACTGTATCATAGCTAGAGCACCATCAGACACACAAACACACATACAAATGTTAAACCAAATCTTGCTAACATGAGTTACAGGTGATAGAACCTTTCTGGAGTTACAACAGAGAGCCTCTTCTAGCACACACTCAAATAAAAGTGAAGGAGATGCTATCAAAATTAACTCAGAGAACATATGAACATTAAAATAATTCTTTAATAATGAAAAAAAAGTGAGTATATTTATATTATATATATATATATATATGTTTTAATGCGGTGTAAGTTAATCATGGATAATTCGTACACATATAAGTTTGAGTTTGACATTGTTCAGAACACTGCATTACCACAGGTTAGCCTTCTGAAATGTATCTGAATGGTTTACATAACTTACTGGAAAAATATATAATAATAAGGATACCACACAAACACACATCCTTAACATTCAGTACTAATGATGATAATACACAAATGAATATTAAGGATGTGTGTTTGTGTGTTATCCTCATTAGCGTGTAATGTTTAAGCACCCGTTTATAATGTAGTAATCAGACCAATGTGTCTGTATACATCTTGTGCATGTATGTGGTACACACTTGTAGTAGAGAAGCATGTCAGTAGGGACATCACTGAAGGTCAAAGATGTGTCATCTTTCACATAACTGTACATGCATGTCAGCTGCAGCAGAGAACACACAGTGAATCACACCATTGTTACATCAGACATCCTCTTTTATTTACTCCAATATACCACCCCAGTGCTACTACATGCTACATTTACATTTTATGGCATTTATCTGATGCTTTTATCCAAAGCTACTTACAAATATGACTGAATACATTTTAAGCAATTGGGGGTTAAGGGCCATGCTCAGGGGCCCAACAGTGGCAACTTGGCAGTGGTGGGACTTGAACTGGCAAACTTCTGATTACTAGTCGAGTAACCAATGAGCTATCACTGCCCACTGCCTACTAAAGTTGGAAATGTATGACTTTTATAATAAAAATAGTTTTGTAAAATTTAAAGATAATCTAAAGAGCACCTCTTGTGATTTTCAAGAAAACTGAAAGTTTTCTTAAATTGATATTTATAGAATTCGGTAGATGCTGACTTACAAAAGTGTTTTAGTTTCTAAAGCAATACAATACTGTGGATTACAAGACAATTCAATTGCTATTACTAAAACATAACATCCACTTTTCAAACTGAGTTTATGATGTTTAGGTATTTGTATTTCTAGGCACAGATTAAACTGATTAAATATCTGTGTACCTGTAACTTTAACTGATTAAATATCTGTGTACCTGTGATTTCAACTGATTAAATATCTGTGTACCTATAACTTTAACTGATTAAATATCTGTGTACCTGTGACTTTAACTGATTAAATATCTGTGTACCTGTGACTCTTGCAGAGGGACCTTGCTCCTGCCTGGTTGTGGTTTACAAGCTTGCACTAGCTGTTTGACTTTGGTTACCGGGAGAACCTGTGCTGAGGTGCAGCTAAATCCTTGGAGTACTTTATCTGACAAACTGCAGAGGAAAACACACCCACACACACACACACACACACACACAATCCTGTGCTTTTATCACCAAAACCAGCATGCAATCAAAATCGTATTATAAATTGGACCCATGTATATGAATACTATGAATACATATATATATATATATATATATATATATATATATATATATATATATATATATTGTGTTTGTGTGTGTGTGTGTGTGTGTATTCTGTGCAGCAGAGTGTGTGATTTCACTCACTCTTCTATACTATTACTGACACTGATCACATCATAGAAAAGCACCATAGCCTAGAAAAAAGCAAAACAACAAACAAATATTTATGTATGTATGTATTTATTTATTTTTATTTTTAAATATAAAAACATTATTGTATGTATCTGTATTCTCTTACCTGGCCTTGATTCCAGTTCTTTGGGTTGACAAATGAAATGTTTTGAGTGATCAGAGATGTCAGTAGAACACGTGGGATGTATGTTGCCAGTTCATTTGGAACATTCACCACTGCTTGGGTCTCATCTATAGAGACAATCTGGAAGAAAGGTTACAAGCTTCACAGCAGATCACAACAGATGACATTATAGTGAGTGTAATTATGTATGAATTATATGTATTTGTGTGTGTGTGTGTGTGTGTGTGTGTGTGTGTGTGTGTGTGTGTGTGTGTGTGTGTGTGTGTGTGTGTGTGTGTGTGTGTGTCCATGGGCATATGCACACCTTCTGGACAAATGTCTCTTGCAGAACCTCTGGTGCTGTCAGAATGTTGTTGACAAATGTTGGGTTCTGGGATACAGTGAGAAGTTGAGAGGATGGAATACTGGACATGGTTGTTGTGGGAACACCTCCAATGAGCGTGCCCAGAGTCTCCAGGGCGGAGCCACTGTTGATCTGTCAAAACACCATCCAATTATAATAAAGATCAACAAAATCCAAAAAGCCATCCTTCAAAATGATGACCATGAAGTTAAAGTGCAGACTGGTAGTGCTAAACTGAGGGCAGTGCTCGTTTGAATGCAGTGCTAATTTGAAGTTGCTGGGTGAAACTTTTGTAGCTATCATTTGTAGCTAACAATAATGTTGGTGGCTAGAGACCTCAAAGCAAATATACACTTTATATATAAATACACTGTATACTCTCTATATAGTGTATATTTGCGCAAATGCTACTTGTGGGCCTTGTTCAGTATCAATAACAAGCACAACTGTAGTGTGTAGGGTGTAGTGCATCATATGTAGTGTACACTTACTTTAAAACCTGCAGTAATGACACTCTTGATGATGTCATTAACCTGGCCTTGATTCCAGCCAATGACTGTACTGAGCGTGGATATAGAACTGTTTATGACAGCAGTAGAGGCGGAGATTATCTGACCCTCCGTCAGGCCAAAGCTCTGTTTGCCAAGTGTCTGAATAGTGGCTGGGGTTAAAGTGGAGTTAAAGTTTGCTACTAGCGTTGCGGTGACCTGGGAAGAGAGGATTGGGGGTAACTCAGAATAACTCAGAAGTGAATAGACTGATCACTGAAAGGGTAGGGAGACTGGCTGGTTGGACTGATTACCTCTGGACTAATTGTAGCGCAGCTGTAGTTGAGGATCATCAGGATGGTTTTACTTTCTGCCTCTGGAAGATTTACAAACGCAGAGACAGGTGTCGCACACAGGAGCTTGACTGGCAAGCTGCTCACAAACCCGCGCACACACACACACACACACACACACACACACACACACACACACACACACACACACACACACACACACACACACACACACATGCAGAGATAAGACAGATGCACACACAGAACCAAGTCACTTTAGTCTGAGACTTCTCCTTTCTACTTTCAGAATCGTGCAGAGCAGCGCTTTTTGGTATGTGGGAGCTGGTCTAGTAATGGCTTTGTAGGTGGGTGTCGGTGTTTTAAATCTGATGCGAGCCACTATAGGGATCTAGTACAGCATATGTAACAGAGGGTGATATGGGAGAACTTTGGGAGGGCGAAAACAAGCTGTGCAGCTGCATTCTGGAGTTGAAGGGGTCTGATGGCACAGAGGGGAAGTTCTGCCAGGAGTCATAGTCCAAACTCAAGATGATAACGGACTAAATAAGCATCAAGTCATTCTCACTTTTCACTGACTTTCTGTGCAAATAACAAACGATAAAATTAAAATTGATGAAAAGAATTTTTCTACACGGCAGCCTGGTTCAATCAAAGTGACATATGAATGCAAATATGTTGTGTGATGATCTCATTTCCTGTAAAACAACTTATGAAATTAAGCTTTGGTTTGCTGACAAAAAAAAGGTGGCTTGACATATTTCTATCTCTAATTTCATGCATGCTGCAAACTGAGTATGTTTATCTTTCTTAACTTTCCCATAACAACTGATAAGGATCGCAAGACAAGATAAACAGAGTTCTCTAATGAGATCCCAAGGTTCTGACTTTTGAAAGATATCTCCACTGATATATAGCAGCTCAGTCTTACTGAGATTTAGCTTCAAGTGATGAGCTCCCACTTATCACTCATGAGATTAATTTTATTTGTATTTTCATTACAGTCCACAGCCAAAGATGATGCTTGTTTTTCTAAGTTTAGTTTTTTTCAAGGGAGAGCTGACTGAAATGTTTTTGAATACAAAAGATAAGTGTGCATAGAAAAGAATCCCTAGCAACCGTATGCTGACATATTGATCAAACACTTCTCTTTTTAAGTTTATTATATATCATAATTAATATTGTCATCATTTCTCTGCTAAATTCCAACTTTTAGCTGCATTGTGTAAATCTTGGACAAAACAGTTTGCCCCAGGAGGCTGGCCTTATATTGCTTCTAAACTCATGAAGAGTTTTGCATAAAGTTTTGAGAATAAAAGATCTTCAGATATTTTTAAATACTGATACTTATTTAGCCTGGCATAAGCATAAGTTTGTTTGTTTTTTTTCATTTACGTACGTTATCATATGTGCACGGATTAATTTCTTTTTTTTTTACTAAAAATGAAAAGTGCTTTATAGATATAGATCAATATTAAACATTATAAACATTTTTATAATTATTATAAACATTATAATTAAACATTAAAAACATTATTGGATTATTGCTAAAGTGTGAAGTATATAACCTGAGGGAGCCACAGTTAGGATTCTGGTCGTATAGCTGTGTGATGTAGTGTGCAGTATAAAATATATGTAGTATAGTACATAGTGTGTGTAGTGTATAACCTGAGGGGGTTGAAGTTAGGATTCTGGTTGTACAGCTGTGTTACGTAGTAGGCAGTAACATTGGCTGCAATTCCTGAGGTGTTAAACAACTGAAGATTATTTGGGTTTGGCGCAAACACCCCGATCTACAGGATACAATCAAAAATATGCATTAAAATCCACATCTGTGTGTGTGTGTGTGTGTGTGTGTGTGTGTGTGTGTGTGTGTGTGTGTGTGTGTGTGTGTGTGTGTGTGTGTGTGTGTGTGTGTGTGTGTGTGTGTGTGTGTGTGTGTGTGTGTGTGTATTACCTGGGTGTCTGGCACAAATGACTGGAGGTCACTAATGGTGAGGAAGGTGATGAAGGGTCCGATGTAGTTGGTGAACCAAGCAGTGGAGTTCAGGTTGGGATCTGAGGAGCTATAGCACCGAGGAATGTTACCTACAACACACACACACACACACACACACACACACACGCACACACTATAAGTACTGTTTCTACAACATAAACTTACAATAGAAAAGGAGAGAGAAATAGCTGTAGCAATTCTTACTGCTGCTGGTCAGATAAGCCTTTATAGAGTTGTACACATCAGCTGGGGTGAAATCCGTCTTGGAGAAATTATAATTATTCCCTAGGACCAAAACCCTACACACACACACACACACACACACACACACACACACACACACATATTTAAGTAATTTCATTGCAGGTCAGTTGTTTACATTATAGGAAAGGACACCTTTTCTGATAGCACAATTTAAAGTTATATTACAGCAAACAAAAACTCACAGTTTCATGTATGACAGGCAGGAGGCGCTGGTGAGTTCTGCAGGGCTGATCAGACGAGAGCTGAGGTAGGGCAGGTAGTGAGCCAAACTGACATTAAACCACTGATTTGCATCAGCCTGAGATGATGCATTGAGAGCAAGAGGCCACACACATGCTAACGTCTGCCTGGCTACATCTGGAGACTGTACTGGTTGCTGCAGAGAGAGAGAGAGAGAGAGAGAGAGAGAGAGAAAGAAACAGAAAGATTTAGGGAGAGAGACAGAAAAAATGATACATTTACACATGGATTCCTGAGTTGAACGAAGATGAGAGGGTGAGAGAGCAGGAATCAGGACCAAATGTGAGACACATGGAGTAGAAAGTTAGAGTGTGACAGATGAGGCTGACATAAACGTACCGTCTGCAGGTACTGGATGGCTTGGGTGTAGTTGCTGAGGAGTGTGCAGAGGTCTGATCCATTTTTAACTGTGTTGGAGCTCAGCAGCTACAGAACAAAGAGGAGAGACAATACACTCATTATAGAGGGAGAGGTGTGTAGATAAAGTGCCTGCATTACTAAGTGAACAAATTACCAGCTGTGTTATTTACTCTTGAAACAATTACCAACAGTATTACCTGATGTATTTACTGAATAACTAACACACTAAATGATGGTGATGAACATGGAGAAAGAAGCAGGGAATTTGACATTGTTATTCTAGTATTGACACTGGTGATGGCCAAAGATTTGATATTCTCAGATGTGGTACAAACACTTGTGGTGACAGTGTTACTAACAATTGTGATGTTGGTAGAAGTGCCACTGGTAGTCATAGTTGTAAGAGAAGATGAAATGATGCTCATAGTAGTAATGGTGGGTATATTGGTTCTGCTGAGAGTAGATGTGAAAGTGCTGGTGGTGGTAGAAACAGTAGAGGATACTGAAGGGGAGTTGCTAATCATAATGGCAGTACTGGAGGTATTTCGAACAGCAGAGGACGTGTAAGAGGTGTTGATAGTGGTAGGGTAAATGGTAGTAGAAACAGCAGAAGATGTAAAAGGGGCGTTGCTTGTGGTGTTCGAAGTGCTGGTAGTTGTAGGAACAGTAGAGGTTTTTGAAGGAGTACTGCTAGTGATAGTTGAAGTGCTAGTAGTGTTAGGAACAGTGGAGGATGATGAAGGGGTGTGTGTACTTGGAGTAGAAGTTCTGTTAGTGGTAGGTACAGCAGAAGCTGTTGAAGGAGTGTTCCTAGTGGTATTGGAAATTATTGAAGCAGTAGGAATAGTAGAGGATGTTGAATGGGTGTTGATCCTGGTAGCACTGGCAGTGTAAAGAACAACAAAGGATGTTGAAGAGGTGATATTGGTATGGGAATTGGAGGTAGGGGTAGAAATTAAAGAATTTGTTGTATTGGTGTCAATAGCGGTAATGAAAGTACTACTAGTGTGAGGAGCTGTAGAGGATGATGAAGCATTTTTTATATTAGCTGTGAAAGTGCCGTTCATGGTAGGAACAGAGGGTGTTGAAGGCATGTTGACAGCAGTAGTGGAAGTGCTTGTGTGAAGATCAGAATATGTTGAAGACATGTTTGTAAAGGCAGTGGAAGTGGTGGTAGGAAAAGACAAGGATTTTAAAGAGGTTTTAATAGTGGTAGGGGAAATGGTGGCAGAGCTAGGAACAAGAGAAGAAAGTGTAGTGGCAGTGGAAGTGCTGGTAGTGGTAACAAAAGGAGAAGATGTTGAATGGGTGTTGCTTGTGGTGGTCAAAGTGCTGGGAGTTGTAGGAACAGTAGATGTTTTTGAAGGAGTACTGCTAGTGGTAGTTGAAGTGCTGGTAGGAACAGAAGAGATTGTTAAAGGGGTGTTGATAGTGATAGTTTTGGTGCTCATAGTGGGATGAGTTGTAGAGGATGTGGTAGTAAAAGAAGAGGATGTTTTAGGGGTCTTGCTAGTCACAGTGGTAGTGCTGAAATGAGTAGGAAAAGTAGAGGACAAAGAAGGAGTACTGCTAGTGGTGGTAGGAACAGTAGAGTTTGTTGAAGAAGTTCGGTTAGTGGTGGTAGTATCAGTTGAGGTTATTGAATGAGTAGTAGTAGTCGTGGTAGGAACGGTAGAGGTTGTTGAAGGAGTAGTGGTAGTGGTGTTAAGAACAGTAGAGGTTGAAGGCGTGTTGCTAGTTGCAGTAGGAACAGTAGAGTTTATTGAAGGAGTACTGCTAATGGTGGTAGGAACAGTGGATGTTGTTGAAGGAGTACTGCTAGTGATGGTAGGAACAGTAGTGGTTGTTGAAGGCGTGTTGCTAGTGGTGGTAGGAACAGTAGAGGTTGCTGAACGTGTGTTACTAGTAGTAGTGCTAGTTGTCGTAGTAACAGAAGAGACTGTTGAAGGGGTGTTGCTTGTGGTAGTAGAGGGAGTTGTAGTGATAGCAACAGTAGAGGATGATGAAGGGGGGCTGCTAGTGGAAGTGATAGTGCTGGTAGTGGCAGAAACAGGAGAGGATGTTGTAGTCATGTTAGTCATGGTAGTGCTAATAGCGGTAATAACAGGTAAGCTTGTGGAAGTGGTATTGCTAGTGGTAGCGGCAGTGCTGGTAGTGGCAGGAACAGTAGAGGTTGGTAAAGGGGTGTTGATTGTAGTAGTTTTGGTGCTGTTAGTGGGATGAGTTGTAGAGGATGTGGTAGTAAAAGAAGAGGATGTTTTAGGGGTGTTGCTAGTCACAGTGGTAGTGCTGAAATGAGTAGCAACAGTAGAGGACAAAGAAGGAGTACTGCTAGTGGTGGTAGGAACAGTAGATTTTGTTGAAGAAGTTCTGCTAGTGGTGGTACTATCAGTTGAGGTTATTGAATGAGTAGTAGTAGTCATAGTAGGAACGGTAGAGGTTGTTGAAGGAGTAGTGGTAGTGGTGTTAAGAACAGTAGAGGTTGAAGGCGTGTTGCTAGTTGCAGTAGGAACAGTAGAGTTTATTGAAGGAGTACTGCTAATGGTGGTAGGAACAGTGGATGTTGTTGAAGGAGTACTGCTAGTGATGGTAGTAACAGTAGAGGATGTTGTAATCATGTTAGTCATGGTAGTGCTAGTTTTGGTAGTAACAGGTAAGCTTGTGGAAGTGGTATTGCTAGTGGTAGCGGCAGTGCTGGTAGTGGCAGGAACAGTAGAGGTTGGTAAAAGGCTGTTGATAGTAGTAGTTTTGGTGCTGTTAGTGGGATGAGTTGTAGAGGATGTGGTAGTAAAAGAAGAGGATGTTTTAGGGGTGTTGCTAGTCACAGTGGTAGTGCTGAAATGAGTAGGAACAGTAGAGGACAAAGAAGGAGTACTGATAGTGGTGGTAGGAACAGTAGAGTTTGTGGAAGAAGTACTGCTAGTGGTGGTACTATCAGTTGAGGTTATTGAATGAGTAGTAGTAGTCATAGTAGGAACGGTAGAGGTTGTTGAAGGAGTAGTGGTAGTGGTGTTAAGAACAGTAGAGGTTGAAGGCATGTTGCTAGTTGCAGTAGGAACAGTAGAGGTTATTGAAGGAGTACTGCTAATGGTGGTAGGAACAGTGGATGTTGTTGAAGGAGTACTACTAGTGGTGGTAGGAACAGTGGATGGTGTTGATGGAGTACTGCTAGTGATGGTAGGAACAGTAGAGGATGTTGTAGTCATGTTAGTCATGGTAGTGCTAATAGCGGTAATAACAGGTAAGCTTGTGGAAGTGGTATTGCCAGAGGTAGAGGCAGTGCTGGTAGTGGCAGGAACAGTAGAGGTTGGTAAAGGGATGTTGATTGTAGTAGTTTTGGTGCTGTTAGTGGGATGAGTTGTAGAGGATGTGGTAGTAAAAGAAGAGGATGTTTTAGGGGTGTTGCTAGTCACAGTGGTAGTGCTGAAATGAGTAGGAACAGTAGAGGACAAAGAAGGAGTACTGCTAGTGGTGGTAGGAACAGTAGAGGTTGTTGAAGAAGTTCTGCTAGTGGTGGTAGTATCAGTTGAGGTTATTGAATGAGTAGTAGTAGTCATAGTAGGAACGGTAGAGGTTGTTGAAGGAGTAGTGGTAGTGGTGTTAAGAACAGTAGAGGTTGAAGGCATGTTGCTAGTTGCAGTAGGAACAGTAGAGGTTATTGAAAGAGTACTGCTAATGGTGGTAGGAATAGTAGAGGTTGTTGAAGAAGTACTGCTAGTGGTGGTAGGAACAGTAGAAGGTGCTGAAAGGGTACTGCTGGTGATAGTTGAAGTGCTGGTAGTTAAAACAACAGGAGATTTTGAAGGAGTGTTGCTAGTTATGGTAGTGCTGGTAGTGGGAGGAACAGCAGAGGATGTTGATGAGGTGGTGATAGTTGTAGGAGAATTGGGGATAGGAGAAGGAATAACAGAACTTGTTGTAGTGGTGTCAACAGTGGTAATGAAAGTACTATTAGTGGGAGGAGCTGTGGAGGATGTGGAAGTGGTTTGGATATTAGCTGTGAAAGTGCTGGTCATGCCAGGAACATAGGATGTTGAAGGCATATTTATAGTGATAGTGGATGTGCTTGTGGGAAAATTAGAGTATATCGAAGGGATTTTTGTAAAGGTAGCAGAAGTGATAGTAGGAATAGCAAATGATGTTGAAGAGGTTTTGATAGTGGTAGGTGAAACAGAGGCAGGAACAGAAAAGGATATTGAAGGAGTTTTGATATGAGTTGAAATGATGTTAGTCGGAGGAACAGTAAGTAGTGATGACGGGATGTTGATAGTTGTAGTGAAATGTCTGGTAGTGGTACCAACCTCAGAAGAAGTTGAAGGGGTGCTGGCAGTGCTAGTGCTAGTAGTGGTTGGAACTGTAGAGGTTGTTGAAGGGGTAGTGGTAGTGGTGGTATGAACAGTAGAGATTGTTGAAGGAGTACTGATAGTGCTGGTATGAACAGTAGAGGTTGTTGAAGGAGTACTGCTAGTGGTGGTAGTAATAGTAGATCTTGAAAGAGTACTACTTGTGGTGGTAGTGATAGTAGATGTTGTTGGAGTATTGATAGTGGTGGAAGGACTGCTAGTGCTAGTAGTGCTAGTGCTAGTCAAAATGCTGGCTATGGTAGGAACAGTAGAGGTTGTCGAAGGAGTACTGCTAGTGGTGGTAGGAACAGTAGAGGTTGTCGAAGGAGTACTGCTAGTGGTGGTAGGAACGGTAGATGTTGTTGAATGAGTGGTGCTAGTGGTGGTAGGAACAGTAGAAGTTGTTGAAGGAGTAATGCTAGTGGTGGTAATATCAGTTGAGGTTATTGACTGAGTAGTATTAGTCGGGGTAGGAATGGTAGAGGTTGTTGAAGGAGTACTGCTAGTGGTGGTAGTATCAGTTGAGGTTGCTGAATGATTAGTACTAGTGGTGGTAGGAATAGTAGAGGTTGTTGAAGGAGTATTGCTAGTGGTGGTAAGAACAGTAGAGGTTGAAGGCGTGTTGCTAGTTGTGGTAGGAACAGAAGATGTTGTTGAAGGAGTACTGCTCGTGGTGGTAGGAACAGTAGATGTTGTTGAAGGAGTACTGCTAGTGGTGGTAAGAACAGTAGTGGTTGTTGAAGGAGTACTGCTAGTGGTGGTAGTAGCAGTAGAGGTTGTTGAAGGCATAGTACTAGTGGTGGAAGGAACAGTAAAGGTTGTTGAAGGGGTAGTGGTAGTGGTGGAAGGAGCAGTAGATGTTGAAGGATTACTACTTGTGGTGGTAGGAATAGTAGATATTGTTGAAGGAGTACTGCTAGTGGTGGTAGTAGCAGTAGAGGTTGTTGAAGGCATAGGACTAGTGATGGAAGGAACAGTAGAGGTTGTTGAAGGGGTAGTTGTAGTGGTGGAAGGAGCAGTAGATGTTGAAGGAGTACTACTAGTGGTGGTAGGAACAGTGGATGTTGTTGAAGGCGTACTGCTAGTGATGTTAGGAACAGTAGAGGTTGTTGAAGGAGCACTGCTAGTGGAAGTAGGAACAGTAGATGTTGTTGAAGGGGTAGTGGTAGTGGTGGTAAGAACAGTAGAGGTTGAAGGCGTGTTGCTAGTTGTGGTAGGAACAGTAGATGTTGTTGAAGGAGTACTGATAGTGGTGGTAGGAACAGTAGTGCTTGTTGAAGGAGTACTGCTCATGGTGGAATGAACAGTAGATGTTGTTGAAGGAGTACTGCTAGTGGTGGTAGGAACAGTAGTGGTTGTTGAAGGAGTACTGCTCATGGTGGTATGAACAGTAGATGTTGTTGAAGGAGTACTGCTAGTGGTGGTAGGAACAGTAGTGGTTGTTGAAGGAGTACTGCTAGTGGTGGTAGTAGCAGTAGAGGTTGTTGAAGGAGTACTGCTAGTGGTGGTAGGAACAGTAGTGCTTGTTGAAGGAGTACTGCTCATGGTGGTATGAACAGTAGATGTTGTTGAAGGAGTACTGCTAGTGGTGGTAGGAACAGTAGTGGTTGTTGAAGGAGTACTGCTAGTGGTGGTAGTAGCAGTAGAGGTTGTTGAAGGAGTACTGCTAGTGGTGGTAAGAACAGTAGTGGTTATTGAAGGAGTACTGCTAGTGGTGGTAGTAGCAGTAGAGGTTGTTGAAGGCATAGTACTAGTGGTGGAAGGAACAGTAGAGGTTGTTGAAGGGGTACTGGTTGTGGTGGAAGGAACAGTAGATGTTGAAGATGTACTACTTGTGGTGATAGGAATAGTAGTTGTTGTTGATGGAGAATTGCTAGTGGTGGAAGGAACAATAAAGGTTGGTGAATGTGTACTGCTAGTGGTAGTCAAAATACTCGTTGTGGTAGGAACAGTAGAGGTTGTTGAAGGCGTGTTGCTAGTAGTTGTAGTATCAGTAGAGGTTGTTGAAGGAGGACTACTAGTGGTGGTAGGAACTGTGGATGTTGTTGAAGGAGTACTGCTAGTGATGGTAGGAACAGTAGTGATTGTTGAAGGTGTGTTGCTAGTGGTGGTAGGAACAGTAGTGGTTGTTGAAGGAGTACTGCTTGTGGTAGTAGGAACAGTAGAGGTTGTTGAAGGGGTAGTAGTAGTGGTGGTAAGAACATTAGTGATTGTTGAAGGCGTGTTGCTAGTGGTGGTAGGAACAGTAGTGGTTGTTGAAGGAGTACTGCTAGTGGTAGTAGGAACAGTAGATGTTGTTGAAGGAGTACTGCTAGTCGTGGTAGGAATAGCAGAGGTTGTTGAAGGGGTAGTGATAGTGGTGGTAAGAACAGTAGAGGTTGAAGGCGTGTTGCTAGGTGTGGTAGGAACAGTAGATGTTGTTGAAGGAGTACTGCTAGTGGTGGTAGGAACAGTAGTAGTTGTTGAAGGAGTACTTCTAGTGGTGGTAGTAGCAGTAGAGGTTGTTGAAGGCATAGTACTAGTGGTGGAAGGAACAGTGGAGGTTGTTGAAAGGGTAGTGGTTGTGGTGGAAAGAACAGTAGATGTTGAAGAAGTACTACTTGTGGTGGTAGGAATAGTAGATGTTGTTGAAGGAGTATTGCTAGTGGTGGAAGGAACAATAAAGATTGATGAATGTGTACTGCTAGTGGTAGTCAAAATACTCGTTGTGGTAGGAACAGTAGAGGTTGTTGAAGGTGTGTTGCTAGTAGTTGTAGTATCAGTAGAGGTTGTTGAAGGAGTACTACTAGTGGTGGTAGGAACAGTGGATGTTGTTGAAGGAGTACTGCTAGTGATGGTAGGAACAGTAGTGATTGTTGAAGGCGTGTTGCTAGTGGTGGTAGGAACAGTAGTGGTTGTTGAAGGAGTACTGCTAGAAGTAGTAGGAATAGTAGATGTTGTTGAAGGAGTACTGCTAGTCGTGGTAGGAATAGCAGAGGTTGTTGAAGGGGTAGTGATAGTGGTGGTAAGAACAGTAGAGGTTGAAGGCGTGTTGCTAGTTGTGGTAGGAACAGTAGATGTTGTTAAAGGAGTACTGCTAGTGGTGGCAAGAACAGTAGTGGTTGTTGAAGGAGTACTGCTAGTGGTGGTAGTAGCAGTAGAGGTTGTTGAAGGCATAGTACTAGTGGTGGAAGGAACAGTAGAGGTTGTTGAAGGGGTAGTGGTTGTGGTGGAAGGAACAGTAGATGTTGAAGGAGTACTACTTGTGGTGGTAGGAATAGTAGATGTTGTTGAAGGAGTATTGCTAGTGGTGGAAGAAAAAATAAAGGTTGATGAATGTGTACTGCTAGTGGTAGTCAAAATACTAGTTGTGGTAGGAACAGTAGAGGTTGTTGAAGGTGTGTTGCTAGTAGTTGTAGTATCAGTAGAGGTTGTTGCAGGAGTTCTGCTCGTGGTGGTAGGAACAGTAGATTTTGAAGGAGTACTTCTAGTGGTGGTAAGAACAGTAGTGGTTGTTGAAGGAGTACTGCTAGTGGTGGTAGTAGCAGTAGAGGTTGTCGAAGGCATAGTACTAGTGGTGGAAGGAACAGTAGAGGTTGTTGAAGGGGTAGTAGTAGTGGTGGAAAGAACAGTAGAGGTTGAAGGCGTGTTGCTAGTGGTGGTAGCAACAGTAGTTGTTGTAGAAGGAGTACTGTTCGTGGTGGTAGGAACAGTAGATGTTGTTGAAGGAGTACTGCTACTGGTGGTAAGAACAGTAGTGGTTGTTGAAGGAGTACTGCTAGTGGTGGTAGGAACAGTGGATGTTGTTGAAGGAGTACTGCTAGTGATGGTAGGAACAGTAGTGGTTGTTGAAGGAGTACTGCTAGTGGTGGTAGTAGCAGTAGAGGTTGTTGAAGGCATAGTACTAGTGGTGGAAGGAACAGTAGAGGTTGTTGAAGGGGTAGTAGTAGTGGTGGTAAGAACAGTAGAGGTTGAAGGCGTGTTGCTAGTTGTGGTAGGAACAGTAGATGTTGTTGAAGGAGTACTGCTAGTGGTGGTAGGAACAGTAGTTGTTGTTGAAGGAGTACTGCTCGTAGTGGTAGGAACAGTAGATGTTGTTGAAGGAGTACTGCTAGTGGTGGTAAGAACAGTAGTGGTTGTTGAAGGAGTACTGCTACTAGTGGTAAGAACAGTAGTGGTTGTGGAAGGAGTACTGCTAGTGGTGGTAGTAGCAGTAGAGGTTGTTGAAGGCATAGTACTAGTGGTGGAAGGAACAGTAGAGGTTGTTGAAGGGATAGTAGTAGTGGGGGTAAGAACAGTAGAGGTTGAAGGCGTGTTGCTAGTTGTGGCAGGAACAGTAGATGTTGAAGGAGTACTGCTCGTGGTGGTAGGAACAGTAGTGGTTGTTGAAGGAGTACTGCTACTAGTGGTAAGAACAGTAGTGGTTGTTGAAGGAGTACTGCTACTAGTGGTAAGAACAGTAGTGGTTGTTGAAGGAGTACTGCTCGTGGTGGTAGGAACAGTAGATGTTGTTGAAGGAGTACTGCTAGTGGTGGTAAGAACAGTAGTGGTTGTTGAAGGAGTACTGCTCGTGGTGGTAGGAACAGTAGATGTTGTTGAAGGAGTACTGCTAGTGGTGGTAGGAACAGTAGTTGTTGTTGAAGGAGTACTGCTCGTGGTGGTAGGAACAGTAGATGTTGTTGAAGGAGTACTGCTAGTGGTGGTAAGAACAGTAGTGGTTGTTGAAGGAGTACTGCTAGTGGTGGTAGTAGCAGTAGAGGTTGTTGAAGGCATAGTACTAGTGGTGGAAGGAACAGTAGAGGTTGTTGAAGGGG
Organism: Electrophorus electricus; assembly: GCF_041902795.1. Lineage (NCBI taxonomy): Eukaryota > Metazoa > Chordata > Actinopteri > Gymnotiformes > Gymnotidae > Electrophorus > Electrophorus electricus. The sequence goes on along the minus strand of NC_137514.1, from coordinate 719,438 downwards.
TAATGGTTGTGCTGGAAGGAACAGTAGATGTTGAAGGAGTACTACTTGTGGTGTTAGGAATAGTAGATGTTGTTGAAGGGGTATTGCTAGTGGTGGAAGGAATAGCAGAGGTTGTTGAAGGGGTAGTGGTAGTGGTGGTAAGAACAGTAGAGGTTGAAGGCGTGTTGCTAGTTGTGGTAGGAACAGTAGATGTTGTTGAAGGAGTACTGCTAGTGGTGGCAAGAACAGTAGTGGTTGTTGAAGGAGTACTGCTAGTGGTGGTATTAGCAGTAGAGGTTGTTGAAGGCATAGTACTAGTGGTGGAAGGAACAGTAGAGCTTGTTGAAGGGGTAGTGGTTGTGGTGGAAGGAACAGTAGATGTTGAAGGAGTACTACTTGTGGTGGTAGGAATAGTAGATGTTGTTGAAGGAGTATTGCTAGTGGTGGTAGGAACAGTAGTTGTTGTTGAAGGAGTACTGCTCGTGGTGGTAGGAACAGTAGATGTTGTTGAAGGAGTACTGCTAGTGGTGGTAAGAACAGTAGTGGTTGTTGAAGGAGTACTGCTCGTGGTAGTAGGAACAGTAGATGTTGGTGAAGGAGTACTGCTAGTGGTGGTAGCAACAGTAGTTGTTGTAGAAGGAGTATTGTTCGTGGTGGTAGGAACAGTAGATGTTGTTGAAGGAGTACTGCTACTGGTGGTAAGAACAGTAGTGGTTGTTGAAGGAGTACTGCTAGTGGTGGTAGGAACAGTGGATGTTGTTGAAGGAGTACTGCTAGTGATGGTAGGAACAGTAGTGATTGTTGAAGGCGTGTTGCTAGTGGTGGTAGGAACAGTAGTGGTTGTTGAAGGAGTACTGCTAGTGGTAGTAGGAACAGTAGATGTTGTTGAAGGAGTACTGCTAGTGGTGGTAGGAACAGTAGAGGTTGAAGGCATGTTGCTAGTTGTGGTAGGAACAGTAGATGTTGTTGAAGGAGTACTGCTAGTGGTGGTAGGAACAGTAGTTGGTGTTGAAGGAGTACTGCTCGTGGTGGTAGGAACAGTAGATGTTGTTGAAGGAGTATTGCTAGTGATGTTAGGAACAGTAGTGATTGTTGAAGGCGTGTTGCTAGTTGTGGTAGGAACAGTTGTGGTTGTTGAAGGAGTACTTCTATTGGTAGTAGGAACAGTAGATGTTGTTGAAGGAGTACTGCTAGTGGTGGTAGGAATAGTAGAGGTTGTTGAAGGGGTAGTGGTAGTGGTGGTAAGAACAGTAGAGGTTGAAGGCGTGTTGCTAGTGATGGTAGGAACAGTAGTTGGTGTTGAAGGAGTACTGCTCGTGGTGGTAGGAACAGTGGATGTTGTTGAAGGAGTACTGCTCGTGGTGGTAGGAACAGTAGATGTTGTTGAAGGAGTACTGCTAGTGGTGGTAGGAACAGTAGTTGTTGTTGAAGGAGTACTGCTCGTGGTGGTAGGAACAGTAGATGTTGTTGAAGGAGTACTGCTAGTGGTGGTAAGAACAGTAGTGGTTGTTGAAGGAGTACTGCTAGTGGTGGTAGTAGCAGTAGAGGTTGTTGAAGGCATAGTACTAGTGGTGGAAGGAACAGTAGAGGTTGTTGAAGGGGTAATGGTTGTGCTGGAAGGAACAGTAGATGTTGAAGGAGTACTACTTGTGGTGGTAGGAATAGTAGATGTTGTTGAAGGGGTATTGCTAGTGGTGGAAGGAATAGCAGAGGTTGTTGAAGGGGTAGTGGTAGTGGTGGTAAGAACAGTAGAGGTTGAAGGCGTGTTGCTAGTTGTGGTAGGAACAGTAGATGTTGTTGAAGGAGTACTGCTAGTGTTGGCAAGAACAGTAGTGGTTGTTGAAGGAGTACTGCTAGTGGTGGTATTAGCAGTAGAGGTTGTTGAAGGCATAGTACTAGTGGTGGAAGGAACAGTAGAGCTTGTTGAAGGGGTAGTGGTTGTGGTGGAAGGAACAGTAGATGTTGAAGGAGTACTACTTGTGGTGGTAGGAATAGTAGATGTTGTTGAAGGAGTATTGCTAGTGGTGGTAGGAACAGTAGTTGTTGTTGAAGGAGTACTGCTCGTGGTGGTAGGAACAGTAGATGTTGTTGAAGGAGTACTGCTAGTGGTGGTAAGAACAGTAGTGGTTGTTGAAGGAGTACTGCTCGTGGTAGTAGGAACAGTAGATGTTGGTGAAGGAGTACTGCTAGTGGTGGTAGCAACAGTAGTTGTTGTAGAAGGAGTATTGTTCGTGGTGGTAGGAACAGTAGATGTTGTTGAAGGAGTACTGCTACTGGTGGTAAGAACAGTAGTGGTTGTTGAAGGAGTACTGCTAGTGGTGGTAGGAACAGTGGATGTTGTTGAAGGAGTACTGCTAGTGATGGTAGGAACAGTAGTGATTGTTGAAGGCGTGTTGCTAGTGGTGGTAGGAACAGTAGTGGTTGTTGAAGGAGTACTGCTAGTGGTAGTAGGAACAGTAGATGTTGTTGAAGGAGTACTGCTAGTGGTGGTAGGAACAGTAGAGGTTGAAGGCATGTTGCTAGTTGTGGTAGGAACAGTAGATGTTGTTGAAGGAGTACTGCTAGTGGTGGTAGGAACAGTAGTTGGTGTTGAAGGAGTACTGCTCGTGGTGGTAGGAACAGTAGATGTTGTTGAAGGAGTATTGCTAGTGATGTTAGGAACAGTAGTGATTGTTGAAGGCGTGTTGCTAGTTGTGGTAGGAACAGTTGTGGTTGTTGAAGGAGTACTTCTATTGGTAGTAGGAACAGTAGATGTTGTTGAAGGAGTACTGCTAGTGGTGGTAGGAATAGTAGAGGTTGTTGAAGGGGTAGTGGTAGTGGTGGTAAGAACAGTAGAGGTTGAAGGCGTGTTGCTAGTGATGGTAGGAACAGTAGTTGGTGTTGAAGGAGTACTGCTCGTGGTGGTAGGAACAGTGGATGTTGTTGAAGGAGTACTGCTAGTGGTAGTAGTAACAGTAGTGATTGTTGAAGGCGTGTTGCTAGTAGTTGTAATATCAGTAGAGGTTGTTGAAGGAGTACTGCTAGTGGTGGTAGTAGCAGTAGAGGTTGTTGAAGGCATAGTACTAGTGGTGGAAGGAACAGTAGAGGTTGTTGAAGGGGTAGTGCTTGTGGTGGAAGGAACAGTAGATGTTGAAGGAGTACTACTTGTGGTGGTAGGAATAGTAGATGTTGTTGAAGGAGTATTGCTAGTGGTGGAAAGAACAATAAAGGTTGATGAATGTGTACTGCTAGTGGTAGTCAAAATACTCGTTGTGGTAGGAACAGTAGAGGTTGTTGAAGGCGTGTTGCTGGTAGTTGTAGTATCAGTAGAGGTTGTTGAAGGAGGACTACTAGTGGTGGTAGGAACAGTCGATGTTGTTGAAGGAGTACTGCTAGTGATGGTAGGAACAGTAGTGATTGTTGAAGGCGTGTTGCTAGTGGTGGTAGGAACAGTAGTGGTTGTTGAAGGAGTACTGCTAGTGGTAGTAGGAACAGTAGATGTTGTTGAAGGAGTACTGCTAGTGGTGGTAGGAATAGCAGAGGTTGTTGAAGGGGTAGTGGTAGTGGTGGTAAGAACAGTAGAGGTTGAAGGCGTGTTGCTAGTTGTGGTAGGAACAGTAGATGTTGTTGAAGGAGTACTGCTAGTGATGGTAGGAACAGTAGTTGGTGTTGAAGGAGTACTGCTCTTGGTGGTAGGAACAGTGTATGTTGTTGAAGGAGTACTGCTAGTGGTGGTAGTAACAGTAGTGATTGTTGAAGGCGTGTTGCTAGTAGTTGTAATATCAGTAGAGGTTGTTAAAGGAGTACTGCTAGTGGTGGTAGGAACAGTAGATGTTGTTGAAGGAGTACTGCTAGTGGTGGTAGGAATAGTAGAGGTTGTTGAAGGGGTAGTGGTAGTGGTGGTAAGAACAGTAGAGGTTGAAGGCGTGTTGCTAGTGATGGTAGGAACAGTAGTTGGTGTTGAAGGAGTACTGCTCGTGGTGGTAGGAACAGTGGATGTTGTTGAAGGAGTACTGCTAGTGGTGGTAGTAACAGTAGTGATTGTTGAAGGCGTGTTGCTAGTAGTTGTAATATCAGTAGAGGTTGTTGAAGGAGTACTGCTAGTGGTGGTAGTAGCAGTAGAGGTTGTTGAAGGCATAGTACTAGTGGTGGAAGGAACAGTAGAGGTTGTTGAAGGGGTAGTGGTTGTGGTGGAAGGAACAGTAGATGTTGAAGGAGTACTACTTGTGGTGGTAGGAATAGTAGATGTTGTTGAAGGAGTATTGCTAGTGGTGGAAAGAACAATAAAGGTTGATGAATGTGTACTGCTAGTGGTAGTCAAAATACTCGTTGTGGTAGGAACAGTAGAGGTTGTTGAAGGCGTGTTGCTGGTAGTTGTAGTATCAGTAGAGGTTGTTGAAGGAGGACTACTAGTGGTGGTAGGAACAGTCGATGTTGTTGAAGGAGTACTGCTAGTGATGGTAGGAACAGTAGTGATTGTTGAAGGCGTGTTGCTAGTGGTGGTAGGAACAGTAGTGGTTGTTGAAGGAGTACTGCTAGTGGTAGTAGGAACAGTAGATGTTGTTGAAGGAGTACTGCTAGTGGTGGTAGGAATAGCAGAGGTTGTTGAAGGGGTAGTGGTAGTGGTGGTAAGAACAGTAGAGGTTGAAGGCGTGTTGCTAGTTGTGGTAGGAACAGTAGATGTTGTTGAAGGAGTACTGCTAGTGATGGTAGGAACAGTAGTTGGTGTTGAAGGAGTACTGCTCTTGGTGGTAGGAACAGTGTATGTTGTTGAAGGAGTACTGCTAGTGGTGGTAGGAACAGTAGATGTTGTTGAAGGAGTACTGCTAGTGGTGGTAGGAATAGTAGAGGTTGTTGAAGGGGTAGTGGTAGTGGTGGTAAGAACAGTAGAGGTTGAAGGCGTGTTGCTAGTGATGGTAGGAACAGTAGTTGGTGTTGAAGGAGTACTGCTCGTGGTGGTAGGAACAGTGGATGTTGTTGAAGGAGTAGTGCTAGTGGTGGTAGTAACAGTAGTGATTGTTGAAGGCGTGTTGCTAGTAGTTGTAATATCAGTAGAGGTTGTTGAAGGAGTACTGCTAGTGGTGGTAGTAGCAGTAGAGGTTGTTGAAGGCATAGTACTAGTGGTGGAAGGAACAGTAGAGGTTGTTGAAGGGGTAGTGGTTGTGGTGGAAGGAACAGTAGATGTTGAAGGAGTACTACTTGTGGTGGTAGGAATAGTAGATGTTGTTGAAGGAGTATTGCTAGTGGTGGAAAGAACAATAAAGGTTGATGAATGTGTACTGCTAGTGGTAGTCAAAATACTCGTTGTGGTAGGAACAGTAGAGGTTGTTGAAGGCGTGTTGCTGGTAGTTGTAGTATCAGTAGAGGTTGTTGAAGGAGGACTACTAGTGGTGGTAGGAACAGTCGATGTTGTTGAAGGAGTACTGCTAGTGATGGTAGGAACAGTATTGATTGTTGAAGGCGTGTTGCTAGTGGTGGTAGGAACAGTAGTGGTTGTTGAAGGAGTACTGCTAGTGGTAGTAGGAACAGTAGATGTTGTTGAAGGAGTACTGCTAGTGGTGGTAGGAATAGCAGAGGTTGTTGAAGGGGTACTGCTAGTGGTGGTAAGAACAGTAGAGGTTGAAGGCGTGTTGCTAGTTGTGGTAGGAACAGTAGATGTTGTTGAAGGAGTACTGCTAGTGATGGTAGGAACAGTAGTTGGTGTTGAAGGAGTACTGCTCTTGGTGGTAGGAACAGTGGATGTTGTTGAAGGAGTACTGCTAGTGGTGGTAGTAACAGTAGTGATTGTTGAAGGCGTGTTGCTAATAGTTGTAATATCAGTAGAGGTTGTTAAAGGAGTACTGCTAGTGGTGGTAGTAGCAGTAGAGGTTGTTGAAGGCATAGTGGTGGTAGGAACAGTGGATGTTGTTGAAGGAGTACTGCTAGTGATGGTAGGAACAGTAGTGATTGTTGAAGGCGTGTTGCTAGTGGTGGTAGGAACAGTAGTGGTTGTTGAAGGAGTACTGCTAGTGGTAGTAGGAAAAGTAGATGTTGTTGAAGGAGTACTGCTAGTGCTGGTAGGAATAGCAGAGGTTGTTGAAGGGGTAGTGGTAGTGGTGGTAAGAACAGTAGAGGTTGAAAGCGTGTTGCTAGTTTTGGTAGGAACAGTAGATGTTGTTGAAGGAGTACTGCTCGTGGTCGTAGGAACAGTAGATGTTGTTGAAGGAGTAATGCTAGTGGTGGTAAGAACAGTAGTGGTTGTTGAAGGAGTACTGCTAGTGGTGGTTGTAGCAGTAGAGGTTGTTGAAGGCATAGTACTAGTGGTGGAAGAAACAGTAGAGGTTGTTGAAGGGGTAGTGGTTGTGGTGGAAGGAACAGTAGATGTTGAAGGAGTACTACTTGTGGTGGTAGGAATAGTAGATGTTGTTGAAGGAGTATTGCTAGTGGTGGAAGGAACAATAAAGGTTGATGAATGTGTACTGCTAGTGGTAGTCAAAATACTCGTTGTGGTAGGAACCGTAGTGATTGTTGAAGGTGTGTTGCTAGTAATTGTAATATCAGTAGAGGTTGTTGAAGGAATACTACTAGTGGTGGTAGGAAAAATAGTGATTGTTGAAGGCGTGTTGCTAGTAGTTGTAGTATCAGTAGAGGGTGTTGAAGGCATAGTACTAGAGGTGTAAGGAACAGTAGAGATTGTTGAAGGGGTAGTGGTAATGGTGGTAGGAAGAGTAGTGGTTGTTAAAGCAGTACTGCTAGTGGTGGTAGGAACAGTAGTTGTAGTTGAAGAAGTACTGCTATTGGTGGTAGTAACAGTAGTGATTGTTGAAGGCGTGTTGCTAGTAATTGTAATATCAGTAGAGGTTGTTGAAGGAATACTACTAGTGGTGGTAGGAAAAATAGTGATTGTTGAAGGCGTGTTGCTAGTAGTTGTAGTATCAGTAGAGGGTGTTGAAGGCATAGTACTAGAGGTGTAAGGAACAGTAGAGATTGTTGAAGGGGTAGTGGTAATGGTGGTAGGAAGAGTAGTGGTTGTTAAAGCAGTACTGCTAGTGGTGGTAGGAACAGTAGTGGTAGTTGAAGAAGTACTGCTCATCGTGGTAATATCAGTTGAGGTTGTTGAATGAGTAGTACTAGTGGTGGTAGGAACAGTCGAGGTTGTTGAAGGGATAGTGGTAGTGGTGGAAGGAACAGTAGATGTTGAAGGAGTACTACTTGTGTTAGTAGGAACAGTAGATGTTGAAGGAGTAGTACTAGTGGTGGTAGGAACAGCATTGCTTGTTGAAGGAGTACTGCTAGTGGTGGTAGGAACAGTTGTGGTTGTTGAAGGAGTACTGCTAGTGCTGGTAGGAACATTATTGGTTGTTGAAAGAGTACTGCTAGTGGTCGGAGGAACAGTAGTGGTTATTGAAGAAGTAATGCTAGTGGTGGTAGTAACAGCAGAGGTTGTAGAAGTTGTACTGCTTGTGGTGGTAGGAACAGCAGTGGTTACTGAAGGAGTACTGCTAGTGGTGGTAGGAACAGTAGTGGTTATTGAAGGAGTAGTAGTAGTGGTGGTAAGAACAGTAGAGGTTGAAGGCGTGTTGCTAGTTGTGGTAGGAACAACAGTTCCTACAACAGTAGTTGTTGTTGAAGGAGTACTGCTCATGGTGGTAGGAACCGTAGATGTTGTTGAAGGATTACTGCTAGTGGTGGTAGGAACAGTAGTGGTTGTTAAAGGAGTAGTGGTTGTGGTGGAAGGAACAGTAGATGTTGAAGGAGTACTACTTGTGGTAGTAGGAACAGTAGATGTTGAAGGAGTAGTACTAGTGGTGGTAGGACCAGCTGTGCTTGTTGAAGGAGTACTGCTAGTGGTGGTAGGAACAGTTGTGGTTGTTGAAGGAGTACTGCTAGTGCTGGTAGGAACCTTAGTGGTTGTTGAAGGAGTACTGCTAGTGGTCGGAGGAACAGTAGTGGTTATTGAAGGAGTAATGCTAGTGGTGGTAGTAACAGCAGAGGTTGTTGAAGTAGTACTGCTTGTGGTGGTAGGAACAGCAGTGGTTACTGAAGGAGTACTGCTAGTGGTGGTAGGAACAGTAGTGGTTGTTGAAGGAGTAGTGGTTGTGGTGGAAGGAACAGTAGAGGTTCCTGAAGGTGTAGTGGAAATGGTGGTAGGAACAGTAGTGGTTGTTGATGGAGTACTGCTAGTGGTGGTAGGAACAGTAGATGTTGAAGGAGTACTGGTAGTGGTGGTAGGAACACTAGTGGTTGTTGAAGGTGTACTGCTAGTGGTGGTAGGAACAGTCATGGTTGTTGGAGTACTGCTAGTGATTGTAGGAACAGTAGTGGTTGTTGAAGGAGTACTGCTAGTGGTTGTAGTAACTGTAGATGTTGAAGGAATACTGCTAGTGGTGGAAGGAACAGTAATAGTTGTTGAAGGATTAATACTAGTGGTGGTAGGAACAGTAGTGGTTGTTGAACGAGTAACACTCATGGTGGTAGGAACAGTAGATGTTGAAGGAATAGTACTAGTCATGGTAGGAACAGTAGTGGTTGTTGACGGAGTACTGCTAGTGGTGGTAGGAACAGTAGAGGTTGTTGAAGGAGTACTACTAGTGGTGATACCAACAGTAGAGGTTGTTGAAGGCGTGTTGCTAGTGGTGGTAGGAACATTAGAGGTTGTTGAAGGAGTACTGCTAGTGGTGGTAGTATCAGTAGAGGCTGTTGAAGGAGTCCTGCTAATGGTGGTAGGAACAATAGAGGTTGTTGAAGGAGTACTGATAGTGGTGGAAGGAACAGTAGATGTTGAAGGAGTACTGCTAGTGGTGCTAGGAACAGAAGATGTTGCTAAAGGAGTAGCACTTATGGTGGTTGGAACAGTAGAGGTTGCTGAAGGAATACTGCTAGTGGTAATAGTAATATTAGTGGTTGTTGATGGTGTGTTCCGAGTATCAGTGCTTGTTGTAGTAACAGTAGATGATGCTGAAGGGGTCCTGTTAGTGGTATCGGAAATGGTGGTATTGGTATCAACAGGAGAGGCTTTTGAAGGGGTGTTGCTAGCTTCAATCCTAGTGCTGGTTGTCATAGGAACAGTAGAGGTAGTTCCAACATCTTTGCTGCTGATAGTATTGTCTGCTCCAGTGTCAGGGCTGCTTAGAAAATATGATATGCATATAGTAAAAATTTACAATGTAAAACCAATTTAATCATATAAACACATTTATTTTTTACTGATGTGTGAAATATAAAAAGGTACTCACCTCACTGTACTGCATGATACTAGGGATTGGATCAGTAGTTGTATTAGAATTATTCAAATGAGAAACTTTTTTTTTATCATATTGTAATGAAATATTTCTTATGATAGCAGATATGTGTCTTACCTATACAGAGAGCAGAAAGGATAAGCGCTCCACACTTAACAATTTTCGTTCTCATTGTGATTTTTGCACATTTACCAGATCATTGTTCAGTTATCCTAAAAGAATACAAAGTGATTTTTTTAAATATGCATCTTAAAACACCACACTATTTCTTAAGAAGAAATAAAGCTGATTTTAAAATTACAATGTCAAACAATGAAAAATATACCAAATTTAAATTATTTTGCTATATTGACAAAAGTCTGTTTTCTTTATAATCATAAGAGCTTACATTTATCTGGCTCAAAAGAATTATATTTTGAGGTTACAAATGATGGAGTAAGTCATACATTTATTTTGTTCTTTAACAATGGAATCAATGTCCAAAATCTGCAGCGAAGAACAAGTTGGATCATATTTTTATACCATAAATTTGATCTAAAAAGCAAAGTTAAGTTTGCTGGAGCAGCTATCATGGTCTGTTGCCATCATGCATGCAACCAGTTTCTTCCAGCTCCGACAACAATCAATATCACTGCACTTCCCAGAATCCCATTCACAGTGAAGTACAACATTCAACCAATCACTTGTCACTTTACTCATTCATCCTCACTGGACTATTGATTTCACTTGTTTTATATTATCTATGCTTATATAAACCTGATTTATTATATCCTTGTGAAATACTGCCACTAGTTTTCCTGGTGCATACTTTGCCTAAATTGTGTTTGGCCCCTGCTGGGTTTTTTTTTGGATACTGGCTGTTTGTCTTGACTTACAAATTTGGATTCTTCCTCTGGCTACATTCTCTATGTTAATAAATTCAGTCCCTTCATCTGCGAGTGTCTGACCTGTTTTGTCTGAGATGTCAATATGGTAAAAAATAAAAATAAATAAATAAATGTGATTGCCCTGGTAATTTTGCAGTGATATGATGGCAGTATTAAATCCACCTGTCTGGGATACAGAACAGCTTGATATTTTAGACTCTTAACTACACATGCACATGTATGCACACATACACAGAAACACACACAGATCCTATGATATGTTTTACTATCTCATATTTCAGGCGTAAATTACATTTGACTTAGACTTTAAGGAAATGTTTTAAGCGTGAGATTCAATATTTTTTCATATATATTAGTTCAGTTCAAGTCAAATCTGAAACTAAAAACTAGCTCTTATAATTATCATGAAAATAACTAAGTGTAGTCTGCTTCATTCCCTTTTGGCAAGCAATTTTTCAGTCCACACGTTATATTTATCAACTGTAATTTAAACAGCAAATATGAATCTCTAGATGGGGAAATATGCAAAGACTGACATCTCAGTATATTTTTGACCAGCAATAATTATATGTCAAAGTGATGAAGATAACATAATAAATACAGTACTGTTTTCAGGTAGTATTATTTTCAGATAGTATTGTGTTCAGTGTAATACTGTGTTTAAGTGTGAAGGTTAGTAATGTGTCTAGCATGTGTTCTTGTCTTATTTGCTATGATAGGTGTGTGTCTTTATGTTTTAATTTTCTTACATATAAAACCCCTTTTCTGTTATAACCACTTTGTGGGTTACTGATGTGTTAGGTTTGTTTAATTTTCATTTGCACACTAGTTTTGAGTTTTCCATCGTTTCATTAAATGTATAGTTTGAAACACATTTTCTTCCCCCTTTTTGTGGCACCTTTCTTTGTGGTATCAGGGTACGATCATTTTCAGGGTAGTACAGTCAACAGGTAATAGTGTTTTCAGGGGGATAGTCAGGTAATCGTGTTTTCAGGGGGATAGTCAGGTAATAGTGTTTTCAGGGGGATAGTCAGGTAATAGTGTTTTTAGGGGGATAATCAGGTAATAGTGTTTTCAGGGGGATAGTCAGGTAATAGTGTTTTTAGGGTGAACTTTCTGCATTTGTAATAAATGTTGGAGATTACAGACATTGTCTTTTCACCTAAAAATAAAACCAATTCCATGGAATTAAGTAATTAAAACTGAAAAAAAAGAAAAAAAAAAAGAAAAAAAAAGAGGAACTGAAACCTCAAGATGTCTTGTGATGATTGTACAGGGCAAATAAATACTGAATTCTAAACTAATTGTATTGCTGCCGACCGTTTACTGACCATTTGATAGCTTGGCTTGACACACTTCTTCTCTTCCAGTGAATAACTTTATTTGTTGGTTTACAGTTGGTTTACTTGCAGATACAAATATATATTTTTACATATAGCTGGTTAAGAACGTGGTCAAAACAGTACATATTACAGTACAAGATCCCAGACTCATTGCTCCTGCTACACGTCACATCCATTTGCCCTCTCATGTGAGGTCTTGCATTGTGTCACAGGGGGACGGTAATGGTTAAATGAAGCACATCAAACAAACTTCAATTCATAACCACAAATGTATATGCTACAATAGCTCGACAACAAAACCAATCCAAAATTTTTTGATAGAAACAAAATAAAAAGAAAGGCAATTGGCTATGTCAATTTGGGTATTCTTTTGTCTGATGTAGCAGCTGTTGTGACCTTGAGATCATATAACACCAAAAGTGCTATTGAAGGGGGAAGCGGGATTCCTTGTTACCGCCAGCTAACGTCTTGGGTTTGTAAGTGTACTTAAATGTAACAATTTTAACTACACTACATACTGCATACTCAAAAAACAAGTTAGTATTGGTAAATAGTATGCAACTGAGACGCACCCTACATCACTGGTTAATTTCTGCTCTACATGCAATGGGAGCTAAATATAAAGTTCCAAACAGTTCTGAAACAACAGATTGTGCTGTTCTTTGCATATGTAACCTAAAATGTCTGTACATCTCTAAGTGGAGCTCCGTGGAAGTGATTAAACTTGCTATTAAAACAATTATTTATTTTTTTGATTCAGAAGAGTGTGAATAGGAGTTAGAAATATATGATTAGTCTGTGGGAAGAAATCTGAAAAACCCTCATCTCTCTCCAAATTGGCATTTCATGTTCTGGAGTGTTTCAAACACAAAATACAAAATAAAATGATAAAACTGAGTCAACACAAAACTGCAAGAATAATCATGTTTTTCATTATTAAAAATGACACAATTTACTGAGACAAAGCAAGCAATGACATCTTTAACCCCAAACCCCTCTGTGCCCCTCAAAGCTCTCCCTATTTCTAACTACAAATCACACTACCTGACCATTTAATAGTTTAATAGTTGTGTGCGAAAGTGAAGATCACATATCTTATATCTTTTGTCTTGGGTACATTTATTTGCAGAAGAAAACCCTCCCAACAACTAATAAAATCCTCATAAATGGGACCAAGGCCTCTGTCAAAGCTTACAACTGTACAACCTGCAGATTTCAGTGTGGTCCTGTTGTCAATTGTTTTGGCATATGCTGGTTTAATGAATGCATAATAAAGGTGAGAGAGCTCACTCTTATGTAGTAGCAGCAGCACAGCAGTGAAATACCACACCAAAATATTTTAAAAATCCATCCCACCAAATTATCAAAAACTTCTATAGCTAAATATTTGTACTAATTACTATTAAAAGCCAAAGATGTAAATAACAACCTGGCATATGTATTTTCCTTCTCTAAATGTTTAAAAAAGTTAATTTGGGTCATTGTATCCTTTGCACCTACGTGCCCTACAGGCCAAATGCAAGAAGTCAGGCATAAAATTCCTTACAAACTGTGACATGACAGGTGTTTCAAATTTCATCATATTAACATGTTATAGCAGATGTCAATAGGATTTTAAGGGATTAAGGGATTTGAGAACAGGAATGACTAAATCCTGCTTCCATAGCTTTAGTGCCTGTTGCAAATATAATGACATGTTGAAGACATCATAAAAATGGACTCAAATTCCTTGCAGAAGATTTCAATAAATTCACCATTATTATCTAGTTGTGTCTCTGTGACATTTTAATGAACACAGAGCGAGACACCAGTGATCAAAAAGGGAACAGAATTTTAATAAAAAGATTTAAAAAACACAAAGTATCACAATTAAGAGCGAGCACAAAAAGCGATGTTTGCTAAGCGGGCTTGGCAGATGCCTAGCAGGCTCGACTGCACAGCACTGGAGTGAGGCACCTGTGAGACTTAAATACAAAAATGGAAAAGCAAACTGGGGTAGAAATATAACTAATCATCAGGGGATTGTGAATGGATGAATGAATGTGGCTGATCATTTGTGGATTGGCTGATTGATGGCTGGGGCATGAGAGTCTCTTATTTACTGGTACAGAAAACTACCTTTTAATATCCCTCTTCTGGAAAGTAATAAATGCAGACAGTTTTCTAGTTTACCTTTAATAATCTCAGTCTTCTTCTTTATATTCAGAATTATTGATTTATCATATTCCTATTTTAGTTTGGCCCATAAAATCTCACTATTTGACTTCCTTCTGGGTGGCAAAAATACCACACCATATCTAAATTCTGGTAGTCATCCAATTAAAAAGGTAATGTATGGGCAAACTACATTTGTAAATTCATCGGAGTGTGCTAAAACATTCCCCAGTCTGTGCACCTAAAACAGTTATATATTTCAGAAGTTGGATGCCATAGTAGTTCCTATCCTGCCTGTTTGAACAGATGACATATTATTAAAACAATCTAGACGAGCCTTGTTTTTTTGGGAACACATGGAATGTCCCCGCAGAAAAGGCTTGAGGTTTCAGATGAAACAGCTGCAACTTGGTACTCAAATCCAGCACTTGCAGCATAGGCTGCAATTACCCTCAGGTTAATGTATACTATTGTTGTAAATAAATTGAGAAAATTCAGTGGGCCAATAGAATTGACACATAGTGAAAGTCAACACCAGGATTGCACATTCTTTCCCCAACAGCCTTTTCTCGGCCACTAAATTTTCTTAAACTTTTTGTTGTGCTCATATCAGTAAATCTAACTATTTCTGTGGATGGAGTCTGCTAACTGGTGGTCAGAACTGTGAATCTGATACATAATGTCCAGTTGCAGTAATGAAGTCCTATATATCGTATTCTCTGTCACTTGTGAGTTATTTTGAATGAACAAATGATTGATCTCTCACAGTATCAGTGATAAAAATGAAGCACTTCTTTATAATAGTCAAAAGGCAAACAGGTGCATAGGAGAGCCATATGAATTATAAGTACACAAGTAAACGCACAAGTATGTACACAAAATAAGCACAACTTGGGAAGCCAAAAACACAGTGCCGCTCCCCACACAAGCATCTGCCAGGGATGCAGCGTCTCAGGGAGCCCTCATATCTGCACTACCTTCTGCTTCTCTCCTCTAGCCGAGCTGCCTCAGCTGTGCTCCCTCCTGCTGTTTGGTTCTGCCTGACCGGAGCCTGAGCTTCAGCATCCTCACTGTGATTCATCCTGCTTCTCCAACTTGTAACCAATGCAAAGTCCTGCTGCAATAAATAATCTCATCTGTGCAGCTCAGAGATCTACTCATCAAACATCTGCTGTGATTTATACACTGTTTTTACTGAGATAAGTGATTATGGTCCTCTTATACCTAACATCCTGTTTATATTCAGAACTGACTGACTGATATTCAGGATAAATGTTCATGCATCCTTTAAAAATTAAATAACATCATGAAATGATATTTAAAATCCCATTGTCCGGTATCACCCCGAGGAGGATGTATATCTTTCTCATGCTGGCAGAAAGTTCTTCCTGTCATTGTCATCTTTGGCTTGTTTTTTGGGGTCTAAATACAGTTCTTTGCAAAATTGTTTTGCAACTTGTTTAAAACTAAAGGACAGCTAAATTTGAGTACAATTAAAATGAAATTAAACTAAAGCGAATGTCAACCCTCCAAAATGTAACCCTCCAAAATCACTTTACCACTTAGGTTTTAGGCTATAGGTATTCCTTCAAACATCACTTCAACAATTATCTACACCAAATCCAAACTCAAATAAACAAAGAAAAACAGCAAAAAACAAACAGCAATTACCTTGTGTTTACAAGTGTATAGTGGCAGAGATTTGTAACGCAGATACCCCAGAAATAATGATGAAAGAGGATGTCCACTCTGATGTGTGTATCCTTGCAAGGGAGAGAAGTGCTTACCTGTTCAATGGTACAGTGCAGGTATGAGAATGGCAGCATGCAGGGAGAAGAGTGACTGCTTGAGTCTGTACAGGGTGGGG
Organism: Electrophorus electricus; assembly: GCF_041902795.1. NCBI lineage: Eukaryota > Metazoa > Chordata > Actinopteri > Gymnotiformes > Gymnotidae > Electrophorus > Electrophorus electricus. The sequence goes on along the minus strand of NC_137514.1, from coordinate 704,008 downwards.
CTGGTCACATATAGTATCAGTTAGTCCAGCCTGCTGGATGCCTGATTAACCCCCAAGGCATTTTCTTTCACTACACACCCAACAGCACCGACCAGTAGTGCACTCAGATTTAGCATCATAGGAATGTGTTTATATCACATTGAATTTTGTGAATGGAAGTTTTATTTTTTATAGTTTGCAGGCTTATTACCAAAAAACCCAAATTAAATAAAAATCTATTACATTGACAAGAAATGTTTTTGGTAGTTTTCTGTGTATTCTAAACCTCTCTGAGTCATATGAGGATGGTAGGAGACATTAAAGTATGTTCTCATAGAGCATCAAATTGTCTCAGTATATTCTCTTAAATTTTAAGACCAGCTGTTATCTCTGACATATCAATCTCACATGTTATCAGCTATGAGATTCGAGAACCAGGGTGACATGTTTTCCTACTTTCTGTAAACAGACTGGTATGGTCCAAGACAATAACAGTGGTACTTTCTTAATAAACTTAAACATCTAAATTTGAGTGTGTGTGTGTGTTTGTGTGTGCTTTTCTTTAACTAATACAACAATTAAAGAAAGTAAATCATTATTTGGATGGTTAATTTTGGTATGGAGGAAAAAACTTTGTCTTTTTATGTTACACATTTCTTTCTAACTGGTACCCAAAATAATAATAAACAAACAAACAAACAAGGAATCTGTGTTATTTTCCTCTGTGCTCTGGCATCTGGACAATACAAGCATTTTAGATAAAAAGTAATGCATGTGATACCCTTCTTACAGATAGAGAGGAGCTTCCCGCTCACATGTAAAATGCAGTGATGATTACTGGACAGATTTCCTGTAATAAATCCCAGAGCAGGTTGATAGGCAATTCATTCAGTTGAATCTTTTATTTTTTTGGTCTTATTTTTTTGTTTTATTTACTGTTTATATTATATTGTATGTTAACTTATATTGTCTTATATTGTTTAATTGGTTAATATTTTGTTATCAAACAGCTCTGTGTCTTGCCATGGACTGGAATGCATTCTGCTTGCTGTAGAGCATGACACAACTGGTTAAGCCTTAAGTTTCATTAGCCAAATGGTAAAGAATTCCGTAGTCATGAATCTGTAGCCTTGCCTCCTTGGCTTTAACTACTGCCTACCCTTCCAGGTTGTAATACTCATTCTACCATTTAGAAGATGATCTTTGTTTTACGATGCTTTTGGGAAAAGCAACCCTGGTTGTTTCCATGCTGTGGTCTCTACCCTTACTGGTTGGTTCTGTTTACATTTACGGCATTTAGCAGATTCTCTTATCCAGACTGACTTACAAACGTGCTTTGTCATTTACTCATAGAATACAACCTAGCTAGTATAGTAGGTTAGAGTTCAAGATACCATTGAACTAGAATACTGTAGAAATACAGGGATCAATGCTGATGCCTAGAAGTGTGAAACACATATAAGCTCTATAACAGACAACAATCATTGCAATAATAAACAGTACCGTACAATAAGTATTAAAGTTTGTTACTCAACACAGATGCAGGATCAGTGGTCGTTAAAATATTCCACAAATAGATGGGTCTTCAGTTTGTGTTTGAAGACCGCAAGGGACTCGACTGTCCAGACAGCAAGCAGAATTTCATTCCACTACCTAGGAGCCTAGACAAAGAATAGTCTTGATGCTTGTCTTCCATGAGACTTGAAGCATAGTATTTCTGGAAAGGGCAGAGACCACAGCATGGTAACCAACCAGTAAGGGTAGAGACCACAGCATGGTAACCAACCAGGAAGGGTAGAGACCACAGCATGGAACCTACTGAGATGCTTGTGCAGTCTCTTGTGATCTCAAAGCCAGACTACTGCAACTCTCTACTTGCTGGTCTTCCTCTAAAAGCCACCAGTTGGTACCATGCTGTGGTCTCTACCTTTTCTGGTTGATTCCATGTTGTGCTCTCTGCCCTTACTGGTTGGTTCCGCCCTTACTGGAGGTGTTCATGCTGGGGTCCCTACACTTTGGTTTTTGTTACTATATTTACTTATGGTAGAAATAGGTGCAGGTGAAAGTAATAAATGCAATAAATGTATTTGATTCCAAACTATAATTAAAATTTATGTTGCACAGATCACCAACTATTGCATACCTCAGTGTAAGTTATGAGAATATGCATAACCAACTTTATTAAATTGTCATAGTTTTACCATGTGGTTAGCCTAATTTAGGGTTTCAACTAATAGATTTCTGTAGCAGAGATTGGATACTGTGTCAGAGACTGTCACTCCCCGTAGGAGAGGGTGGTGTGATGGAGACAGTCACTCAGGATGTAATGGTGAGCGGTGAGGAGGTGGACGCATATAATGAGAAGAGTGAGTTTTACTATGAGTAAATCCAGAGTCTTAATAATTATAACAGTCCAGTCCAATACACAGAGTCCAAGAACACATGATTAACTAAATGAAACAAAATGATGAAAAAAGGGAATCAGGCTATACCAAAGACATAAGCAATGATAAGAACTAACACTAACGAATAGAAACATGCAGTGAATAACATGAGGCTTGGAAAATGAACAGAGGCTAGAAGGCTAGAATTAACACACAGAGGCTCGCACTGACAAATATAAAAAGTGAACACTACAGTCATGTAGCATATTTGCAACGAGTGGAAGATGTGGTAATGGCTGTTTACTACTTAAAACAATGTCTTCTTGTGTTAACTTTGGAAAAAAGCTCTAAACTCTAGTTTTGATTCTGGTTATGTCTTGATTCTGTTTGGTTCTTGACTGTGTCATGCTCTCTGCATCCCTAGTGTTCCTCACCACTGTTTTGTTTCAATTTCATTTGTCTGTCTTTGTTGTTTCATTTCATTTAACCCAAATCCTAACCCCCTAACCCTTAACCTAACTCCTAAACTTTCCAGCCACCTAATTAGAAACACCTTGTACCTGCAGTTACTCTTTGCTTTATTAAGTACATTGGTGGCATTAATAAGTGTTTAAGTGTACCAATAAGCATTGTGTGTTTGGGTGTGTGTGTCTGCACAGACATGAGCATGCACTTCAACAAAGAATGTGTTTGGGTGTGTGCGTCTGCAAAGACAGGAGTACGCAATTAAACGGTGTGTTTGGGTGTGTGTGTCTCCACAGACACGAGTGCGCAATTAAACGGTGTGTTTGGGTGTGTGTGTCTCCACAGACACGAGTGCGCACTTAAACGGTGTGTTTGGGTGTGTGTGTCTCCACAGACACGAGTGCGCACTTAAACGGTGTGTTTGGTGTGTGTGTCTGCACAGACAGGAGTACACACTTAAACGGTGTGTTTGGTGTGTGTGTCTGCACAGACAGGAGTACACACTTAAACGGTGTGTTTGGTGTGTGTGTCTGCACAGACAGGAGTACACACTTAAACAGTGTGTTTGGTATATGTGTGTCCACACACAATCTTGCACTTCTCTGTATGGAAGAGCAGCAGGACAGAAGGAAAAAGCTGTAATGTACAACTATAGGACTATAGGAAAGAAATCACAGCAAGGTCACACTATTGTAACAGTGCGCTGTCTGTCTTTTACTGTATAAAGGGCAATCTTCACTTTATAGATATGAAAATACACTTCATTCTTATCTTATGAGAGTAGTAGCAGTGTTTATTTCCTCATACATAAGAAAGTATTTATACCAAGTTATCCTGTATCAGCAATTTCATTTCACATAATCCTGTTATTTCTATTTGGTATTTTGGTTGCAGATGGATAGGTTGTTATTAATAATAATAATAATAATAATAATAATAATAATATGCTCTCTTTTTACTTATTAGAATAAATTGTGGAAAACTAATTTTGATGGCCTGACTTTTGTACACAAGTTTCATATAAAAGCACATGCTAAACGTTTTATGTCACTGAGTACGTGGGTGTGTTTGGTTGCATACATGTCTGTTATGTCTTGATTCTGTTTGGTTCTTGACTGTGTCATGCTCTCTGCATCCCTAGTGTTCCTCACCACTGTTTTGTTTCAATTTCATTTGTCTGTCTTTGTTGTTTCATTTCATTTAACCCAAATCCTAACCCCCTAACCCTTAACCTAACTCCTAAACTTTCCAGCCACCTAATTAGAAGCACCTGCACAGACATGAGTATGCACTTAAACAGTGTGTTTGGTGTGTGTGTGAAAAAGGGTGATTGTGTGGTTGGATGTTCTTTCTTTTGCATCTTTGGAGTGAGATGTAACAGAGTTCTTTCTGTTTTCATTCAGCAGAATTGAGTTCTGACAAAAAACGATACTGCACTTGATTTTAGCCAAAAGGCCGAGAAGCAAAGGCAGGAGTTTTGCCTCCTGTCTTGTTTCTGTTTCTGTTCCTAGTCCTGCTCCTGTTCCTGCTCCTCATCTTGCCCGGTTTATCCTTGTCTGTGTCTAGTCTTGTTCCTGGTTACTGTCACAGTTGACCCTTCCTAGTGTCCTGTCTCTGTGGTTTCCCTATTCGTCTTGCTGGTCATTGTTTGCCCCAGCCTGCCTTGTGTTAGTCCAAGCCTCTGTTTGTACTCAGCCTCTATTTGTGTAGGTTGTGATCCACATTGTTTCCCTGTTTCTCTTGTAACCTTTTAAATTCGTATCTATATTGTTGCTGAACTATTTTCTGTCCACAAACAACTCTGAAACACCCTTCCCATCACTGACAAATTAACCACACCCATCTAGAACATCCTCACCAACATTTCTTTCATTTTTGGACTTTGTCCCTGTATCTCTACACCTTATTAAATACTTTGCAGTTGCATCCATACCTGTCCTGGTAATTGAAGTAATTGCTAAATACTCTGCCTCAACTGAGAGGAAATAAAGATGTTAACCCCTGTTTAGCACATGTATATTAACCTTGGTTATTATAAACACACACCTGGTCCCCTCCAGGAGAGGTTTCTTCTGAAGGAACCAGGAAGATGTATGTTAGGAGCTCTTCTTGCAGCATTACTAGTATGGACCTTAGCTTGGAGCCCACAGTGAAGAGCAGGGACCCCAGAATTGTCCTGAGCATGAACCCCAGCAAGAAGAGTGCTGTAGACCACGTTGGCCCTGCTCCACCACAAATAGTCATTTGTTATTCTGGACTGGTTAAACTCTAAATTATGCTAGCTGAATGGCAAACCTCTGACAAAGCACATCAAACCTTTGGTTATGAAAAAGCAGCTATAGTTATATAGATTACTGACACCAATTCCCTGTATCTGTGATAGGCTGAAGGCAACAACCAATCCAGATCTCAAACCCAGGTGCTACAGGTGGTAAATGTGTGCTCACACCACCGAAACAAAGAAGATTCCTTTGTCTGCTTTTGTTTCCAAGTGTTTTGTTTTCACTGGAGCATCTATGTGCTACAATCTATTGTAACACTACATTTTTGTGTGTGCATGTCACAGAGAGAGAAAGAGAGAGAGAATGTGAGTATGCATTAGCTAGTGCATGACTAGCAGAAACGTCACAGCATACAGAACGTGGACAAACTTGTTATTCTGGTTCCTGAATTGATGTATTGACATATTAGATATAATTATTTTTGGACTGGTATTTAGGAAAATGAGGTTTGCAAATGTTTAATCTGATAGGTAATGAGAATATATTTCTGACTCTTCATCATATGACACAAATACAGAGAGCTTCTTCATCTTTGATGATGAAGGTTTAGTTAAATATGGCTGTTTGGACCTGTAGTACACAGGATTTTTAAACTGGGGTAACCATAATCTTTATTTTATTTATAAAATGAAAAAGCAATAATAACCAGTGAACATAGAGCACCAGTCCACACAGTTCAGATGCAAAGAACCATCAAACACAGTGGAGAACTCTGAATTAGGGTTATGGTTAGAGCTGGGTTAAACCAGTATTAGGGTTATGGTTAGAGCTGGGGTTAAACCAGTATTAGGGTTAAGAATAGGGCACCAGTAATCACCTCCAAGACCACGACTCCCTCTCGACAAAGCAGGTGTCAGTGTTTACAGCTTCAGTGAGTGGGTGAAGCGGAACTAGCCTTGTGGTCAAAAGAGAAAAAACACGTTTGAACTGTGGGGGCAACAAAAAACAAACTTTTGTTCTCTCATCTCCAAGTTTTATTTCTGTAATGTTAAGTTGATGTGCTAACAGGCAGTACATCTCTCTAGTCAAAAATGTAGTGTTACAATAGATTGTAGCACATAGACGTTCCAATGAACACAAAAAACTTGGAAACAAAAGCAGACAAAGGAAGTATTAAACACACACACACACACACACACACACACACACACACACACACACACACACACACACACACACACACACACGCACACACAGTTACAAAGAAATAAAAGCCTGTCCCATAACACTAACTGTGTAAGAAACACATACACACACACATTTCAATTATTATTATTGTTGTTATTTACTCACATTAATTGGGTTAATGTCCATAATAATTTCTCTTTATAATTATAAAGAGATACTGTGATTAACTGCAATAAGAATTTTTATTTACATATAATTTTTCATTTTTGTTTCGAAATGTCAGTGTCAAAATGTCAAATGACAAAACGTCTACTATAAACACCTTCCTAAAAAACACTGAAAAGTAATCGCTGCAACTTTTCCAGTGATTTTGTAGCAACAGGGTTTTTTGTTTGTTTCTTTTATAGTACATCACTTTGTATACAGTAATATACTATAAAGTTTACAGATGATTTTGCAGTGATTTACAGATAGCAAGGCCCTCGCATAATTTTTGTCATGGCCTGCCCAACTATGGAGATGAATACTGGCACCTTAACTAACCTTATATTTGTGAACTATACTTTACTACATACCAGTCTAAAAATAACTATATCTATCATGTTAGTACGTTAGTTCAGGAACCAGAAAGACAAGCCTGTCCACATTCTGTAAAGACCTTCTGATGCTTTTCTGAATGCTGTGACGTTTCTGCTGGTCATGCACCAGCTAATGCACACTCACATTCTCTCTCTCTCTCTCTCTCTCTCTCTCTCTCTCTCTCTCTCTCTCTCTCTCTCTCTCTCTCTGACACACACACACACACGCACACACACACACACACACACAAAAATGTAGTGTTACAATAGATTGTAGCACATAGAAGTTCTAGTGAACACAAAACACTTGGAAACAAAAGCAGACAAAGGAAGTATTAAACACACACACACACACACACACACACACACACACACACACACACACACACACACACACACACACACACACGCGCACACACAGTTACAAAGAAAAAAAAGCCTGTCCCATAACACTAACTGTGTAAGAAACACATACACACACACATTTCAATTATTATTATTGTTGTTATTTACTCACATTAATTGGGTTAATATCCATAATAATAATTTATCTTTATAATTATAAAGAGATACTGTGACTAACTGCAATAAGAATTATTTACATATAATTTTTAATTTTTGTTTCAAAATGTCAGTGTCAAAATGTCAAATGATAAAGCGTCTACTATAAACACCTTCCTAAAAAACACTGAAAAGTAATCACTGCAACTTTTCCAGTGATTTAGTGGCAGAAGGTTTTTTTGTTGTTTTTTTGTTTGTTTTTACAGTACATCACTTTGATGATATACTATAAACTTTACAGATGATTTTGCAGTGACACACACACACACACACACACACACACACACGCACACACACACACACACATCAGTGTGTAATTGTTGTGTAGAAAAAACATAGACATAGTTTCAGATATTGGGTCATAGCAACTGCAAAAACATATTATTATGATGATGATTATGATTATAGAACTTGTGGTAAAAGAAATTGTGCTCCACTGCAGCAACATCTAGCTCCATCACTCTCTGAAACCAAACATTCCAGTATTATATGACAGTATGAAATAGGCATAAAGTAGTTATTATTGTGTAGCACAGGACACAGGAATACAGTACCAGTGAGAATAGAGCATAGCATACCTGCACATGCCTTATTATTCAGTTGTTTCACACTGTCAAAGTTGAACATCAATGTATTGCTTATTACCAAGGTATGTGGTCAGATTCAGAAACTAGGCAGTCAAATTTTCAATGTGTAAATTAAAATCTCCTAATATTATAACTTTAGTAGATGCAGTGCACAGAAATGCAAGAAACTCTTGGATCTCTGAAATTAATGATGCATTATATTAGAGAGTACAATAAATGAGAAGCAGTGTCAGGATGTATAGGCTCTTGCACTTAAGAGCAAAGTGTTCAGAAGATGACGACTTGGGTAGAGTCACTGTGGACACTTCACGCTAGGACTAATGGAGGATGGCTAAACCACCACCATGACCAGAGGTGACTTTTCAATGCATTTATGTCCAAAGTGGAATGCTTCATATAGCACACTGTAAAAATCCATCTTGATGCCAGGTTTCTGTTAGACACATGAAATCAAATCTCTGTGATCATATACTAGAGTGGATTTATTAGTGAGGGACTGTATGTTTAAAAGCTCCAAGCGTATTGTAAATTATGCTTGAGGTTGTCACAGTAGAATCCTCAAAATACTAACATCCAAATTTTCAGGAGACCCTGAAATACACAATAGCATTCATGAAACAGTAGAAACCACGCTGGCCTTTTTGTATTACTTTGGAAAAATAGTTCTGGAAATGTCCTATAATAACAGCAGATTCAGAGGAGCATGGTGCAGAGTGAGTAGACTTCTCAGCTCACATATTGCATCACACTCCAGTTTACATTTGCAATTCCAAATCCAAACAAGTTGAGCAGGTACAGCTAACATTAGCATTGCCCAGCTAACACAACCTCCACATGTTGTTGTGAAACCCAGTCTGTATCACATTTTAAATGCATAAAAGTGCTGTAAAACATATATATATATATATTATATTTAAAAAGAAGATATTTCTAACATAATGGACATAACTGAAATGCTAACAATCTAGAACTAACTTTCATTATTTAGAATTATCAAGAGGAGCCAGTATGTGCCAGTGTTCCCTCTCCCAGCTAATCACAATATGTGCAGCCATAAACAAAAATGGTGGCCATTACCACCTTCCACAACACACTGCACAACATTCCCCATCACCAAGCAGGTGGTCCAGAGCACTCCAGGTTTGTTGTCGTCTGTGACAACTTTCAACAAGGCTCCTCTGGTACACAGTTGGTTCAATGAACACCCACAATTTTATTTTGGCATGGAGGTGGAAGGATTGTGATTGCCAAAATCACCAACACTTTTCCCATCTCAAGACCATGGAGGAAACAGGGAGCGTGTCGAGGTGGATATGTCACTCCAGATGGTACTACGCCCACTGTCTGGACAGAGAGGACATCGCCTGGGATGCTGACAAGATGCACCATAATTTTTCATGTCAGAGTTACAAGCTTATTTTGCTAATTTTCTTTTTGACTTTATTGTATTACAGTACTGTTCATGCAAATAAATACATAAACAAATAAATAAACAAATATTCCTGTTGTAATTGTGTTTTACTTTGCATTGTAAATGTACTGAATATATATAAATAGCTGGTATATTTGTGAAAATACATGTATGTATTTGTACTATGACAAACTTTTACAGGACACTGCTTTGCCCTACACACTGAAAACTCAAAATACACAAGTTAATAGTGTTTTCCATTTATTATATCAGTGTTATTCTATAGAAAGAGCTGTTCATTTGATATTTGTGTGTAGAGTCTGGATGCATACTTGAGTTTGGATGCAAAAGTCAAAGTTTTAAAGCTGTAGCTTGAATTTTGGGATTTGTGTTTATTGTTTTGAGAAAGGGAGAGGAAAATTTCAGGACTATGAAATAAAAAAAATGTGGGTGCATCTTATCTCATATTTGAGTTTAACAGCATCTCATGGACATCACAGATGATGTTCTCTCTCACCAGACACCAGGGTAGGCGTCCACCCTTGACATGCTCATCCATCAGTGCCACCAGGTTTCCTCCATCACCTGGAGAAGGGCTATGCGCTGGTAGGGTGGGCAATCATAGACCTTCCATGGTGATTGATCTTCCTCATACTGTCTCTCCAATATTGGCATCCTTTGATATCCAAACCAAGATATCTAACCCCTGGCCTCTTTGTAGTGCTTAGGTTATGATTTCTAAGGTTCTTATTAATTGGCGTTAATGGACGTTCTCTTGCAGGATGTTTTACAATGCTTACAATATTAGGGGGACTTGTAATGGGGATGTCAAGATTTTAGTGAGCCTCTACCTGTCTCAGCTGCCATGGCTACTCCCACCTTCCCTTGATGTCACATGCTGTAGCCCACCACACCTCCATCCCAGCCAACTACTACAAGATGTGTCTCGGACATGTGCATACCACTGGGACAAGACTAGAACCTCTACAAAGTTGGAATAGACATTAATTGCTTATTTTTTCATTTTTTCATTTATTTTTCTCTTAAAATTTGTATTATTGTGCTGACTGTTGTTGGCCAGAGGAGGATGCCCTCCCCTCCCCTTTGAGTCTTGGTTCCTCTCAAGGTTTCTTCCTCATGTTCTAGGGAGTTTTTCCTTGCCACTGTTGCCCTTGTCTTGCTCACTGGGGGCTTGGACTTGAACATTTCTAAAGCTGCTTTGTGACAACATCTGTTGTAAAAAGTGCTATATAAATAAATTTAGATTTTAATTTTTTTGATTGATTAGCCAGAAGAGTTGACCTATGAGGACTGGGTTTGGATAATTGGGCAAGTCATTTGCATAGCAGTGTTTTCCAAAAAACAAACCCCACAGGTATTTCTGTTTTTGATTATGTGTCTAATGTAGGGAACTGTGTTTAGTGTTTTAAAATTACAAAAAGAGTGTAAAGCAGAGATGTGGTTTCAATAATTGTGTCACAATGAGTAGTTTTTGTGTCTTAGCAATTGCAAAAATCTAAAGTTCTTCTTCAGCAATCTAAGTAGTTGACTGTCAATATGTTATTACTCTGAGTAGTAATGGGGTTATATCTCCATGACATGGACAAATAAAAAATAGTTTAGAGGAGGAGGGTTAGTGTTGCCTTTAATTTTGTTGCCTTATTTATAAAGCAGCAAAAAGAACCTTAAACAAGCCTAAAGAAGCTAGTCCCAGAAACTGAAGAGGCTGCTCTGAACTGATGACCCAATGATTGTTTGGAAATACCTGCAGGACACTACCAGCTATAGAAACTGTCTGTCAGCTAGCTGTCAAGCTAAATACATACTAGGGCAACTTTGAAAAGGTCAGGTTCACACAGCCCTGCATCAAAATCCCACACCCCATGCAAACAGGCTTCAAGCACGAGCACTGCCTCTTGCTACCCTGATTGTTTCTGAACCTGCTCTTAAGAGACATCTGAAAGAAAATGTCTCCACTCTTCCATGGATCAAAAGGCCAGAAAAGACAGAACAGATGGTGTTTTATCTTCATGTCTGAAAATCTATGTTGCACTGATCAGATAGCATCATCTTTTAATTCAGATCTTAATCTAGACCTTTAACAGAATTATGTGAAGTTCCTTTCTACTTCAAATGTTCCAGATTAACACCTATCCCCAAAACAACAGGCATCACAGAACTAAATGACCACAAATCTATTGGCTTACCTACATACTCATGAAATCTTTTGAAAGGCTGGTGTTAGCACACCTACCTAAATCTCAACTGTCAGATCCACACCCAGTTCCACTCTCCACTCTCAACTCTCAGAAAGAGGGAGAGAGATAAAGGGAGGGAGAGAGAATGAGAGTAAGAAAGAAAATTAAAACAAGAAACAGAGACAGAAAAAGAAGGGAGAGAGGAAAACACAAAGATCACTTCCGGGTTGCAAGAATGCTGTGTGCATTTGGCTGCTGCTTTGCCCTGGCTTGTACTTATTTTTCTTTGTGTTTTTCCCTTTTCCACTGATTACTGGTTTATTGTCCACATTGATTCAAACCTCACTTTTCTGGTGTGGCATACTGGTTGGACTTCACTAACTACACCTTTAAACATAGGTGCTAAATATCTACACTGCTGGATTCTTTGACTGCTACTTGCTGCACTCATGTTGGAACAGCCTAATATGAACTTTCCCTCTTCACATTCCCACCTGGTGTTTGTGCCGGTGATTGTGATCTGTAAGGCTAACATGGTTTATCTATCTTGGCTGAGTGATTATGTGGCTGATTATGTGGCTTCAATAGTCAGCTTTTAGGTGTTGTTGCTGTAGTGTGGATCCCGGGGTTTATCACCGGATAATTAGTGACTCTGAAGCACTTTTGCTACTCATCATGGCAATTTCCTACAATGTACACTTCCTGAACTGCTTCATTTTAAGGACAGAAAATGTAGGTTTCCTTCTGTAGTGTTTTTAACTGTCAGCCTTGGAATAGTTCACCATCCACGCTACTTACACTGTGGCTCACGTTCTTAACTATATCAGTGAACTATATCACTCCTGGACCTGGTTGTATCCCTCTCATATGGAGCCTAAATCACCACTTCTCTACTACTCAGTGGTCTTTACTTCTGCAACTTCCTAGATCTGCTGACTGGCCTGTTATGCCTGTCTCTATCTCTGCCAAGCACATAAACAAAGCCTTTTTCAAAGTTCACTCTCTGACTAACAAAGAAATGTTTATTGTGGCTGTCATACTGGATCATTATATTGACTTCATTCTGCTGACTGAAACCTGCCAGCAACAAGGTGTTGACTTAAGCCACACCTCCTGGGTTTCAGTATGTGGATCAGCCATGTAGCAGTTCTTTACTGATCTACTTATAAGCTCCATAGTGTGTCCATTTAGCCAACAGCTTCCTTTGAATGCCTTGCTCTGAAAATAGTGGACTCAAAGCCCTTACTTATCTTGATGGTCTACCACCTGCCTAAATGTAGTTCTGTACCTGTTTTTCCATCTGATCTGTCTGAATTGCTAGTTGTACTTTGTCCATTATACCCTTCAGTGTTACTGCTAGATGACTTTTACATTCATATTGACTAAAGTAAATGTGTTCACTCTGCTGATTTTTTTGAACCTGTTGCATTGCTTGGATCTCACCCATGTAGCCTCTGCCACCCACACTAAGGGTCATATCCTTGATCTTGTGTGTATGACTCCTTGTGTCTGATCTTCTGATGTGCACATTGCTGATTTTCATATCTCTGGCCATGGAACAGTTCTTTTTAATCTATCCCTGTCTCTCCACTCCTCGTAGCATCATTTAGAAATATTAGAAATGTTGGTCCTTCAGTTTTATGAACACCCTCAACCAGTTTCCCATATCATAGTCACTTACATCTCCTGTGGTCCTCCATTACACTGATGCTGTCCTAATTGTGCTTAACTAGCACGCTCCTCTTCGTACAGGAGTTGTGACTTTCTGTCACTGATCTGTGGTTTACCTCTGAACTTAATGAAAGCAAGAGGACGTCAACTGGAACACATTAGTAAGAAAAGTAAACTGACAGTTCATGCAGTTGCTTATAAGGAACACATTATCTCCTATAAAACTGCCCCACATAAGGTCAAGGCTGACTTCCACTCCACCAAAATGACCAATTGTTGTATGAAGCTGAAACCCTAATTCATGCTTTTATTAGATCCAGACTGAATTACTCACTTCTGGTTTGGCTCCCTGCTAGTCTTCTCAAGATGTGCAGAATTCAGCAGCAAAGGTTTTCATGCACACCAGATCAAGGGAAAACATAACTCTCAATTTAAAAAGCCTACACTGGCTCCAGATCCATTATCGCATACAGTCTAAAATCTTACACCTGGTTTTTAAATCTTTACATAGTCTGGCTCCTGATTAGCCCTCTGCTCTGTCGTCCAGACACAATCCCTCATGGTCGCTCTGGTCTGATGATGCTCATTTGCTCTCTGTTCCTCCTGCCAAATTACACACATATAGTGATAGATCTTTTAGTGTTGCAGTCCCAAAGCTATGCAACTCCATCCCCTGACACCTCTGTCTCTGCCATCAATGTTCACCTTCCAGAAGCTTTTAAAAACTTCTCTTTCAGACTGCTTTTCCTAATCTTTAAATCTTATTTTCTTCTTATTGCCTCACTGCCTTGAGTATTCTGAAAGGCACTTAAAAATAAAATATTATTTATTAAAGACAAGAAAAATAAAGGAATATCCAGTTGTTGAATAATTTTATGATACATCTTACCTTTAATGTATTAATGCAATGTTTTCTACAGATAACCTTTTATGTACTTGTCACTCGTCTATGTAGTTTATTGTCAACAGACAGTAAATGTCATTATTAAATGTCATTATTCTTTGAGTGGTATGAGCAAACTGAAGAGGCTGCATTCTAATGACCCATTGACTGTGTGGAAAAGACTGCAGGGCTCGGCTTGAAATACCTTGCTTCAGGTCTCATGGATGACAAGCATCGCAACTATTTTCTGTCCTGGCTCCAGGGTGGTGGAATGAACTCTCACTTGCTGTCCGGACAGCAGAGTCCCTTGCAGTCTTCAAACGCAGACTGAAGACCCATCTATTTGCAAAATATTTAAAGGACAACTAACACTGCTCGCATATTGACTGACTAGTTTAGTACTTATTGTAGGGCATTATTTATGCTTTTTAACAAACTCTAGCACTTATTGTTTATAGCACTTATCATTGTTTAAGATAGACCTTATGTATTTTGCACTCCTAGGTATCAGCATTCATCCCTGTATTCTACAGTATTCTAGTTCATTGGTATGTTTAATTCTAACCTACTATACTGTACTTGGATATATTCTATGAGTAAATGACAAAGCACTTTTGTAAATCACTCTGGATAAGAGCGTCTGCCAAATGCCGTAAATGTAAATGTAAATGTACCAGCTATAAGAGCACATCCAGCACACAATGGGTGACTGTGACCTAGCTGACAAGCTATATGAATGCTACTTTGAATAGGCCAGGATCACACACCCCTGTTGTAAAGAAATCCACACCCCATACAGACAGCATGCACAGTTCCACTTTCTACTCTGAGTGCTTCTGAACCTGCCCTTATGAGACATCTGAAAGAGAATTTGTCTCTGCTATGCACTGCTCCACAACAGACTCACCAATCTTACATACTATCAGCATTGGACTTAGGGTTAGGGTTAGCACTGGACATAGGTCTGGATGAAAGGTTAATGTACGTATGTATATCTGACTACAAATCGAAATTCCAAGTTATGTTGGGAAAAAAAATTAAATAAATAAAAAAAAAACTTCTATTGCATATTGCAAGTTCCATATTAGAATTAACACAGCTTCTACAAGTTGTGACATTACTGTCAGTCTCTTTTTACCATTACAAGTCATTAGTCTGTCTAAACAACCTGACTCACTATGCAGGGATGTCCTGCCACAGGATGGTATGTCTGAGAGAACATGTGTCATAGCACTCTCTGACCTGAGGGTTTCTTTGTCACTCTGATCAGCAGTCCATCATGTAATCATAGCCTGCTTTCTTTCAGTAAACAAACAGCCAGGGTTCATCACAGGTTATAATCATGTAGGTTGAAGTTAAAAGAAGAAAAGATGTATAAAGGAAGGAAACATTAAATGAAAAATAGAAGCTGAATGACATATGAGAAGCATTACTGCCCTTAGCACTCAAACATATGAATTCCTACTTTCCAGTCATACAACTTTCTTAAATCCCAAGAAATAGGTGGGTAGATCTTTGATGAAGGGCACAGTTTAGAAGGCTAAATGGCACCTACATAAGCTCTTCATGACAACCGATATGTGAAATGCTTATTCTAACAAGCATCAGTCTATACTGACATAACCATGTAATTTTGCTAACATTACAATGTCTCATAACACTGGATAGGGAAACATTACATTACTTTGCAGAGCAGTGTTTTTTGTATGGGGGGGTGGGGTGGGTTAGGGTTAGGTTTAGAGTTAGGGTTAGGTTTAGAGTTAGGGTTAAGGTTAGATTTAGGGTTAGGGTTATTGTTAGAGTTAGGGTTAGGGTTAGGTTTAGAGTTAGGGTTAGTGTTAGAGTTAGGATTAGGGTTAGCCAATGATGCTGAGCTTGTCAAGTGAGTTGGTAAAATTGCACTCCAAAAAGAAATGCTGCACTCTTTTACTGTCATACGTAATGTCATGTCAGTTAATGACAACTTAATGTCATGTATCCTTCTAAACAGTGTCCTACAGTAACGTGTTAGCAGATGTCAGAAGATTTCAAAACACATCCTCATATCTGTGGATTATTGTGGACAAGTCTTACCGGGTACACAGTATTCTGCTATAAATACCAATCTTTGTAATATTGTCGCCTAGCAACCTGAGTGACATTGCATAGGAATTTTCTAGTGCCTTTCAGAACTGTGAGGCTTTCTATTTCGGTGATCCTTTACATGCACACACACAGAGGCATAGTTATGCTTTTTAAAAGTTTACTATGAAAATATTGTTTCTTCTATATGCTGCATTTGCTTCAATTATTCAATAATAATTTAAATATTTGAATTTGAATAAATAAAAAAGAATTGTAATACAAATATATTTTAAACCATAGGTCTGACACATCTGGTATTATCCAATGCCAAAAGGCCATAAAACCTTCTGTGGACCTCCTCCTTTCTGTCCCAGTGCTGACTTTTTATCAGTCCCCATGGACTTCATTTCTTAAAAGAAGAAGAATTTGAAGGGCAGTCCACATTCTTGTCCCCAGCAATTTTCAAAACAAAAGTATGCCCATGCCCCCCACACATACAGTCACGGCCAAAGGTTTTGAGACTAGCGCAAATTTTGATTTTTACAAAGTTTGCTGATTGTTTTTATGGTGGCAATTTGCATTAACTCTGGATTGTGAAGAGTGATCAGATGAATTGCAATTAATTGCAAAGTCATTCCTTGCCATGAAAATGAACTTAATCACAAAAAGTACTGCATTCCAGCCACTGCATTCCAGCCCTGTCACAGCTGTCATGGTTGGTCAGCCAGCTAGCAGGAGGAACACACCCACTCCTGCTAGGGATCAAACCTCTCACCTACCCTGCTCACAATCTCTGCAGTACTGATTAGTTTAAACTGTTCCCTAATTGCTTCACCTTTATTTAAACCCACAGATTCCAAGAGACAGGGCTGCACATTAGTGGACCTACAACATTCAGTCAAGAAAAGTCACTGCGTTTACCTTGAAGAAGATTATTATTTGTTTTGTTAAGTGCTTCCATCGTTGAAAGTCTGATTGATAATAAAGAGCACTTTTTTGCAACTCCGCCTCTCGCTTCCTCTGAGCAGCCACCGTCACAATAACATGGCCTGCTTACATCATTTCAGTGATCTTCTCATTAGCTCAGGAGAAAGTGTTAATGAGGACAAGGCAGCTGATATCTCTCTCTCATACTGATTAGAAGAGCAGACTGGTATTTAAAAGGGTGGTGGTCATTGAAGTTTTCTTCTGTTAACCATGGTTACCTCCAAGGAAACGCGTGCAGTCATCATGGCATTGCATCAAAAGGACTTCACAGGCAAAAACATCAAAAGCACCTAAATCAAGCATTTATGGAATCATCAAGAACTTCAAGGTTCAATTGCAGTGAAGAAGGCTTTAGGGTACCCAAGAAAGTCAAGCAAGTGCCAGGACCATCTCCTAAAGAGGATGCAGCTATGGGATCAGGTCACCACTAGTGCAAAGCTTGTTTAGGAATGGCAGAAGGCAGTTGTGAGCCCATCTGCAATAACAGTGAGAGAGAGAGAGAGAGAGAGACAAAAAAGGACAGAGCAAGAGAGAGAAGAAGAGGAAAGGCAGAGGGTGAGAAAACAGAGTGTACGGGTGGATGAGGGGAATTAGTGTATGTGTGGATGAAGGCTCTTCTTTCTGCTCAAAGGGCTGGGAAGCCTTTTGTTCTTCCTTCATTGATGGTAACTTGTTTAGGAATGGCAGAAGGCAGTTGTGAGTTGTGAGCCCATCTGCAATGACAGTGAGGCGAAGGATTTTGGAAGATGACTTGGTGTCAAGAAGGGCAGCAAAGAAGCCACTTCTCTCCAAGAAAGAACAGACTGGCATTCTGCAGGAAGTATAGGGATTGGACTGCAGAGGACTGGGGTAAAGTTATTTACTCTGATGAAGCCCCCTTCAGACTGTTTGGGACATCTGGACAAATGATTGTCTCGAGAGGTGAGTGCTACCATGAGTCCTGTGTCATGCCAACAGTGAGGTATCCTGAGACCATTCATATGTGGGGTTGCTTCTCATCCAAGGGAGTTGGTTTACTCAAAATTTTGCCTAAGAACACTGCCAGGAATAAGGAATGGTATCCAAAAAACTTCTCCCAATGATCCAGGAGCAATATTGTGATGAACAATGCTTTTTGCAGCATGACGGAGCCCCATGTCACAAGGTAAAAGTAATAGCCAAGTGGTTTGCTGAACAAAACATTGAAATTTTGGGTCCATGGCCAGGAAACTCTCCAGATCTCAATCCCCTTGAGAACCTGTGGTCAATCCTCAAAATAGGTGGACAAAAAAACACAGAAAACTGTGATCAACTCCAAGCACTGATTAGGCAAGAATGGGTTGCCATCAGTCAAGATTTTGCCCAGAAGCTGATATCCAGCATGCCAAGTTGAATTGTAGAAGTCTTAAAAAGATATTAAGTATTCGCTTAAACTGAATGTATTTTTAATAAAAAAGTTAAAAACAAAAAACCTCATGAAATGCTTATAATTGTACTTCATTATACCATATAAACATCTGACAAAAGGATCCTAAACTAAGACAGTAAACTGTGAAAATAAAAATTTGTCAGTCTCAAAACATTTGGCCATAACTGTACACCACCCCCCTCCCCCCCAAAAAAATCCTGAATGTTGTAGTTATTGCATAATAAATTTCATAATCAAATCAACTTTCCAAATTCAGGTTTTGGCTATTCAAAGCCCACTGTCATAGTAATTCTAAGTCCCAATTTGAACAAAAAAAACCCCCACATCTGTAGGAAAACAAAACTGAACATAAGCGTGCACAAAATCCACAACTAAAGAAAGTTCAGTGTGACTGACAATTGGTCATACTGACAATTGACAATACATACACCATAATGACACACAGGTGTCATGGTAAAGGACACATGCCACCTATGAAGGGCACAAAACCAAAATATACAGCATGAGCAACAGAAATGCATGACAAAGTATGGTTTGTTAGAGCAAGTGTGAATGCTGCCATCCGAACCTGTGTTCACAGCAAACAAGTGTAAACGCTGCCTTCTGAACCATTGTCCACACCAAACAAGGAGACCAAGCCAACCTGAGCAGGTCAGTCTCGGTCCACTTCTGATGCAGTACATTTAAACTATGAGCACAGGATGTGATGTCACAAAAAGCACCTCTAAACACATAACAGAACAGAGTGGTGGTAGTGAAAATAAACAGAGGGCAATGTGGAGCACTGTGGAGGGAACATGCCTCATGAACATTGATCCAACAATTGTATTTAGACTGGAAAATAAAACATATTTATGGAGGGATGATGGATGACAGCCCACCACTTGAAGCTCAATCCCAGTAAAACTGTGCTTCTGTACATCCCAGGGACTCTCAGTCCTTATCATGACCTCACATGACCCAGTGTTACAGATTTTTCCTTTGCAACATATGAAGGATTCAGCCCTTTCTCTCGCAGGAAGTTGCCCAGGTGCTTGTGCAGTCTCTTGTAATCTCAAAGCTAGACTACTGCAACTCACTACTTACTAGTCTTCCTCTAATAGCCATCAGACCTTTCATATTCATATTCATATTTCATATTCAGAATTTTATAAACAGGTATATCTGATCGGGCTTTGACCATTGACATCATGTATGGAGGGGCTGGTCCATTTTTGGCTTTGTAGGCAAGCATCAAATTTTTAAATCTGATGCCTGCAGCTACTGGAAACCAGTGAAGGGACCGCAGCAGTGGGGTATCATTTTCAAGGAAGCTAATGCAGCTGTAACTGCAGAGGATGTCTGTGCATGTGAAAATTTAATGTGCATGGGAAAATTTAATGTGCAAGACTAGGAGAAGGGACTGGAGTAATCTGAAAGGCGCCATCGTATATGCTATGCTAGGAGAGTAGCCTGCTACACTAGTTGAATACAGACTCCCTAAATTAAAGTAACTGGGTTTGGAAAAGGGTGTTTTATTACTAAGGTTTGGTGCTATTTTACTGTGTTATCGCTTAAGGTAAAAGCTGTTAATTTTCATTTAATGAAGTCGAGTGGACATTATTGATGACGGTTTGTTTGATGTTTAACCTATCACAGTGATGGAGTTGTTTGATAGGTGTTACTCATTACCCATAAGTTGGATGAGATAAGGAAAAACTCTTGAACTCGGAAGCCTGTCATAATATAATCTAATTCGTGACGTGTTACGAACCCAATGCACTTAGCTAGAGGAACCTCTGGGGCATTACACCTGTAACTTGCCTGACATACGCCACAAGTTTAAGCAACATGCCAAGCTAATGTCCCCTGAAGAAAAAAAACTGGCCTGACATACGCCGCAAGTTTAAGCAACATGCCAAGCTCATGTCCCCTGAAGAAAAACAATGCAACTTGGTACTCCTGTTGACTGGAGAAAAATGCAAAGACATCTTTAACATAAAGACTCTCACCACAGATGAGACTAAAGCTCTCAAAATCTATTATCCTTCAAATGTAATGCCCAAGGCAAATACCATTTTTGCTAAACGAGTGTTACAAAAAGGTTCAAGGTGCTAGTGAAACCTTCAAGCATTTTGACTGAGCGAAACTTGCATGTGGAGGACTGTGCTTATGCAAACAATGAAGAAATGGTCAGAGAAATGGTCAGAGAAATGTCATGTTTGGCATAATACCTCGTGTGTGAGAGAAAATAACGAGTGTTGGATCCAAGCTGCAAACATTGCTAGATCACATAAATTAGCTCAGGCTCAGCTAAAGACCATTACTGGTGGTGCAAGCAGCCCTCACGAACAAACGCGATCACTGCCCAGCATACAAAGCATGCAAACATGCAGAGAACCTGATTCAGCAAAGGCAAGAACCTCAAGTATAACGAATCCCAGGAGAAGAGAAACGTGTGGGTTTTGTGGCAAGAAGAGGCATGACTCCAGTTAAAGCTGCCCAGCTAAAGGCAAGTCATGTGCGAAGTGTGGGAAAATGAAGTTTACAAAAGCATGCCTGGACTTTACAGTGTGAAGTTTGTGTACAATACACTAAACTTGTGCTATCAGTGACATGTAAGGATGAACATAAGCCCATCATGGAAGAGTTTGCTGATGTTTTCACTGCCATTGGCTTATTCCCAGGTGAATGCTCAGTTAATCTAAAACCAGATGTGACACTAGTAATTTATTAAACAAGGAGAATACCCCCTTGTTCTATGATGTAGGCTAAAACCAGAATTCAACAGCATGGAAAACCATCATAGTCAGAGTGACAGAACCAATAGACTGGGCCAATGCTCTTGAATGAATTGGAATGAATTTGAAATTCTGGCTGTATATAATCCATTCTACTGTAAATTTACAATTTTTTATGCAAGTGTTTTAATCTAGAATTTCAAACATAAAAGAGGATGATCTTTGATTTGTACTATTTGAAAAAAAAGAAGAAGCTAAATTCAGATATAAATTTTATTGAGGATGATTAAATACATTTGAGAATTGGCATAAGCAAATTAATTAAAAAACAATTACAACAATTAGATAATGATTTAAATAATGGTATAGATTGCACTAAGTGCTATTGTCCCATGCAAGATAGCTTCTCAGTTGCTGCAGATTAGATGGAAGTACTGACATGCTTTGGACAGATAATTCTTCATTGTCCCAGAGATAAAATTAGATAAGATTAAGATTATAAGATTATGATATATATAAGATTAAGATCTGGGGACTGTGAAGGCCAGGAAAGCATGGAAAACTCACTGTCATGTTCCTGGAACCAGTGCCTGACAATACAACCCATATGACATGGTGCATGGTCCTTCTGAAAGTGTCCTACTGCCAACAGAAATGTGCCATAGAAATCTGGATTCATCTGACAAGGTGATGTTTATCCACTGCTCAGTAATCCAGTGTTTGCGCTCTTCTGCCCACAGGAGTCATCTATGTACAGGTGCCTATCCGTAGCCACTCTTGTTTAGCGCTTGTTTAGGGCCTCTGAAATTCATTGGTAGGATTTCTCCATAACAGCCAGTCTGACCATGACTTTCAATCTCAGGTGTGCAGCACTAGTACTGAGCGTCGTGGATGCAATCACTGGGTCATGGTTCCCAAGTTCGGGGTAACGTTGGTTTGTTCTGTTTGTAAACATAGTTTCTTCTTTTTCTTTTGTTCTATTTTTATCTTTCTTCGAAGGTGCTATATAAATGAAACATATTAACAATAATAATAATAATAATAATATACGTAACAACAACAACAATAATAATAATAATAATACGAATACATCTTTTTATTAATAATAATACTATTATTTAATATCATTTGCAAAGATATTTTCTGCAAAGCTAGATAAACATTTCATTTACCTTTTTAAGTGAGTATAATATTCATACACTGATCAAATTTGTTATAATAAATGTTATCATGAAGTCTGGAATACTTCTGTTTCTATAAAACATTATTTTCTGTCAATTTCCAGTCATTTATGTCTTTACTTCATTATGACTGGAGATAAACTGGTATAGACAATGACAAAGTACTGTATCATTTTCCGTTGTGGTAGAGATTCCTTTAGAGCACCAGTGAAAAAGAAAATCTCCAGGCCTACACCAAGAAGACTTGGTGTGGGTGTGTATTCAGAAAGTCTGAGGAGAGTGTTGTAGTGACAGAGTACAGAGAGAGAGGCAGGGCTAGGATTCTGGAAATAGTAGAAGTCTAACACTGCAGAGCTGTTTATATCATACCATGACCACATCATGGTTCAGGCTAATGAAGGTGGCAATGTCCATGCTGATGTTCTGAGTTATTAAAGCCAACAGAGGAGCTCCACCTACAGACAAACACACAGAAATGCACATAGACACACTGATAAGTGGGGCAATGGTAGGTCAGTGTTTAAACCTGATATTTACCCCTTGTGCCCATAAACTCAGACCCATAAACCTGCCACTTGGCCCTTGTATCCTTAAGCAAAGTTCAAAGTTCAAAGAGGTTTTATTGTCATTTCTGCTATATACAAATACACAACAAAAACGAGACAATGTTCCTCCAGGACCATGGTGCAACACAAAAACAACAGTGCAACAGACAACATGCTACACAAGTGCAAACAGTCCAATATAGTGCAAAATGTCATTAAATAAACATTAAATAAACAATAATAACTACAGGACAGGACAAATACAAAATGAGTAGACAGTGCAATTATTTAGTACAGTACACAGTACTGGGCATATGTAGAGCGAGTTGTGCATAGCAATCAGTGACATGCTACCCTGAACATAGTCACCGGTAGCAGCCAGAACAGTTTAGAGTACAGTGCTGGTTTAGACTGCAACAGGAGTGCATAGTTTATTTGTGTGAGGTTTGTCTTCAGCACTTCAGCCCTGATCTGACTCACCGGAATTCTAGTGCACACCTGATCCCTATTCACCTCATTACCAACCCCTTTATAAGCTCCTCCTCCCCGTATACTAGTCGCGAAGTATTGCTCACTTATGTGGTGCACCGAGCGGTTCCTTATTTGTGTGTTTATTGACTCCTACCTGCTTTCTTGACCTCGTCACCTCTGACCCTTGGACACCTCCTGAACACCACCCTGTGCTTCGACCCCGGACCAACCCAACCACGCTTACCTGTCTTACTGCATGTAGTAGTTTAGTTGCTAAAATAAAACCTCTGCAACTGGATCCTCTTCTCGTGTGTGCAATCGTTACACTTAGGTTTGAGGTTTATACTTCTCATATCCTCTCTTGTTCTACACACATCATGTAAGGGGCAAATCAAGTAAGTTATGACTCTATACATAAATCTCCAATTAACTAAGCTTTTGGGTTATATGATGTCTGCCTGTTTTACTATTAGTAATCATATTCATTTTACATAAAGTATATTTGTTGAGTAGAGTATTCCATTACTACCATTTGTAATTACTGTCCATTCCTGGAATGAATATTACTGGGCATAATACCTAACATTATCATGTCAGTATTACACAGGGATGGGTGTTTTTTTGTGAAAAACACTGAAAATAGATCTGAAAAATCACACTGGGAAATGTTCGGTCAGGCGCTTGAATAGATGACCATCTTTCACCAAGATGGCGGCTGTCACATCTGCTCTGAACACTTTGCTTTTTTTCCACATATTTTTGACTTTTTCACCTACATTATACTTTTTTTTTTCTTTTCACCATGACTCACATTAGCTATAACAAAACACTCTTGTTTCTATTAGTCTACAATCCACCCACCTTCTGTCGTGTTTAACTCTGGATCCAAGCTGGCTGATTGAGATCCTGAGGAAGAACAAAGTAAACAAAGTAAAGCAGTGGCCCCAAGGAAAGTGAGCTGGCATCAGGCACAGGCTAAGGACTCAGGCACACAGAGCACCCATGTCTGGCCTGCTGCTAGCCAGTGTCCAGTCTCTAGAGAACATGCTCGATGACATCCAGGGCCAGGATCAAGTTCCCAGAGGGCCATTCAATACTGTAATCCCCTCTGCTTCACTGAGTCATGTCTTAACCCATGGCTTAGAGCCATGCCATCCAGCCAGCCAGGTTCCTCTTGGGAAAATGCATGGACAGGACAGTAGAGTCAGGGATGTCGAGGGGTCATGGAGTGTGCATTATTGTGAACAGAAGATGGTGCAACAATGCCAGGATCATTACCCTCATATGCTCCTGCACACGCAACCTGGAGCTGGTTGCCCTCAGGTTTCATCCTTTATACCTTTGGGCTTTACGGCAATCATAGTCAGCACCATCTACATTCCACCTCAGGTGATCACGAACACACACTGTGTGAGCTCTCACAGTTTCAGACACAGCACCATGACACTGCACTAACTGTAATTTTGGATTTCAATTATGCAAACCTCAAATGTGCAGTGCCTAACTTTTATCAACACATCACTTGCCCTACCATGGGTAACAGGACACTAGACCATTGCTACAGAACAATTATAAAGCACAGCCTCAGCCACCATTTGGCCACTGTTAGACACTGGAGCCTTTCTGTCTTCAGGCACCCAACGCAAGGTCTCTGCCTATCAGCCATGACATGGAGGTTTGACTGTGCGCTGGTCACCCGAGGTCATCTGCTCCCTCTTCTTGTCTCCTTTACCCCTCCCTTTCTCTTTCTCTCTCTCTCTCTGTCTCTCTCTAAGCACAGGAGTGGCTCATGGCAGGCACGGGAACAGCTCGTGGCTTGTTCATGCAGAGAGCATCTAATCTTTACTAACCTTGTCTCTTTCCTTTCTACGTAGACCCTTAGAACATGCCTCACTTTTCCCCGTCATCCTGTAGATTTAGATAGTAGATATAGGACGCATATATACTCTGTGCTTTCCTCAATAAAGTGGAACTCTCTTAATTCACTACCTTGGTGTCAGGGTCTCTTGACTTCCCTGGATTGATCCGGCTACAGAGGACGGAGGGCAGAGGGTAACTTGGAGGAGATGGAACCTGAAGGACTGGTCATTTTGAACCAGTTTCTAAAAAGAAATAGTAATAAATTACATGAAATTGCTGATACAGGATAACATGTTTGCTATAATACTTTCTTCTGTGTATCAGGAAATAAACCCTGCTACCACTCGCAGATAAGAATGAAGTGTATTTTCATTTCTATAAAGGGAAAAATTAGTTTTCCACAATGTATTCTAATAAGTGCATATTATTATTATTATTATTATTATTATTATTAACAACCTATCCATCTGCAACCAAAATACCAGTAAAATAACAGGATTATGTGAAATGAAATTGCTGATACAGGATAACTTGGTATAAATACTTTCTTATGTATGAGGAAATAAACACTGTTACTACTCTCATAAGATAAGAATGAAGTGTATTTTCATATCTATAAGGTGAAGATTGCCCTTTATACAGTAAAGGACAGACAGCGCACTGTTACAATAGTGTGACCTTGCTGTGATTTCTTTCCTATAGTCCTATAGTTGTACATTACAGCTTTTTCCTTCTGTCCTGCTGCTCTTCCATACAGAGAAGTGCAAGATTGTGTGTGGACACACACACACAAACACACACTGTTTGTTAAATTACATGATAGAGTGTGTGCAGACACACACCACCAAATACATACAGTCTGTTGGTATATTTAAAACCTATACAGTGTACCTAACAATGCTGACAGGAATTGTAGGTAAAAGGTGTTTCTATTTAAGTACATGGAAAGATCATATAGTAATTTTGTCACCTGCCAACCTGAATAACGTTTGTTCAAATTCCTAAATTATAGTTCTGTTCATAACTATATGAGTGACCTTTGCTTTGCACACTCACTTTCAGTACAAGAGTGCTATAGTTATTACATAATTTCCAATTGCCAGTTGGGAGGAGGGCCTGAGCACCGCAGCACAAGACAAAACACAGAGAAACAAGAAACATTAATGGCATTCACATGTAACAGTCCAGTGCAGCGTGATGTGAAGGGTAAATAAGCACAGAAAACGGCATGCGTGAGCAGTGAACAATGACCAAGAACCAACACTAAAACACAGGGGTTTCAATGGACACAAACACGTGTAACAAGGTGCATGTGTGATCATAATGACAACAAGAGAGTGGTTCCAAACAAGGAAGTGGTCACAGTGAACAGTCAACAAATGATACCTACAGCACATGGTGGGCCATATCACACGATGTGAGTGGAGGGGAGCGTACCATTACAGCAGTTAATGAACACTTGACACATTTTACTCCTGTACATCAAACTAAATTAACAAAAAGCTTTCATGGAGAACTGGTTGCTATTACAATATAAACAGTTTTTGGTTAGTCATGAATTATGCCGCTTTCTAATCAATTAGAAACTACTTGAACGCCACATTTTTGTGGAAACTTGTAATGTAATTTAGTATCTTAAATAATGTAATAAGTAATAATGTTATCTATAATGTATATTACCAGGCTTGTACTAGGTTTTGTTTGTGTATTTATTTACTCCTACCCCACTTACATATAAACAGGGAGTGGAAATAGGTGCAGGTGAAAGTTTAAAATGTGGAAAACTAAATACATTTAACCAGCACCAAATGATAATTAACAGATGTTAGAAAGAGAAAAATTGATTTCATAGCCCAGCATAAATTGTGAGAATATGATAAAACAGCTTTGTCAGAGGTTTACTATTTGGGAAATGCAAAACAAATTGGATACTTTGGTATTGGTAATTATGTAATGCTATCTAAAGCTACGCTTCAAATGAATTCAAGATGACAATTTAGTATAAGACAGTTAAATTTGTATAATAATTAGTAAGATATTGTAATGACAATACACATGAATCTGTAAATAACAGAAATGCAGCATAGAAAATATTACTGGACTGTTACTAAATAGATTGATAGAGAGAGAGAGAGAGAGAGAGAGAGAAAGAGAGAGAGAGAGAGAGAGAGAGAGAATGAGGGAGAGGGAGAGGGAGGGAATCAGAGAGAGAAAGACAGATCAAACTCCAGGAAGAGATTTTTGTAATGTGGAGTGATCACGTTGAGAAGTATGAGATTTATTAGGCAAATCAATAATCAGAGTCATAGTCACGGTCCAGGGTCATAAATGTCAGTGTTGTTACTTTTCTTGTGTCATTCCTGTAGATGAACTAATGATTTTGGTGATACTGGCATTGATAGTGACAAAAGCCACAATTCATGAAGCATCTCTACAGCTGAATTATTTATGATGCTTTCATCTACATTTTAAAGTGATAAGAACACCATCTGCAATTCTGAGCAAATGATATATGCTTTATTACCTCACTGGAACAATACATACAGATAGAAAAGCGTGTGCTAATAATTTTTGTCTTAAATACACTGACTTGACACTGTGCCTTCATATCGCTGTATTTTCACATTGTGCAAATCTCTATAAGTCATGGTGCAGTGCACTGCAGAAAAATGAACCCAAAATGAAAAGACCAGATGACATTACTGGCACATTTATAACAGGAAGGAAATGGGACACAGAGCACAGTTAAACTGATTAAAGAAATATCCCAGGGGCAACCTCAAAATTCTTAATAGGCCTATTTTCACCAAAAGCCTCACACAATGTAGTAACAGTTGGGATTGACAAAGAACAAAACTGGAATATTAGTTTAAGGGGTGAGCCATGCCTATAAATAAAAATATAATAAAATAAAAATAAAATAAACAATATGATGTCATGAAGGGGTCAGCCAACCCAGTGCTGGACTACATACCTTTACACTGTGATGTCATAAAAGGGGCAGCAGCCCTGTGCTAAACTACAGAACATTATAAAAACAGTCATAAAAGGGTGCGGCAAGGCCAATGCTGAACTTCAGAGAAGTAAACACTAGGAGCAGACTGAGGTAGGACCCAAAAAGCCATCTCACTGTGGTTAGCCAGAGAAAAACCCAAATGTCATTATCAGGACCCTGGACAATCCTTCTGGGACCCTGAGCATGGTGTAGCTAAGTAAATAAAGCTAAAGAGGCACTATACTTATTATGAAAACCTTATGATAAAACCAATACATTGAGAAATAAATTTTTGATAATTTATATTTAGCCTTCAGAGAGAGTTGATTATGTTATGGGGAGAGTAGTGCATGAGCTGCAGCATGACCGTGGTAACAGCCAGGAGGAGAATCTGCAGGAGACTGGGAAGAGTGTGCACTCTTGAACTTGAACCTGCAGAGAGAAAGAGGGAGAGAGAGAGAGAGAGAGAGAGAGAGAGAGAGAGAGAGAGAGAGAAAAAAGGACAGAACAAGAGAGAGAAGAAGAGGAAAGGCAGAGGGTGAGAAAACAGAGTGTACGGGTGGATGAGGGGAATTAGTGTATGTGTGGATGAAGGCTCTTCTTTCTGCTCAAAGGGCTGGGAAGCCATTTGTTCTTCCTTCATTGATAGTAACTCCTTGTGAGTATGATGGGAAGGACAATACAGCTTGAGGATTTATTATGCAATGCTAGCTATACTTTCAGTACCTAACCTTCCCAAATCCTCCAGAGATAGTCAAGGTACTGTTCAAGGTACTGTCCATTTAAAGGACAACATACACTGCTCCCATACTGACTGAATAAATTAGTACTTATTGCAGGGTATTGTTTAACAAACTCTAGCACTTATTGTTTATAGCACTTCTCATTGTTTAAGATAGACCTTATGTATTTTGTACTTCTAGGTATCAGCATTGATCCCTGTATTCTACAGTATTCTAGTTAATTGGTATGTTTGATTCTAACCTATTGTACTGGGCTATATTCTATGAGTAAATGACAAAGCACTTTTGTAAGTCATCCTACATAAGAGCGTCTGCTAAATGCCGTAAATGTAAACGAGAACATTCCTCAGGGGAAAAGCACTAGAGAGAGCTGACACATTCTCAAATTCAAAGCTCAGGAAGCAAGGTCTGTGAAAGGCTTCTTCCAGCTGTTTATAGCAAGACTTACTGGGAGACCACACCAACAGCCTCTGGTTCTACCCACACCTGTTTCTCCAACCTGGGCAACTGGTGTTTATCCTCTTTACACTACTAGAGAGGAGCTTGCGATTGACAAGAAGCCTGCTGTTCCACACCTCTGAGGGGAGACGGACCTTCATAGCCTATCAGGCCTTCCCTATAGCCAATGTGGGCTATGGTGCTAAGTCGTGCAAGCGCTCACTCTTCTGTGTGTCCTTCTGTTCCTGTTCCCAGTACTGTTTGCCAGACCCAGGCAAGTAATGTGCCACGGTATTCAGCATGCTAGAAAGTGTTCAGGCAGCCGTGACTCCAGACTTGTTGGTCCTATCATCACTAGTTATAGCCACAACCTCTCTCAAGTGCAGCTCTTCAGTGGCTTTTATCTCTGCATCCAGAGGTGGGACTGTTCCCAGTGAGGAATGCAACAGGCAGCCTCTTACTGTTCCTGGTCCTAGCGTAGAAGATGCCTCTCCACCTCTGTTATTACCCCCTTGCCACCGGACCTGCTGAACTCACCACTGCTCCCCTGGACTTCCTGGACACGCTGTCAGCATTAGCCACTCTCTTGACCTGCAGTTGACTGACAATGCCTCCTAACCCGCCTCTGTTATTGTTCCTGTCCCTGTTTCTCTTGATGTGCCTGTTTCAGTCCCTGTGTCTCTCTGCTTTGGACCCTGTGCGCCTGAGTGTGTCCATCTCTGTCCCCCTGTTTGCCTTTTCTCCTGTCCCTGTGTCTTTTGTTCAGTCCTTAATCTGTTTGGGTTTCCAGTATCATGTCTAGCCTGCTTCTGTTCCAGGTTCTTGGTTTGTCTTTTATTTTTGTTTTGTGTGTTTGGAGCCGCATCTTAAGGGGGATTCTGAAACTGTTTTAGCCTCTGTTAGCATCCCATGTTTGTTAGTTTATCTCGCTCAAATAAACCTCTTGCACTTGCAGTCTGCCTCTTGCCTTGTCCCTGCTAAAATGTTAAAGGGGGTAACTGGGATTGAATGCAATTGGGATTGGAGGTGAATGTGAGTTTGGGGGTGAGTGTAACTGTGATTGGAGGTGAATGTGAGTGTTTGGGGTTGAGCAAACCTGTGGGCTTGGTTGTGGATGAAGCCACATTACTGGCTGCAGTGGTATTCATGTTGTTTGCTGGGGTAGGTGTAGGTGAGGCACGTCCACCTGTGATGTTAAGTTTTAGAGTGTCCAGCTCGGACTGGAGCTGCATCACCACCCAGCTGTGCACTGCTGAGGCATTCTCATATGTCTTCAGATCTGGCAGATTGCGACCCAGCAATTGCTTAACCTGAGGCACTGAGAGTGCCTAAACACACACACACACACACACACACACAGTTATTACAGCACACTGCAGATGCATTTGCATACCTTTTGAGATCCACCAGATTACGGACCATATTACCATCCAGGAAGGTCTCAACCTCATGCACCGCCAGTGCTTGCATACACACATGCGCACGCGCACACACACACTCAAATCCTCACATTAATATGTCACAAAATCAAAGACAGAAGAAATAAAAACTTTGCTTTTGAGAAATGATTAAGAATTACTTACTTTCTGAGTAGGAATAAATATGTTCTCACAGAAGCTTCCAAAATAAACTTCTAAACTAAGCCACAAGGCTGTTAACATAGTGACTTGTGTAAGTAACTGTAGACATAGTGTCTTCTGTAAGTAACTGTAAGCAAATAGACCCATGTACATAGGTGCCTGACAGTTATAATGTGGGCTCACACCCAGGTCAGATAGATAATGACACCAACAGCTTACTGGGTGAGCAACCACACTCTAATGATGACGGGCCCGTGTGTGAAACAGTTAGTTCGTAGAACCGGTAAACAAGAAAAGTAACCAACCAAAGATGGGGAGTGAACCCCAGCTGATTTGTTGCAAGGGGGACAAATACCCACTAGACTGCAGAAGCTATAAAACTAGCCACAAAACTGTAGACACAGTGACCTGTGTAACTAACTGTAGCCATAGGGTCCTGTGTAGGTAACTGTAGAAATAGGGTCCTGTGTAGGTAACTGTAGACATAGGGTCCTGTGTAGGTAACTGTAGACAGTGATTTGTGTACCTGTAGATATAGGGACCTGTGTAACTGTAGACAAAGTGACCTTTGTAAGTAACTGTACACATAAAGACCTGTGCAACTGTAGACATAGGAACGTGCGTGAGTAACTCTAGACATAGTGACCTGTGTACCTGTAGATATAGGGACCTGTGTAATTAACTGTACACACAGACCTGTCTGACAGAGATCTGTGTAACTGTGGCAGAAAGGTACACGTACATTGATGACCTCCTGGTTGAGTGAAATGAAAGTGTTCAAATCCATGCTGATGTTTGACCTACAAAGGGCCTCCACATATGGAAGCCTGGCACCACCTAAGGCCGCAAACACACACATACATACATACACAAACATAGCAATGTTTAGAACATTGCTCAATTCAGTCCTACATAATGTACATGTTTGTGTATACATCTGAGTTTGTGATAAAGTGTCTTTTGTTACCCAGCAATGACTGTAAAAGGCACTACGAGTTATGTGAGATGGTGTGTGTATGTGTCTGTTCTTATGCAGCAATGACTGTGAGGAAGTAGGAGGTATGAGATGTTGTGTGTGTTTTCTTACCCAGTAATGACTGTGTGAGGAAGTAGGAGGTACGGGAGATGGTATTGGTAGCTCGTGTACTTTTGTAGAGAGTGCGGTCACTGAAGGCGACCTCAGCGATTGTAAACAGAGCCTGCTTCTGCTCCAGACTGCAGTTAGAGACTGATATGGCTTCAGCATGCCTGATCAACATCACCAACAAATAAGTGAGCGTGAGAGAGCGAGAGAGAGAGAGAGAGAGAGTGAGTGTGTATCTAAGTGTGTTTGAGGGTGTGTACTTGTGTGCGTCTATGTCTATCTATAGTGTGTATATTTCTGAGTGTGAGTGTGTGTACGTGTGTGTACTTACTGTAGGCTAGTAGAGGTAATGTTGGTCAGAATGCTAGTGTTCAGAGCACACAGTTTTGCTCCTCTCAATGCATTGAGTTCAAAGCTGCCCAGAGAGTTCCCTGTGCCACTCAGATATTTGCTTACGATGGCTTGTACCTGAGAACCATCCAACCAACCAGACAACCAAACAATCAATCAATCAGACTAAATAAATAGACCCTTCTCTCTATTTCTCCTTTTGTGAACACCAGTGATGGAAGACCTGTGAAGGGGTCCATGATCCGTATGTGGAGTTCATCAGATTGGACAGCGTATCAATCTTTGTCACTGTCCACCTGCTGATGTCATCGGAGGTGGCTGCACGGGAGGCAGGGCCGAGAACTTGCAGCACCTCGTTACTGATGCCCGTTGGGTAAGCCTGAGTGATGGAGGAGATAGTGTCACCATACTGGCTTTGACTTCATAACGCCAAAGGGTCTGAGAACATCTGCAGAAGCTGCTGCTCACTGCAGCCATCTCATTTTAACACAGATATTCCTACTTCGTGAAGCTCGTAATAGATTTCCCTGCATTTTATGTTCAATGCAGAACTGCAGAAATGTGACCAGGCTGCTATTTTGTCTTTCCAGTTTACCTTGTTGAGTTGACCTTTTTTACTGTTTACATTGTTATATTTACCTGGTTTACCCTGTTGACATGGTTGAGTTTACCTGGTTTACCCTGTATACCTGGTTTACTCTGTTTACATGGTTATGTTTACCTGCTTTTTCCTGTTTACCTGGTTTACTCTGTTTACATGGTTATGTTTACCTGCTTTTTCCTGTTTACCTGGTTATGTTTATCTGGTTTACCCTGTTTACCTGGTTATGTTTAGCTGGTTAAGTTTACCTGGTTTAACTTGTTTACCTGGTTTACCATGTTTACATGGATGAGTTTACCTCGTTTAACCTGTTTACCTGGTGAAGTTTACATTTGTATTTACATTTACAGCATTTAGCAGACACTCTTATCAAAATGACTTATAAAAGTGCTTTGTGATTTACTCACAGTACACACATAATAGCCAGGGCAGTAGGTTAGTGTCCAATATACCAATCAACTAGAATGCTTTTGAAATACAGGGATCAATGCTGATGCCTAGCCGATGCCTAGCATCTCAGAGAACAATAAGTGCAACAAAGGAGCAGTCAACATCAGTGTAATAAACAATACCCTACAATAAGTATTAGTTTTAGTTAGTCAATATATGGTCAGGGGTCATTTAAATATTCTACAAATAGATGGGTCTTCAGTCTGCATTTGAAGACTGCAAGGGACTCTGCTGTCCGAACAGCAAGTGGAAGTTCATTCTACCAAATTTACTTGGTTTACCCGGTTTATGGTTTACCCTTTTTACCTAGTTGTTTACCTGGTTTGCCCTGTTTACATGGTTGAGTTTACCTGGTTGAGTTTGTCCAGGATGACACGCTGGTAGCCACTCCCCATAGCCTTCTGTGCTATGGTGGCTAGGTTGTCCTTCAGTACCTGAACACTTAGACATGCATTAAACTGTGTCACGTCGTAGCCGAAGGGGAAGGAGCCATCAGACACTTGCACCTGAGTAATCTGCCCCATAGTACATGCTGGAGGAGAGAAGAGTGTATGCGTGCGTGTGTGTAAAAACAAAAGGAAAAATTTACATTAGCCAGAACAGATCGAAAGTTAGACCTCACAATGAATGTACACACCCAATTTTTTCAGTAGTTGTCTTAATTTCAACAGGCTCCATTCATATTATAATTGCTTCCAGTATTGTTCTGTATGATATCTGTGTTTTTGAAATGAATGGTTTGTTGGTATTTGGAAGCCATCATGAGGTTATTGGACTAGACAGCTTCATCGACTTGCTTTGCAGCTGTAACCACAAACCACAGCACAGCTAATCCATGACTTAAAAGATTTACTGTTTGATGATGACCTGGTTGACAGTATACACTTCTGATAGATGCTCATTGAGAGGCAGTGATTTTTTTTTAGCCCTAGCTAGCTGCTAGCTAATGTTAGCAAACAGTTGACATGCCACATCTAATAAAAAAAAGATGGAAAGTAAGTAACTAGATGTCCTTCTAGCTAACACTGGCTTAATCTGGTATTAAAATATAGGCAGACAAAGGAGTCCTGATGTCTGTAAGATGCAGACTCTGGTGCTGGTGATTCTGAATTTGGCTAAAAGCTTTGAAATGTCACAGGTGGAATCGATAAGGTCTTGCTGTCGACACACAGATTTTAAGCCAAAAATGGTGTGGCCTTTTTCTTATCAACATCTCAGTTGTTCTCATCAGTGTCTCTTTTGTTCTCACCTGTGTCTCGTTTTGCTCTGTATGTGCTCTTGGTTTGGGGCCTTGAAGAGTATGCTGCTTCAGTCATCATGTTGCTGATGAGCACCCGGGACACACTGCCTCTTATTTGCTGGGGTAAAAATGTCCTGAAGAACTGAACTTTATTATTCTGCATCAACAAACAGATTCAAATGAACACACACACACACACACACACACACACACACACACACACGCTCTTTTAGGCTTTACAGTAAGCAGTTCTTCCTTATTCACCATTGTGAACTGGGACCAGAAGACTGAACTCAGGTAGAGAGGAAGAGAGCCCAAGTTGGTCAGAGTGGTTACATTCCAGCTGGTGGGAGCCCTAAAAGAGATGACAGAACAAAATAGAAATTAAATCACAGTATCACGCCACAGAGATGCACCACACAGATAGAGATACAGATACAACACAGAGATGTTCCAAGATACACCACACAGATACACCTCAGAGATATACCAGACAGATAAACTACATAGACATGCCACAGAGATATGTCACAGGGATACACCACACATATACATCGCAGAGATAGACCAGAGAGATACATCACAGAGATGCACCACACAGATATGCAAGAGGTACACCACAGCACAGAGATATGTCACAGAGATGCACCACACAGTTACACCACACAGATACGCCATAAAGAAACACAAGAGATACACCAGACATCAGAGATACATCAGATATGCCACTAAGATTGAGTGAAACTCAATACCATTCATAAATAGCAAAAATTGTGTGCATGTACCCATATATATACACATTTTTCCCCTCTGTCAGAAATATGGCATGTTTGTTTTACCCATATATGGTGTTTCCTGTCAATAAGTAACACTGTGTGAGTATTTGTTGCATGCATATATGGTGTTTCCTGTCATTTACATTTATGGCATTTAGCTGACACTTTTATCCAAAGCAACTTACAATTATGAGTACAACTTGAGCAATTGAGAGTTAAGGGCCTTGCTCAGGGGCCCTTTATGTAATTACAGTGTGTATGTGTGTGTCTGTGCGTGTGTGTTGTGCCCATATATGGTGTTTCCTGTTAGTAATATGGTTTGTGTGGTATGTTAGTGTGTGTCTTAAATGTGGTGTGTATGTCTATATATGTGTGTTGTACCAATACATGGTATTTCCTGTCAGTAACATGGTGTGTGTGTGTGTGTTGTACCCATATATGGTGTTTCCTGTTAGTAATATGGTTTGTGTGGTATGTTAGTGTGTGTCTTAAATGTGGTGTGTATATATATATATATATATATATATATATATATATATATATATATATATATATATATATATATATATATATATATATATCTGTGTGTGTGTGTGTGTGTGTGTTGTACCAATACATGGTATTTCCTGTCAGTAACATGGTGTGTGTGTGTGTGTGTACCCATATATGGCGTTACTGTCAGTAATATGGGCTGTGTGTGTGTTGTACCCATATATGGTGTTACTGTCAATAATATGGGCTGTTTGTGTGTGTTGTATCCATATATGGTGTTACTGTCAGTAATATGGGCTGTGCTTGTGTGTTGTACCCATATATGGTGTGTCCTGTCAGTAACATGCTCTCCACTGCACTGCTCTGGTCTGCTGAGAGATCTGGACACCGTTTCAGCATTTCTAGAACATACGGGTCTGAGTTCTGGATGTAGGATCCGTTCAGGACACAAACCATGTTTCCCAACACAATCAGCTGCATCTGGCTAATATTCAACCCTGAAATTCCCTAGGAGAGGAGATAAATTAAATAAAATATTAAATACAAACATAATTTAATATACATTACAGAAACAAATATAGAATCTGTTTAGTGAAATATGTGTCTGTAAGTGTGTGTATATATGTTTGAGTGTATGTATGTGTGTGTGTACATAGGTATGCGTGAGTGAGTGTATATATAGGTGCATGAGTGTATGTGTGTATGCAAGTAAGTATACCATGCATGTTGATCTGTCCAGGGATGTCACCATTTAGCAGCAGTTCAAAAGGGTTTGCTGGCTGACTGTGTATTATATATATATATAAAGAAGCAAGTGCTATCCTTCACCCTCTTGGCTTGGTATCATTGCGCAATGGGGTGGGGAGGATTAGTTAGATAGTGGGTTCAATTGGAAATTACACTAATTGGAAATTACACTAATTATGTTACTTCTCACTAGTAATGCGTGAGTGAATTGTAATGCGTGAGTGAATTGTAAAGCAATTCTAGTGTGGATTGAATTGCTAGTTGTGATGTGTGTGATATATATGGAGTATTATTTGGCATAGTAGTGCTATGTTGAGCTAGTTCTAGAACCTCACATGTAAGAATATAGGAGAACTACCGCATCCCCCCCTCCTAGAGGGCACTGTTGGATAACCTACGGAATTATGGTATATTCATATTGTATAGTAAATTCACTGTGAAAGTATTCCTGTATACGAGTGCCTAGCATTGATAATGATGAAATGACTATTGAAATGTATGTTCTATTTTCTATTCCAGACCATACATCTAATGTTCCATACTCCATATCATCCACATATCACTTCATACTTCATTTCCATACCTCAAATACATAGCCTGCTGTCTGTAATGGACAAACCTGAGTCTGTATATTATTGTGCCTAATGAACGTGCCCGTGTGCAAATGTGCCTAATGCGTTGCATTGTTGAATCTTATTAAAGAGTTGAAATATGGGTGCATGAGTGTGTGTGTGTGTGTGTGTGAGAGTGAGTGTACATATAGGTGCATGAATATGTGTGTGTGTGTGTGCGCGTGTATGCAGACTAACAAGGCACTGCCTGGCATTGTTAAACAGTAGCTGTCTTCTGAAGGCCAGAGTGTTGGAGAACACAGTGAAATCAGCATTGCCCAGAGCAGAGAAGTAGGCTTGACATACTGACTGTCCAATCAGGGAGTAGCTGAGAAACACAACAAACACAAAACATGGCTTCATTACCTTCTGCTACAATCAACCAGACTTTCCATCCAGAGAGTGTGAGCCATAAATATGAGGGTGGGGTAGTGTGTGTGTTTGTGTGTGTGTGTGGATATGGATTAAACCATTGCGTGTGTATAGACATACTCGTAATATAGAAGCATATCAGCAGGGTAGTCATTGAAGGTGTTCAGATTATAGTCCTTCATGTAGTTATACATGCACATCAGCTGGAGGAGTCATAGAGAATAATATTAAATATCACATAGCATTACAGTCTTCACACAGTACGCATCACACAAATAAAACGCTTGACACCATGAAGCTTGGATGGTATATGGGGACAGCTAACTTGGCTTGCTCCAGACACTCTTGGGTACCCTCTTTAAGTGGGTACATAGTTGGTGGGGACTCTGTTTTAGTTGGACTTCACGTTTGTCAGTGCTCAGTTCTTGCTCACCTGTGACTCCTGAAGCACAATCTTGGTATTGCCACGTTTCCGGCAGCCTTTGATCAGGTTCTGTACCTTGACAACATCATAGTCCTGAACACTTGTGCATGTGAAACCCTGCAATAACTGGAATGAGATACTATGCACACGGACACACACACACACACACACACACACACACACACACACACACACACAGAGAGAGAGAGAAAGAGAAAGGTTTAGTGTTTTCCTTGATCTGACCTGACCTTGCTAATCACTGAGTGCCTTTTGAGCCAACTCAGGTGTGACTCCACCAGGCGAATTGACCTTGGCCACTGCAGTGGGGCTCTAGGAAAGGAACTGCAGGCGCTGGTACAGCATAACTGATCACAAAAAGCTAACTTACTTGGCCGGATCAGGAATCCCATTTGCTGCTATGTCGAAGAACAGGATCGCCTGTAAAACACATTTATTGAAGTTTCAGCAGAACAGCTTAACATTTTTTTAATAATCAATATGGACTGATACATGAAGGTTCATTATTGATTTTATATATTGACATCTTTTTTTCCCTTAATTTGCTTTTCCAAACTTTTTCTAGCTTTCCCAGTGCTGGTCAGTCTTAGTTTCCACACACCATCTCTGCCCTCTCTGTACAGATTTTGTTGGGTTTGAATTGGCAACCTTCTGACTACAAGTCAAGCACTTTAACCACTGAGCTACCACTGATCCTCACTGACTCCTACACTTTGAGTGACAGAAAAGGAGGGACTTATATAACATTAGACCCAGCCTAGGACTTGACCCTGCACTATGCTTCAGACAGGTAGTGTCCTGAGATCCTATAGGAAATGACATAACAGCCGAACCTGTTCATATTGCCACTGTTTCCGATTGAGTGTTGCAACAGACGATGGAGACAAGTTCAGCAGAGACACTCTCGGAATCAGCATCGCCATGTCATCAGGAACGTTCTCTACAATGCTGTCAGAACTTGTATTCACTAAGATGAGCTAGAGGAAAGAGACAGAGAGAGAAGGGGAGAGGGAGAGAAATGAGGAGAGAGAGACAATGAACTTTGACAATGAGAATGAAAAAAGTAGGAAAGCATGCTATATCACCCTATATAGCTGTGTTACCTGGTTGACAATGCTCTCCTGTATGATGATGGGCGCTGTGATGATGTTGGACAGGAAGACAGGTGATTGGACAGCCATGAGCAGTTGGCCCGGAGGAATGTTGGCAATGACTTCAGATGGGATGCCAGTTACCAGGGTTCCTAACTGGAGCAAAGAGTCTGACGAGTGTAGCTACGATAGCACAGAAAGTGAGAGAGATGGGAGAGAGGGAAAGAGGGAGAGAGCATTGGAGTGACATCAAGAGTTGTGGGAGAGGTAGAAAGTGGTAGAGAAAATGATCAACTATGATGACCAAATTTTTTTATGACCCTACAACACACACACACACACACACACACACACACACACACACACACACACACACACACACTCACACACACACACACACACACACACACACACACTCACACACACACACACACACACACACACACACACACACACACACACACACACACACACACACACACACACACACACACACACACACACACACTACAATAAAATGACAAACAAAAACATTTACTACCATGAACTACAACCACATGAAGTCTTTTACATAAGGGTGAATAAGCATACCGTGAGCACTCCCGCAGAGAGCATTGACTGGACGATAGCAAGGGCCTGACCTTGGCTCCAGCTAACCACAGTGCTGAGAACACTGAGGGAGGAAAAGAGGACAGCAGGGGGCGTGCTGCTGAGCTGGCCTGTGCTCAGACCAGTGCTGTAATTCCCCAGGGCTGAGATGGACGCAGACGTCACCGAACCAAGGCTCTCCGCCAATGCAGCTGTCACCTGATCGCAAAGGAGATTAACAAGCAGACAAAACAGACAAGCTAAATGAGCATACAAAAAAATATGATTAATGAACAGATTAAATAAATCGTATTAAGCAGATGAACAAACAAGATTAACAAGAAGAAAAAAAAACTCAGATTAATGAGATTCTGGCAAACAAATCAAATTAATATTAGAGTAGATGAAACACAAAAAGATCATGTCAAGATAGAAGAGAGTAACTCTTTAGCTTTAAAATGACTGTCACAATTGGCCCTGGCGATCCTCTTCCTCTCCTGAGGAGGGCACACTCTCCTCAATATTAATCAGCAGATCAGTGTAGTTACACTGAGACCTTCAGTTCTTCTGTCTGCATTAATTTCCCCTATGTCACGTGCTGGTGTTGGAGTATTGAGAACAGTGATCCTGGTCCTAACTCTCACCCTAACCCTAAATTTATCCCTAAACCTAGCCCTAACTGTAATTCTAACCCTAATCCCGTCCTGGGCACAACACACCCATAGGTATGGAGTTAGTGTTATTCTGGTACACAAAACACAAACACAGTGCAAACCACACACACACACACCTGAACCAGTGGAACCAGTGTAATTTCCAAATCAGACAAAACCCAAAATCAGAGAATAGAGTCAGTAGGTCACACTCACAAACACACATGCGTGAACACACACACACACACACACACACACACTGTGTGTGTGCACGCGTGTGTACTTACGTCAGAGCCTACGTCAGTGCAGAACTGATGTAAGGACTGCATGATAGTTGT
Organism: Electrophorus electricus; assembly: GCF_041902795.1. Classification (NCBI taxonomy): domain Eukaryota; kingdom Metazoa; phylum Chordata; class Actinopteri; order Gymnotiformes; family Gymnotidae; genus Electrophorus; species Electrophorus electricus. Next base: position 663,053 of record NC_137514.1, on the reverse strand, counting down.
GGCATATTGGCTGGACAGAGCAGTAAATGCGCTCGCAGGAGCAAAACAAAGGAATGCTGGGGGCAGACTACACACACACACACACACACACACACACACACACACACACACACACACACAGACACAGACACAGACACACAGACTCTGATTGGCTGCTGGGGGAGAAAGATAAAGCAAAAGTTTCAACATCGAAACATTTCACTGGAATGAGAACAACAACTATGATATAACAATACAAAAATAAATAAAAATAATAACTGAAAAATTATTATATTTGTTATGAAGAAGAAGAATATTTGAAAAATAATTATAACCTTAATATGGATATGGGGATTTTTCTCTAACACATGTAGTATAATATAGTAAGTATAATTTGGTTATATAATCTATAATAGTATAAGTATAATGTGGTTATTTAATTTATAATAATCTATGTACAATATGGTTATATAATCTATAATAGAGTAAGTATAATGTGGTTTTATAATCTGTAAGAGTCTATGAATAATGTGGTTATAATCTATAATAGTGCAAGTATAATGTGGTTATATAATCTATGTATAATCTGGTTATATAATCTGGTTATATAATCTATAATAGTGTAAGTATAATGTAGTTATACTCTGGAACAGTATTAACGCCCTTATAATCTACAACACTGTAAATATAATGTGATTATAATCTATAATAACTATAATGTGCAAAATGGCACTGAATATGGCAAAAACGCATTAAGCAGTCTAATAAAGATGTTATGACACATTATAACACATCAGTTCCATAATGAGGTGTTATAACTCACAGTGTAGCACTGAAAGAAGGGTTGGCTTGGTACAACAGTTCTGTATAAAAGATGATGACGCTTGTGGAGATGGTGGTCGAATTAAACAGCTGCAGGTTTACTGGGTCCAGTATGAAGGGAAGAAGCTACAGCAGGACAAGAACACTCTGGTTATAGGAGGACACAGTGAGCTATGTATTTTTTTCAGACAACGAAAGGGGGGTGAGAAGGCTAAGATGTCACAGTTCACTACTGACTTGACCTCACTAAAGCTCTCGTAGCTGAATGCATCAATCTTGACAGCAATGTTTCAATAATGAAAGTAAAATCTTCCCACAAGAACAGAGGCAGCTGCTGCGGCACAGGGGACAAATTGAAGAAACTGAAACCACTAACAACACCCTAGTTCAGTGGTACCTAAGGAGGGATTTTACCACCAACAAGTAAAACACATTTATGAAGGTAATTATTATTATTATTTTTACATTTTTTAAAATATAAAATACCATTCACATGAGATCAAAGACCAAGATATCTCTATGTACACCCTAGTCTAAAGGTCAAAGCTTAGCTTTTGTATATCAAGGTTCAAAACGGAAACTGTGCATTGCCCTTGACAAACAATCTGTAATCTTGTTGTGTTAGTTAAATAAACTTTAAACAAAATACAAACACCCAACTGTTCTGGACTGTGGTCCTCCAGAACCAAAGCGAGGACACCTGATCCACCAGGTCCGGTGGACCTAAGGTCACTGCATACTGACAACCCTGAACAGAACTGAACAAAACTGAACTTGCAGAGAATCTCCCTAAAAAACACTCAGGGCTGGATTCCATCTCCCTGGAAATCTCAGGGCTGGGTTCCATCACTGGACCATCGGGTGCTACCCCAGTGACGTTCTGCTGGGAGAGGCTCACTGGAGAAGCTATGTATTATTGTGTAATACACAGGGGAACAATGTGGAACTACATAGTGTCACGATCAGTCCCTTTCTTCTTCCGTGTTCCATGTTTTTCCTGTCTTCAGGTTAGTTCTGTTCCATAGTTTCGTTTTGTCCTCATTGTTTGATTGCTTACACCTGTCCCTTGTGTGCCTTGGTCATGGCTGTTCATTGTTTGAATTATTGTTTGAATGTATTTCATTATGGTTGTTTCTTTGTACTCCCTGCCTTTGTGTTTCTTAGCCTTGGTGTTTCCTAGCCTTATTTATAGCCTGCTTCCCCATTTGCCTTTGTGTGTGTTTGTTTTGTTAAGTCATGTATCCTCGTACTCTCCGTGTCGGCTCTACGTAACCGCTCAATGTTACAGAATGAACAGCCCAACAAGGACGCAGTGAGAGCGAGACTCTGGGAGGTGGTTTCGCTGGGACGAAACTCCAGCTGTTTCTACACAGTCCAACGACGAGATCCCAGGTAAGTGCCAAGAGTCTACCCATCTTGACCAATGCTGCAGGGGGGGAGCGGCCTGCAGCGCAGGATATTAGTAGGCAGAGTGAATGCACAGACCATCCATGGCTAGGTATTCCCTGTGCACGAAAGCGCATCTGTGAGCTCCCTATCTCTCCTGAGAGCCTTTGGAGCCACCGAGAGGGTTCTGTGTCTGTGTGTTCCTCCAGGGTCACCCCACCGGTGTCTGTGGCTATCTTGCAAGCCACCCAGTATGATCCTGTTCCCAGCATGGGAGATGCCACCCGTCCTCATCCTGGTCCTGTACCCGGCGTGAGAGACGCCGCCCATCCTGATCCTGGTCTTGTTCCCGGCATAGCAGATGCCACCAGTTCCGTTCCTGTTTCTGGCTTAGCGGATGCCGCTAGTTCCATTCCTGTACCCAGCATAGAGGATACCGCCCATCCTGTTACCAGGTCTGTTCCTGTAGCTGCACCTCCGGACCTGTCGCCGCCACTGATGGCTGCTGCCCAGACCCTGGACCTGTGGCCGCTGATCATCGCAGCCGTGCCCCTGGACCCAACAGTTCCTGTTCCTGTAGTGGGAGAAACCACTGCAGGAGTCCCCATGCCTCATGCCAGGCCTGTCCCCCTGGTCGCTCCTCGAAGCTCTCCTGTGGCTCCTACTGCCTCATTGTTTTTGCCTTCTCTGTTGTGCTGTCTGTCCCTGTGCCTGTTTCTGTGCCCATTCCGATTCCTGTGTCTCCCTTAGTTTCTGTCCCTGTGTCCGTTCCAGTGCCTGTGTCCATTTTTGTTCCTGTCCCTTTGTCCCTGGCCTGGTCTGTTTTGCGTGCTTGTAATCCTTGTCCTCCCTCCCGGCACTTTTTTGTCCTCAGTCTGGTTCTGTTGGTTCTGCTTCTGAGCCCAGGTCTGTTCCTGCTTCTCTGCCTGTCACTTCTGCTCCTTTAGTTTCTGTGTCTGCTCCTGGTTCTTGTCCTGTTCAGTCTTCTCCTGTTGCCCCAGTTTCTGTGTCTACTGATGTTCCGGTGCCTGATCCTCGTCGTGTCCTGTGTTCAGTTCCTGTTTCTGGCCTGTCCCGTCTTGCCTGTTCTGTTCCTGTTGGTGTCTCGTCCTAGTCTTGTTTTGGTGTTTCTTGTTTTTGCACGCCCCGGTGTTGTGCGCTTGGGGCAGGGGCTACTGTCATGATCAGTCCCTTCTATCTTCTGTGTTTTCCCTGTCTTCAGTTTAATTCTGTTGCATAGTTTCATTTTGTCCTCACATTGATTGTGTACACCTGCCCCTCATTTCTAGTTCATGTATTTAAACCCTGTTGTGTGCCTTGGTCGTGGCTATTCATTGTTTGAATGTGTTTGACTGTTTGAATTATTGCTTGAATGTTATGGATGTTTCTTTGTACTCCGTGCCTTTGTGTTTCTTAGCCTTCTTGTTTCCTAGCCTTAGTTATAGCCTGCGTCCCCGTCTGCTTTTGTGTGTTTTTATTTTGTTTACTCATTTATCTCCGTGCTCTTTGTGTCGGCTCTATGACCCTGGACTGCCTAAACGACTCTGATTTTGGATTTGCGCATAATAAATCTCACTCCTCTTCGCACATGCGTCCGCCTCTTTACCGCTCAACATTACAGATAGATTAATACATTTGGGAGGCATTCACTGGGAGACAGACACACGGGTTCAGAAAAGAATCTCTGAAAAATTATAAGCATTATCAAGAAATTATTTTCCATTCTACTCACCTGGGTGTCTCCAAACATGATCAGGTCATTTAGAGTGACAAAGCTGATGAAGTCTCCAATGTAGTTAATGAACCAAGCAGTGGAGTTCAGCACAGGATCAGAGGGTTTATAACACCTGGGTGAGGAATCTAGAGAAAGAAGGGTGTTTTCTATACTAGTTTGAGACTGACACTGAACTGTTTCTCTTCTAAAATAATCTGTTTCCTTCCATCTTGTTTTGACGGCAGCTTTAAAAATACCAGTGACTTACCTGTCGTGAGATAGACTTGGATGGTGTGGTAGATTTCTTGTGCACTGAAGTTTACATTAGTGAAATTGTAAGTTCCCATCAGAGATACACTGAGGAAGTAAAGAAAGATTCCTCCAGGTTTGCAGGTTTTAAGCGAAATAATTCTTACTTGATTCTGCTTGAAACTGAACAGTGAAATGATTCTGACATGGCAGCCATACACCTCTGTTTAAAATGTTGTTTAAACTGTTTAAAACATTGTTTTCCTCTGTTTAGATAATGCTTTTGGAGCAGTCAATCAGCTGATTAAAACACAACTGCTTAACATCACTGGCTTCCAGAGAACATTCATTCAGCTGATTAATGTATTTCCTTGAAATTCATTTTCAGAAACAAGTTACAGGAACCCTGGGCATCATGCTGCATTTGATGACTCCAAGTTAAACAGAACCTGCATCTTATGACAATTATTTCCACACACTGATGGCAAATGTGCATAATAAACCAAAAGAGTGAAACTGAAATCCTGTGTTTACTTACAACGTGCGGAAAGCTAGACAGTAGGAGACATTTAGCAGCGTGGGGCTGATCAGAGGAGAGCTGAGGTAGGGCAGGTAGCGAGCCAAAATGACATTAAACCACTGAATAGCATCAGCCTGAGATGATGCATTGAGAGCAAGAGGCCACACACATGCTAACGTCTGCCTGGCCAGAACTGGAGATTGTACTGGTTGCTGGAGAGAGAGGGAGCGTGAGAGAGAGAGAGAAAGGCAGAGAGACAGAGCGAGCAATAAGCAATAATTTGTATTTTGTTATACACATTTTATCTGATATATTAATCCAAATTAAGTATTTAATTGTGTGCACACAGCTGTGTATGTGTCCAAATTTGTGTTTGTGTGTCAGGCTCTCTGGAAATTTGGGAAATTGCTTGTATAATTATAGGATTCATTTTTGCTTATGTCCATGTTCCAAAATGTACCCCTACTTAACATTACCTAACCCTCACTTAACTGTAAAATAGCAGTAGAGTTAGTCAGAATATTGAAGGGAATTCAACACACATTACCACACATTCAACACACAATCACATTTTCATTACATTCTCCACACATTATACCACATTCAGCACACAGTACCAATCATTCAACACAGTCAACATTCAATAGACATTAAACACACATTACCACATTCAACACACATTCACTACACACACAACCTACATTCACAATCATTCACCATACATTCAATACACAATCACCACACACTGAACATTGTTATGATCAGCAAAAAATTAAAATCAAGTAAAAATTGTAAAATCAATGTAAAATCATCAGTAAAAATTGGTTGCTTTCTTGATGGTTATATGGATGAATGTGTGTGCACACGTATGTGTGCAAGAGTGTACATTCTGCAGGTACACTGTGGTTCTTGGATAACTGTAGAAGAGCTGGCAGAGTTGCTGTGGGTCATCTACAGTGGCAGGACTGTTCAAGTAAGCAGAAAGCTCTGCAGGGGACACGGAGCTCAGCAGCTACAGAACAGAGAGAACTGTTAATCAGTTACACAGTAATGACCCAATCACACAACAATTATACAGAAATGACCCAATCACACAACAATTACACAGAAATGACCCAATTGCACAACAGTTACACACTAATGACTCAGTCACACCAATTACACACTAGTAATCCCAATCACACAACAGTTACACACTAATGATCCAATTTCACCACAGCATTTCATTTCATGGCTTTGGTGAACATAAAAAATGTTGCTGAACTAAGGTTTTACATATACATTATATTTATGGCATTAAGGAAACACTGTTATCGAGAATGAACTACAAAGGTTTTAAATGACTTGGGGGTATTATATGCTCATGTGTTTTAGAGCCTGATGCATGGGATTGGCCAAGTGGTTTAAATGGCAGCTGCTCCAAACTGTGACCATGGGATTGCTCAAGTTGTTTAAATTGCAGATGCTCTGACCTGTGACCATTGGATTAGTCGAGTGGTTTGATTGGCAGCTGCTCTGACCTGTGACCATGGGATTAGTTGAGTGGTTTAATTGGCAGCTGCTCTGACCTGTGACTTGCGGTTTGGGGGCATGAGAGTCAGGAAGGTGGAGAGGGTGGGCAACTGAAAACTCATGAAGGATGACTTCAGGAAGGAGTAGTAGCTCTGGTTGCCATAGCAACGCAGGGGCTGGGGTTCTGCCGGTACAGAGAGGAAGAGGATTTAATATACAGGAGTGTCATGTGGCATTACTGCCTCACAACCCAGGAAATATGGTTTAGTATAGCACTGGAAAAATGTGTATTTGTTTATAACTATCTATCCATCAATCTATACACATATATAGATGACTGATTATATAAAATGTATGTACTGATGGATGCATGAACAGATGGCTGGGTAACTGGACAGATGGATATGTATGTGGTTGAGGCTACTATGGTATGTATGTGGTATGACTACCTATAAAAGAGTGGATGGCTCGCTGGTGTATACGAATGACCTGGTGGTGTGAAAGAATGATCCCTGAATGACTTGGTGGTGTGTATGAATGACCAATAAATGACTCTAATGTGCATGAATGACTCGCTGGCGTGCATGGTTGTGTGTATGAATGACTTACTGGTGTGTAAGAATGACTATTGTGTGTATGAATGACTTGCTGGTGTGTATGAATGACTCGGTATTGCGCATGTTTGACTCGCTGGTGTGTGTAAATGACTACCTATGAGAGACTTGACGATTTGGGTGTAGATTGCCTGCTGTGTGTCAACACTGAAACTGGAGTTGTTGGAGTTGAGTACTGCAACACTATTGTTCACAAAAACACAAATTAAAGCACAATATATAAAACACAATTTTACAGATACAGTGTTTGTGTGTGTATGTGGGAGAGTGTATTTACCCACTTCTTTGTTTGTTTGTATATGTTTCTGTGTGTGTATTTTGTGTGTGTGTGTGTTTCTGTGTGTATTTGTGTGTTTTTGTGTGTTTTCGTCTGTGTGTGGTTTTTTCTGTGTGTCTTACGCTTGCTGTAGTACTGAACAGGATCTGTTCAACACAATGCTGAAGTACTGTGGAACCAGTGTGGCAGGCAGGTCTGGTATGAGTGGGACCAGGCTGGTGTTCAGCCACTGCTGCACCTGAGTGTCCGGCACAGACGGGGACGACAGACCTGCCCTGTCAAACACCTGCTGAAGGAGAGCTGCACGCACCGGGGGAGGGAGCAGCACACCCTGGGACTGACGGATATGACACACATCCAATCAGAACCCACACTTATGCACCAACAAACTTTCACCAAATACAGCGTTTCAGCAAATGGCATATAACCATAGCAAATATTTTTTATAGTAGGCATTACAATTAATATTTATATTTTTGAGATGTAAAGTTCTTCATTTAAAATTATTGCCTATTTCTAAACATTTACATGTATTTTATGTAATCTTTTCAAATGAAATCAGCGATATAGGCTAGATAGCTTTGCTTAATTTAGGAATTTTTATAGGGTATGTTAATAAAGTCTAATTAATATACACAGTATCAGTTTTTTAGTTATTTGTTCATTTTAATTACTTAAATTATGGAGAAGTTAATTTTTCACCATATGTACTAATTACTGCAGAAGTTAATTTCTTGGTGTATGTATTAATTGCTCTACTGGACAGACAGAGTGAGCAGGAGCTGAGACTCACGGTGAGGGCCACTGACAGTGTGGAAAAGAACTGAGTGAGCTGAGAGTCTGGAATATTCTGCAGGAGCAGGTTCACCTGAGAGATGGTGGACAGGAGACCAGGAGAACTGGCCACCTCCACCATCTGGTCTAGAGTCAGACTACCTACAGCATCCAGCTGAATGGAACACACACACACACACACACACACACACACACACACACACACACACACACACACACGTTCATATGTTGCACCGGTGAAAAACTGGGGTTGAATCTCTTTAAGTCAGTATGTGTTTGTGCTGTGTGTGTGTGTTCATGTGTCATACCGGTGAAAAACTGGGGTTGAGTCTCTGTAGGTCAGTAATAGATGCAAATATAGAGAAAGGCCCCACATTAGCTTTCAGCCAATCATAGCTCCTCACTCCAGAGGCACATGCTGGATGCACCAACAGTAAAACAGACAAATGAACATCAGAACAATATCGCCGCAACAAACATAATTAACAAACAAAATCCCAAACAAACATGCTGGCAAATATATAGAAATAAACAAATACAGCTTTTATATTTAAAAGCAATGCATAACAAACACACATACACTTGTGTTTGTGAGTACGTGTGTGTGTGTGTGTGTGTGTGTGTGTGTGTCTGTGCACATGCGCATGTTAACCTGCATTCTGCCCAAGACTGAGGAAGCCCTGGATGAAGTTGGCGTAGACGGATATTTGTGTGTCCCTAGACATGCCACTGTATAACTGACTGAAAATATTAACCCTGCACACAAGGACATTTTATAATCACCAAACGACACATACTAACATTATATGTAACACATACTCTATCTACACTGCAGATCAAAATTAGAGTACAACACACAATTTCCTAAATGTCAAGGTCACTGTGTAGTCATATGTGAATTTATCCTAACAGGAGTAAAAGAGCAGTATTTTAAGCTTATTTCATGAGTTGTATATATATTCTAAAGAATAGTATAAAAAACTAAAATGACATAAATAAAAAAAGAACACTGATCAAATTTCACATACCTGCAAGTTATTGTTGTTAATCTGGCACCTGGTGCTAATTTCCTTAATTATCCGACAAACCCTATTTAACTGGCAGCCTAACTTTCCATTTTTCACTGACACTGCGAGATGGTGATCCGTTCCAAAGTAACTGAAACCCTCCAGCAGCAGGTTGTCCAGATGAAGGCCAAAGGGGTGACCCTATCAGCCATAGCATGAGAAGTTGGTTGTTCCAAGTCTGTGATTTCTAGAATATTGCATCTTTACATCACCACAAACTCATTTCAAGAAGGCTGGTCGCCCATGAAAGACAAATGCAAGAGAGCACAGGATAATGCGGAGAATCTCCAAGGATAATCGGATCAACACTGCAGCTGGAATTGCTCACCGATTCAGCACTGAACAGGGTAAGGATCTGTCTCCTCATACAGTGTTGTGATGTTTAAGAGCATTTGGCCTGAAAGCCCACTCTGCAGTGACCAAACCTCATTAGAAGAAAGAATCAAAAGGCTAGACTAACCTTTGCTGAGGAGTGTCACGGAACACTCGCCTCTCATGAGGCACGTGGTTTGGCCAGCCATGTGCAGTGGGAGGACTTTCATTTGTGGCCACGTCTGCAAACACCTGTACTTCGTTTTGTCTGTGTGTATATAAACTTACGTCAGGGTGTGCAGCGTTGTTGGTCATCGTCGACGTGTTAATGTAGCGTATTAATGTTAAATGGTAGCATCATTACATGTATTCCCGGTTATCGTGTCTGTTTATTGTTAACTGTTTCATGTTCCGATTCTGTAATACGCGAGTGTTGTTGTGTTTATATGTTTCCATTAAACGTTTGTCCCTGTCGAGGAAGTCTGTGCGTCCTTCTCCACGCCCTTGGGCACTCAGGCCACGACACGCATTACAGAATGACCAACCACCACAGGACGCCTACTCCCTCGGCGAAGAACGGACTTCCTAGCAGGAGGTGCGTGGACAACCCCTGCACTGCCGCCTGGATCCCAGGATATTGGGGAGATGACCGTGAGAGCTGTCCATGTCTTCTCCGGAGATGGAGGGGAACACCCCCAGGAATTTCTTGGGGGGGGGGGGGCGCCTGAGGCTGCTGAGCCTGGGCCAAGGAGGACCGAGGGCCACCTCGACGACCAGAAAGAGGGTGGTCGGGTGGAGCCTGCGGGATCTCCTGAGTCCCCTCCCCTCAGCAGACTTGTCAGCGAGACTGGGAGGGTCTGCCCAAACCCTCGGAGGCAAACCGCCTCTGGGATGCTCCTAGAGTGGCGGGAGGAAGGAGGCGTTTAGGGAGGTCGCATGTCTGGAACTGGGGCGGACGTGCACTCCCGTGTGTCCGTCGAGGCCAAGGACACGTCAAGGCGCATGCGGGGACGGCGGGCGCCACGTAACAGCGCCTTGTGTTTTTGTGTGGGCGCTATTGGGTGTTTGTGTTTGCACCTTTTGTGTTTACAGGCGCAACGTCTTGTGGAGCGTACCGGACCACCCTGAGAGAGGCAGGTGAGCTGCCTTTCTCCCTCTCGCCGCGAGGTCTCCCTTGCTGGTGGCATCTGGCCTGACCCAATAGAAAACCTCTGGAAAATCCTTGGTGACAAAGTTATGGCCAAGAAACCCACAACAGTCACTGAACTGTGGAAAAGACTGCAAGAAGAGTGGACCAAAATCACACTAGAGCAGTGTGAGAGACTAGTGATGTCCTGTGGCCGCAGATGTGCTGAAGTCATTCAAAGCAACGGCTTGCTCCTGATTGGTGACTGATTGGTGAAATTTAGTTGGAATCTTTTCTCTGTGCTACAGTCATTGCTGTTCTCTAATTTTGATCATTGTGTTTTCTGCAGAATAAAGGTTTTATTTTGAAATACTTTGGTTATTTTGTAAAACACTGTACTAGTGGCATGGTATACCCCTAACAAAAAATCCGTCAAATGTTGACCAATGAACATAAAATTATTTCTGAAAAAAATCAAGTGTTCATAAATTGTTCTCTATTTTTGATCTGCAGTGTATTTCATATGTGTGAGGAAATATATACATATATTTCTATATACTTACATTTATCCCCACACTCTATAAACATGTTTTTGTGTGTGTGTGGCAGGAGGGGTTTGGGGTTGGACATGTGTACATGAAGTAAATTCATACTTGCTATCTCATTTGCTATGATTTGGGTCTAAAAGCTTCAAGAGTTCAATTTTGACTGAAATAAAGGCATGTGTTAAAACTAAAATGTGTTTCTGCATATTTGTGTGTGCAAGTATGTGTTCATGCTTGTGTGTAAGCGTGTGTGACTCACATGATCTGGTAAGTGTCACAGCTAAAGTTCTTGCTGGCAAGGCAGGACAGGAATTGATGAGAAGCATATGGCAGGAAGGGGTGGAGTCTTATCTTGAACCATTGCTGGATGAATGAAGAGTTTCTGTAATTGGATGAGCTGAACATACTCAAAGTCACCTCTCCAATCATATCCAGCATTGCCACCAGGGGCTGGGACCAAGGTAATGTCTACAGAGAAGAGGGAAGGCCAGAATCATGATTGTATTATTTGTTTGTTTATTTATTTATTTAGACATTTATTTATTTAATATACATTTTCCCCCAAAATTCTTAACATCCATAACCTTTATAAATGTGATTCCCCACTATTACAATAAAGCAATATAAATACAATAAAAGCATAAATATGTATCCACATTATTTGTTTGTATGGTCTGAGATTGGGTTTATGTTACCGTGTTAGTAAACAGGTCAAGGGCGGGGCCAAGGACAGGGTTGACATTTGTGATGAAGTGTTTCCAGGTCTCATCAGACACAGTGTTGTTACCAGTGATATTACATGACAACACTTTCACCAAGTCTTCTGGAGACATACCTGCCAACTACACACACACACACCTAAACACGCTACACATTAAATAAATTGAACACAGTAAACACATGACACACTAAATACACCACACATTAAACATTCTAAACAAACACACCACACACTAAACACACCAAACTAAAAACACTAAACAGACCACAAATTTAAACTAATTTAACACATTAAACACATCAAACAAAACACACTAAAGAAACTACAAACATACCAAACACATCACATCATGCACTAAACACACCAAACAAAACACATGAAACACACTAAACAAACTAAACAAACACCTAGCCACCTTCACACCACACAAATATACCACAACACACTATACATGCACCACACACTAACCAAACCTCCCCATAGACTGTAGTAATTGATGAAAATATTTGTATTTGTGATTATAATACAAAAATATGAATCTAAAAATAAAACAAAACCTCCCATAGTGGAATTCTGAGTGGAAGTGTTACAGTCTGTCACTGTGTGTGTGTGCATGTATTTGTATATACCTCTGCACAGGCATATTGTGTGATACTGAAGCTGCAGAGCTGGTTGCTGTAATGTGGTCCACTCAGGTACATCATCACAGCAGTACTTCAACACAGAATTAAGTTCAAATAATTTCAGTGCTGGTAACCTTTACATGATAACAGTTACAGTGCTGTTACACCCCCAGACCATCATTACATCAATTCACATGGTTACCCACAGCAGAACATCTGTTTTCACAGTATTACATAGCAGGATATTATCACATTATTTTACATGGTAACTGCTGTTACACACAACAGAAAATCATTACATTAATTTACAAGCTAAAAGTGCTGTAACACACAGAAGGACATGATTACAATAGTTGTCAATGTATGTTATTGTTTACATAAATGTTACTGGTTTACTAAAGAGTTGTATTACAAGGTGTTACTGTTTATAAAAATGGTTATTTGAAAATGCCAGCCATAGCTCACTCTGGTTGCTGGTATGGGTTGTTTTTTTAAAAAGTCACACCTAACTATACCAACCAGGATATACAGTATATAAAGTTTATGGCATTACCCTAACCTGCTTACCTGTTAGAATGCATACACAATGTCGTCTCTGACAGAGAAACAGATAAGACAGTAAACCTGGCAGGCTGTTACAGTTAAAACAACCCAAGGTAACACCAACCAAACTTAATGAAGAGTCCACAGGACTTATGAAATGTAGAATTTATAAATGGAGAATTAAGTTAAGACCACAAAATCTGTCATTTCACGAACTGAAAGCACCACACACTAAACAAACTAAACACACACATTAAACAAACAACTTCAAACACAGACCGCTGGCAAACAAGACTGGATCTTACTAGCAAATTAAAAATGGAAGTACAGGAAACATGAATAATGTGAATGTAAAAAGCATAAACATACAAACTAGAAACTAACCATTGACATAAGTGGTGTTGCACTGAGGGAGAAGCAAAACAAAACATGTGAGGATGAGAAATGTAATTCATCACAGAAGTCATGAGCTCTTGGTAAGAAAATTCACAAATAAATCAAAACAACCACACACACACTGCCTCACCTGCCCACTGTAAATAACACAACCTGAGGAGAAAAAAAAAAGAATAAAAGGCATTACATAAAGGTTACACAGAACAGTGTGCATATATATATATATGTGTGTGTGTGTGTGTAGGTGGTGGTGTGTGTGTGTGTGTGTGTCTCACCAGGTGGTATGTTCTTCAGCATAGAAGATTTACTGTGCACAATCGCAACCTCCAAATCCACAGGCACATTGGGGAACAGATGGTCCAACCAGTTCAAACTAAATGGCAACAGAGATTATACATTCTTTACAAACATTACCACAAGCATCAAATTTTATATATGTAACATTCCTAGTTGAAAACTCACAGGATTCTGTAGGATGAGCATGAGATGTTTGTCTGTAATGATAATTTAAAATATAATAACTAAAACAAAAGCCGAAAAAGTAAACGATCAACTACATTCCTCATAAGACTTGTATATGTTCTTGAGTTAAGAAAACTGATTTTACCGCCTCTGACAGGTACTGCAGGGTGTCAGGGAGTCGGTCCTGCCACATGGGCATTGTAAGGAAATCCAACACCATGTTGATGATCTCATCTTTTGGTGGAAGACCAGGAAAGTCCATGAGAACGACATCAGCAATTTGCAATGAAGACAGGTATGGCAAAGCTGCCAGCTGCAGAGAAGAGAGATGTTGAAATATACTTTTCAGTCTGACTTCTAGATCTACACATTAAATCAGTCTGACATCAGTTCTACATAGTACACATCAGTCTGAATTCCAGTAGCCTGGATGATGTTAAATCTGTAGTCTCAATTATGTTAAATCAGCAGTCTGAATGAGGTTAAATCAGCAGTCTGAATGAGGTTAAATCAGCAGTCTGAATGAGGTTAAATCAGAAGTCTGAATGAGGTTAAATCAGCAGTCTGAATGAGGTTAAATCAGCAGTCTGAATGAGGTTAATCAGCAGTCTGAATGAGGTTAAATCAGCAGTCTGAATGAGGTTAAATCAGCAGTCTGAATGAGGTTAATCATGGCTCAGTGAGGACTTAAGTGGTGTTCTGGCCAACCAGCTTGAACACTATATAAAGCCACTGTATAAATTCCACGCATCCCAGCTCCTAGCAGTAGCCTACACTACACTGTGTGTGGGGTGCTTGGGGTGTGTGTGTGTGTGCGTGTGTGTGTGTGTGTGTGTGTGTGTGTGTGTGTGTGTGTGTGTGTGTGTGTGTGTACACATACCGGATTGAAAAGTGGATTTAGATTCATGAGTGTTGATAAAGATACGAAGTGTGAGAACTGGCCAAAGTTAGTGAGTAGCCACTGGACACTGTCATTCATCACACAGGCTGTGTGTGTTACTAGGAAACACAAATCACATAAAAGTTAGTGAACAGACACTGGACACTGTCATTCATCACACAGGCTGTGTGATAGATATAAACTTGGGTGGTGCGGGTTCAGGCCCCACCACCACCAAGATGCCACTGTTGGGCCCATGAGCAAGACCCTTAACCCTCAAGTTGTACTCAGACATAATTGTAAGCATCAGATAAATGTAAATTTAGTTTAATAATGTGAATTTAGTATAATATTGTGTATAGCAGAAAGGTGTGTATAGTGCAATAATGTGTATTTAGTATAGTGTATAGTGTAGTAATGTGTATTTAGTATAATATTGTGTACAGTGTAATGTTTATTTAGTGTAATAATGTGTATATTGTAATATATATTTAGTATATTGTGTAACAATGTGTATATTGTAATAATATGTATTTATGTTGTGTATAGTGTAATAATCTGTATTTAGTTTAATAATGTGTATAGTGTAATAATATGTTTTTAGTATATTGTCTAATAATGTGTATTTAGTGTAATTATGAACCAGCTAGTGAGCTACAAATGAGTAACTGTATAAAGTCAACTTTCAGTAGGTAAAGTCTTGGGATAATTGGGTTGATAAGTTTAAACTGTCTTGGTCTTGGGTTGACTGCTAAGCTGACCATGGCCAGCAGAGGGAGACACAGAGCTCCTCCTTAATAAGCCCTGTGTCTGGTATTGTTTAAAGGGACAGCAAAGCTGACAGACATCTATAAGAATAGATTTGATAAAAACTGAAGTATAAATGGAATAAAAACCCAAGTGTATCGCTTCCTCCCTTTCCCTAACTTCTGGCCTCATGTAACATTGGTTAATGGTTCATCTTGATCCAGAGGCTGACTCCACCCTCGTGGGCTGCACCTGGGACTCTC